>NW_020884942.1:3105833-3235141 GCF_003945725.1 Corapipo altera
GAGATCTGATCCATTGTAAATACTTATGTCATGGCAGAGATAGTTGAGATCATGTGTATAATGTATTATAATATTTATTTGTACAGTCATTGTAATATATTCCCCTTCCCCCACTTTGAGCCTGGTGTGTTTTGTCTGGAAAGAATCATCTCTCACTGAGTTGAGATGTGGGAGGGGGAATGGAGCTAGGGAATTGGATTTTGGGGTATCTCAAACCATGACAGTAGTTTAATTTCAAGAGGCACAAAACACAGTCAGAAACATGCACTGTCCCTAATGAACAGAAGATGCATCATAAAAAACAAGAGCAACTCATTCATAGGATGAAAATGGCTCTGGCACTAAAAGGTCAACCCAGACGGCTACTCAGCAGTTTGTTCTGAGACAACACTTTAGTTTCTTGACGATTACAAAGTGGTTTCTTTGGTTTTGGTGTTGTTTTTTTAATTTGGGTTTGGTTTTTGGTTGGTTGGTTTTTGTTTTTTTTTTAGATGTACTGTAATAGTTTACTCCAAAAGGGTAGCACCAATTTAACAGAGAACCTGGCTGAAGATACACCATTAGCAGGTTCCTAGACCTTCTCCTTCACAACAGAAACCACAAGCCTCCTAGAAACTGCAGAGTATCAAACAGAGAAGTCACTTGTTTCACTCACACTTCTGGGAGGGCAAATTCAGTCCCCAACCTGGAGCCAGCTTTCCCTGGGCTGTTGGTAAAGGGTCTGAGGACCAGGTACCACATTTTGGACACTGTGGCTTAGAGTACACAGGCATCTCACTGTGGCATTCCATCTATACTGTTATTGTGGCATCATTACATCCTGATGGTAATGGGAAATATCACAGTTTTTAACAAGGCTGGTACTAACCATCCTATTCTAAAGGTGTCCTGAAGTTTCTACATTTAGGAATTCAAAAGAACAAGACCAAGCTTCCATTTCCGAACTTGCACTGAAGTCCATTCGATTTGTGCTTTGAGTCCAGTCTTTTTCCCCTCAGGCTTTCTGATGTTAAATGTTTCTTCTGAATTAGCAGAGCTGTCTGTCTAGTCTGGGTTGGAACATGGGCTGCAGACCAAGGTTGGGACACATCAGCAATCCCCGCCTGCTCTCAGCACCCAGGACTGCCAGTGAGCACCTGCAGAGGAGGGGAAGAGCAGCCTCTTTTACTGCCAGTGATAAGGAAACAGGCCCTGATGAGTTGTGTGTTCAAACCCTGGCCACATCATCCATCACAGTCACTTACATTCCTGAGCTGATAGAATCCCCAGAAAAAGAATCCACACCATAAGCCAAGAGGACAAATGTACTTTAGAAGGAAGCTGAAGAACTCGTAACATATCCACAGATGCTTAAAATAAACTGATCAAAGTCCCAAAATAGTAACCAGTACAAGTGGCTTCAGAGGCTACTAGCTTTGCTAATATAGTACCTTCCCAAACCAATAACATTTATTCATATCTGATAATTTCATTAGTTCTTAAACTGACTCTCCACACTGAGCTTTTACTGATGGTTAAAACAGATGTATGTTTAAGAACTGGCATCACAGAGTTGGTTTGAGTGAAAAAAGACAACAACAATAGACAGGCATATACAACACTGTCACATTATCTCCAGAGCTCTCTGATATCAGCTAATTATCATAGTAAGAAAATAAGAACCTTCCTTCATATGCCAGAAGTTGTCCAATATCTGGAGGAAATAATATATATTACAGTTTAGCCCTGGTCCTTTGGAGCAGCTGAGTCCTGCAAGAAATGCCATGGACCAGCCTCTAGGCTAAAAGATGTATTGCACAGGCTATAAACTATCCTCAAAACCAAAGACCACATTTCTTCACCTTAGCAATCGGTAAACCTAATTAAGGAACAGAAACATTGCAAATGAACGCACTTAATTTTGTAAATGTGCAGTGTATGCAAATAGTAGCACACTGAAAAAATGGCTGGGCATCCTTTTTCTCTGCTCAGATCTCAGAAGCTCTGACAGCTACCGAGTTGAAGGAGGGGAAAAGCACAAATCCTTGCCATCCAAGTGTTAGGAATCACTCCAGCCTCCTCTGCTCACCCCCTCTCAAGGTCATGGAATCATAGACTAGTTTGGCTTGGACGGAACCTTTAAAGGTCATCTAGTTTCAACCCCTCAAAGTAAATAATTAATTTACACAGAATTACACATAAATTACACATAAATGCTTCTGCTCTGGATGAAGTACCCTCTACAACTAAGACCCTGTGCCATAGGCTAATTCAGGGGGCCAGAGAGGATGGGAGAAAGGCACAGTGTATGACAAATTACCTGAAGGCAATTCCTCTACTATTCTGGGACATCCACTTCCCTCCCAACAAAAGCAGTGAAGGATTTTCCCCCTTGCAGCCCAAGGGAAGGCACTGCCTTGAGTGTCTGACCAGGGCAGAGCTCAGCCCCCAGCACAGCTCCAAGGGCTTTGTAAGTACATGCCATGTCACATGTGGGGCTCATGTCAATGCCAGAACTTAGACCACAACCTGTTTAAACACGTTTTTTTTTAAAGATTTCCTCCTAAACAACAACAAAACAGTGATGGGTAAAAAAAGAAAAAGATGGACCTGTATAATATAATTGGAAAGTGTATATAAAGGAAATGGTGACTTGTTTAAGCTGTTCTTTAAAGGACCCTTAAATAAAGTAACATGGCTTACAACACACCAAGCCAAAGACAAGATTACTTCAGGTTGATTTTGTATTGTGGTTTTTGTTTTTTAAACTACTGCAGGAAAGGAACAAATTGGTGTTTATTAACATTAGCTTAACTTAGACAAAACCCAAAATTAGTTACAATATAAAACTCAAAGGGGACACGGACAGGCTTAAATCCTAAAATCATGGTGGATTTCAGCATTTGCAATTACCTACAGGGGTCACACCCTTAACCCTGAGCTACTGTGGTCTGTGCATTTGTATGTGGAATCTACATTTCTGTTGAGATGCTTCCAGTTCCTTCAGACATGTTGCACACTGTCTATTAATCAGTCCCTTGCTCTAATAAAATGAGGGTTATGGTGTTTGCTCACTGAATTATGACTTGCAAAACCTTAGATGATTTATTTTACACACCTGACTTCAACAGCACAATGATCTCTTAACGTGGAAGTGCTTTGCAGCACTCAAATGGGCTGTCTGGCCCTCTATGCCACAGCCTGTCAGCAATATAAAGGTCTCAAATGATGATGCAGAATAAAGACTCCTAATCCCCACTACCAGAAGCACGACTAGTCTGTTAATTGGCAATGACCAAACCATAATTTCTAATATTACCCCCAGCGGAAGAGCCTGTTCCAAATGAACTCACTGCAGCAGACAACTTCTTCCTTTACTCTAAGTTCAGACTGCTACCTAAAGCAACTGGGAGAAACATGGCAAGGAATGAAGCCCTTGATGCGTCAGAGAGCCATGGGATCAGTGGGACAAGCTAACAGTTCTTCATGGCCAGTTTATGCCTTGAACCACCAAAAGTGGAAGATGCCTGGAAGGGACACCATTGTTTTTGTCCCATTTGTTTTGTCTGGCAGCCTCAAATTTCCCATGGGCTCTAGACAGGTCATTTAAAAGGTGTTGGAGCTGGTGAAGGGCATCAATACTTGCAGTAGCTCCATATTTCAGATTTTCCAGACATTTTTTCTATGCCTAGATCTGAAAGAAAGCAGTCATGATAGATGCTTTGTCTTGAAGTTCAGAGGAAAAGGTCTACAGAAGAAGAAAAAAACCCAGAATCTACAGAAGTTAAGTCACTGCTTGTTTGTTTTTCCCTTCCCTTTTCCAGAGGGAAACTATCCTTCACAGAGCACAAATGAGGCTCAAACTCCTGACACGCAGCCGGCACACAGAACACCAGACAAGATTATGCAAGCCACAGAACGCAACACAAACCAGTTGTTTCCCCAAAAGCTTCAGAAGCACGGAGTCATACATCTAATACATAGCTTGAACTAGAAGGTCTGGATCAGATTTGTATCCGGTTGTTGTGAGTATTGCCAGTGAACATCACTCAAAAACTTGGCCCAAACCACATATTTCCATGGAAGTTTATTTTGCAGAATTCAAACTAATGCACATGTATTCACACAACACTGCAAATGCAACACTGTCCTGCTGCTTCTTTGGATTTCTGAAGCCTTTAACCTCATGAATGCTGTGCAGAGGTGGGCATGGCAGGATGGGTCACACTCTATACTTTTTCCACAGAGGTTCCTCTCCACCTGGAGCTTCACAGTACAGACACACACTTCCATCCTTGGGTCGTCTTTTCTGCTTGTTTCAGCCCTCATCATCTATCAGACTCTGAAGTGGGTACAGCAGGTCATTCTGCTCTCTTTATGACCTTTCCTCCTGTGCTGCTCTCCCCTCGTAAGAAACTTTCAGTGACCAGCAGCACAGTGAGGTGGCAGCCAGGGATCAGGAGACCCCGGCTCTGTTGCCAATCCTGGTGCTGGGAGATGGCAGAGCAAATATAAATCCTGCTGTGACCCCCCCCCCCTTCTGCTCCCCATCACCTCAGTCTGGCATGCTGGGGGAGGCAGAGGCCTGTGCTCCCAGGTGACAGTGCAGCTCCCCATGTCATGATATCCTGGCACAGATGCATTTTCTGGACAGAACAGCAACATGGCTTTTAAAAAGCTGGAAAGAATTCATATAGTCAACATCTAGCAGCAGTTGCCAAAATAAATACAGCTTAGAAATATTTGTAAAATAGCTGAGGAACAGTATGGATAATGGAGCATTATACTAGAAACAGAGCAGTATATTAATCAAGGAACAATAAAGCTTTTAATTATATTTTAAAGAGTCTCACTTAAAACCCAATGCAAAACGTAACTCATGTGGAATGGGCTGGGCTATTTCCCATTGGTGGCCTATGCCAGTTCTCCAGCTGTAAAATTAAGAAAACAAGGGGGCATAGTGAGGAAAAAAAAGATGAAAGGCTAAAGAGCTCCAATACAGCTGTAATTGATACTGTGCAAGTAGGTGGGCTAGAGATCCCTATCCAAGTACTACAAAATTGTGTTTGTTTGGAAGGAAATACCAAAAATATTAGGAAAGGACTTGTGGTCATCCAGTACACAAGTGCAGATTTAGGGAAGTCAAATACATTTCAGTTTGCACTCACCTTTGAAACACCCCAGTAACTTCCCACCTACACAGTTCTTCCCCTGGCACACTAAACCTTTTGTAGAACACCTACACTGCTCACCCACAGCCACAATGACACAATCACCCACTCACTAAATCCTGCGAGAGCCAGGCTGCCAAAACGCTCCTTTTTGAGCTTTGGGCATTCAAAAAGAAAAAAAGACTGTGACATGTTCCTGACCTGCACCAGGCACGGTGTTTTACACTATGTGGAACATGAATCCAAGAACCTTTCAGACATAATGGAGAAAAGACTGACGATATCTGCTGGTTTGAGGTGCTGAGAAGACAGGCTGTCATTGTTTACTGTCAGCTACACGACATGTATATGGCCCATGCAGGACTCAGCTCCTCTTAAGCTTACACCAGGAGAATGGTTGGATTGATGAGAAGCCCTGCGTGAGCAAGGTACATCTCCGCAGAAACCCATTGTGATGAAAGAACATGCCACAGGCATAGAAAGCTCACAAAGGCTGAAAGCAGAATAGCTGAGGCTCAGTCTCAGCCAGCTGAGAGGCAAAGTGAAACTCAACTGATTGAATGGCAGCACTGGCCACAAGCACTTTGATAAGGGGGTTTTTTTGCCTTAAAAAAACACAAACACAACGCTCAAACCCACTTTGCTCAAAGTGACCTTTCATCTCAAAGCTCAGGATAACTATAGTTATAAAACATCAGAAGAGTCAAAGCTGTACCAGCACATTCAGACATTACCAAAATAAGTGTTCAGTGTGAGCAAAACAGGCCCTTTCCCCAGGCCCCCCATTTACAGTGTTCTTGCCTATTTCTATTAAAGGACCTCAAGGTTCTCTCCTCCACAGAACTCTAAATATTATATTTTCTCATTATTGCACACTTCTGAGAAGCAGGAATGTTTTGGAATAAGTGCAAACCTCTTACACTTCCTCCCCTCTTGGCAGTCTGGGAGAAGCAGGGACTCACCTCACAGTATGGTCCCACAGGAACAGAGCCAGGGTGGTGAGAGCAGCAGGTTGTATCCAATGTCCCAAAGGCTCCAATGGAAAACCAGGAAAGCCAAATCATTCAGCTAACACCCCAGAAACAGATCCACCTATAACACAGCTCAAATCACTACTAAACCCCCAGGCTGGAGCTTAAATGGGGCTCCTGGTCCCACAGGGGAAGATGAGGGAGTGGGTTCCCAGGTGAGGCTGCTTCTGTTAAGTAAGGGTTGTTGGTGCCACCTGGGACTAAGAAGCTTAAAAAACAAAAATGAGGTTCTGTGTTTTAAACACCCAGAAACATGAGCTGCAAGTACCTTCCAGCGTGGGTTTAACAGCACAGAATTCACCTGAAGTGTTCATGGCTCTTGCACAGACCGGTGTCACTTGAGAGCCTCTAGCAGCACCAAGACAAAAAAGATAAAAAAGATCACCCCAGCTGAACATCTGAAATAAGTGGAACATTTGCAAAGAATGGAAAAGGGGATGGTAAAGTAGATTCTAGTGACCAAGGAGTATAAGGGCAGAGTGTGAGACACCAAAAGTCAACCTGACACTTGGAAAACAATGTGAAAGCCCAGGGCAAAACTGTTCTGCAGCTCTGTATATTAAAAGAGAACAGTAAAGTAGAAGAGGAGCTGCTACACTATTCAGTATGTGGCCGCTCAGTCCCTCTGTTTTGTGATTATGCCAGTAAATACATGCAACTGGAAACTGAGACTGAAATGTCTTAGTAAGAAATATATGTAGGAATGGTCCAATGTCACACGTTCCGCCTGTGAGAAGCATTAGAAGACAGCGATTCACCATGAAGAGTTATCCATGGTAATGTCTCTGATGGAAAACCATGAGACTGATTTGTTTTAAAAAGTTTTGATAGCTAGAGCACTAGAGACAGACCATATGGCTAAACACTCCTCTAGCAAAAGCCATGCCATCAAGGGTTTAAAGATATTTTCTGCAAATAGGGGAAAGGTGAATCCAGTTTCCAGGACTGGGAAATGAGCTTTTCAGGTTGCAGTAAGTAGCAAAGATTCTTCTCTTTTCAATCAGGCCTCACCTGCAGTCATGAATCCCCCCCAAAGAAAAGGCTAAATGGTAATTTATATTTAGAAAGATGCAGACCCAGTCTCATGAATAATGAGGTATTTGAATTACAGGTCAGCAACACTGTAAATAACCCAAGTTTTGTACAGGAGCTCTCCTGAGGACAAGGGTTCTATCTTCTGAGCAGTGCTCCACGATGTACCCTGACACAGGCAGGATAACCACTCTCCCACCACACGAGGCACAGATTAGCCTGCTTTGGGGCACATTTATTTCTTCCTCTTCAACTTAACCCGAGAGCCACATGTTGCAAAAATATACACGGACTTATGGGCTGACTCCAGAATCACAGCTGCTCTGTAAATTACCCATGCTGGACTTTCTAGCAGAGGGAAGTAAGAAAATATTTGTTGCCCAAGTAAAATGCAGGAGAAGTACAGTCTAATGCTGGTACAGAAGACAAGCTCTATGGAGAGAAGCTGAATTAATTTTATTGCATTGCACAAAGGATGCTATTATACAAAAAAATTATTCCTTATCTAATTTCTGCACACCCAGAGAATTGTGTCCAGTGCCTGCAGACAATAGATTCAGGTATAACATTAGCACACTATCCAAGAAGCATACCTTAGAGCACGCTGAAATGGAGTACATTTTCACTAGTGCCATAATTCCACAAGAGAATATATTTTTATGGAAAAGTCAATTTTTCACTTCCATAGCGATGTCTAAGTATTGCCATATGTTTTATGATAGTTTTCTCAACATTAAAAATACAACTTCAAATAATACAAAGCAATAAATATGTTACTTATGAATACAATGGCAAATGAAGCAGGGAGGAGTTCTGGGTTCAGTTTTTTAAGGTGGGTTGATATACTGCAGCTCATTCTGTGGGGCTGACATACCAGTAAATGCTGCTTTTCTTTGGCTCTTTCTTTTTTTCATAGGCTTATTATTGCTAATTTTCTTCTTGGTTGGTGTTGGGTGTTTTTAGAGAGGAGAAGAAAAGAAATGAGGGACAGGATGATTCCAGTTGTTGCATCTGGCACTCCAGTGACAGTTTGGAAATTACTTTTAATTAAAGAAGTGTTGATTTTTTAAAATTAGAGTAATCTGAGTCTGTAACATGCAGCTGGGAAAGCAAACAGACATTAGTTCAGCTGATAAGCACATGGTGAAGACAAGTAAAAGGAGGATATTAAACGGGATCCCATGTGATGCAAACATTCAGAATGGCTGGCGTGTGTGTCCATGCACACACGTGTGAGCACATGTGCACCCAACAGAAGGGCTGCCACAGCCAGAGCTGCAGCTTAATGAGAGGCTGTAAAATGCTCTCCTTAGAATTCCATCTGATTAGAAAAGCAGGTGATTTGGAAGGATAGTCTGATTTCTGGTGTGACATCACCAGATACCACATCACCCTGGGTAGCAGGCCAAGTGTAGGACTTGCCTCAGAGTGCCAGAGTCTGACTGCTTCCTTAGAACCAACAAAAAGCCCCTCTCTCCCCATTCATCACCTCTCCCATCAGAATAAGTGGCAGGAGAACCAGCCTCTGGCATACAATAGCTCACCAGAGCAGGGAGCTACACAGGCAGGTAGAAGGGAAAATCACCTGTGATGCTTTCACTGGAAGGGACGGAAACACTGTGGAAATCTGGTGTGATGCAAAACAAACCTCAGAAGGAACAAAGCTTGTTCTTATCTGCTCTAGATCCCACAGAAAAGCTATAATTAAGCATACAAACGGCCCTAACTGTAAATGAGAGAGACCCAAGTATTTGCTGTAGCTTTTCCCTGTGTAAAAGCCTCAGAAAGGCAAACACCCAAGCACTGCCCTTGCTTCTCTACGAGCCACACACAGGCACTGCACCGTGGTAAGCTCAATACCATGTGCTCTCTCCACACTGAGATGTCATTTCTCATCTCATCCAAAATCACTATCACATAAAGAAAATGCCCCTCAGTACCTTTCCTATTAGCAAGCCAAAGTCCAGAGGAGTTCAGTGCTCCTGCCCTGATCACGTTTGGCCTTGACAAGTTTGGCTGCAGCTGGAGTCTGACAGGGCTGAACTGGCAGAGCTGAAACTGCAGGGGAGGGTGATGGATCTCCTATCCTGATTACATGCTGCCACGCTGTAGAAACTGGAACCTTTGAACCTAAGAGAGAGGATGGTGTCTGGAGGATGCTGTAAAGATATTTCTGATTGGCACTGAAGGGTTGCAAAGAATTAGTAGAGAATTAGGCTCAAATGTAGTTACCGTGCTCAGCTGTGGTGCTATGTGTGATCAGGCCGCAGCACTTCCAGGAAAGAAAGTCTTAAGGAAAGTAGGCACCAGCAAAGACATGGAGCACAAGCCTGGGCATGGCCAGAGAAAAGGAAACACGTGCTATCAGTAGAGCTGCAGCATGATGAAAACAGGAGCTCAGAGAAGGATCACAAAGGGGGCTGAGAAAACACTGAGCAGGGACATGTGATTCTAAGAATTACCAGAGCTGCGTGAGCGGTGAGGGGACACGGGTGATTTTATCCCCACCCTGAGCCCCCGCTGAATACATTCTTTTCTACCAATAAAAAAAATGCCAATAATTGAATCCTAAGGCACTGACAGCTTCTGAGATAGTGCCAGAAAATTAGTATTTAACTTTTTACCCATAAGCAATACCAAGGGAATGTTAATAAAGAACAAGAAGCAAAATATGGATTTAGATTTCACAGCCACAAAAAGAGCCTTTCCCTCTGAAATGCTCAGCTACTCCCCATGCTCATGCACTCTGTAACAAATGCTGTCCTGACTCCTTCCCTTGCTCTGACCAGGAGGATCTTCCTACCAAGGTAACCTGCTCCAGCAGCTGAGTTTCCTCTAAAGTCCCTTGGAGAAAAAATCACATTTGATACTTCTGAGATCTTAAGACATACTTACATGACAAAAGTGCTCAATAATTTCAGACAAAAATAAGAGATTTTGAATACTGCATGGATTCTTGGTATCTAGAAATTGTGAACATGGATCATTGTACTAAGTTTTTATGTGAGAAAAATCTGAAAAGAAATAACAATAATTAAAGAAACCCCTCAGGTTGAGGTACTGGCCTCTAAGAAAGGTTGAAGATATGAGATTTGAGAAAATGAAAACTATGCTGATATTTATTTACATAGCACAAACAATTAATGTAGTTCAAAAAAATACACTGATATTTAAACATTTCTTGTAAGCCGTTATACTTTAAAATTGAGGCTGTTCACAGATTGTCTTCTTTAAAAATTGAGTCTTCCTTTTTTTTAATTTCAGTACGTCAGAATGTTTCATTTCTCAGTCAGAATTGCTAATCAGGAAGATGTGATACAATCTGCTGAATCTCAAGAGTGCTAGGATATGAAGGGCCTTCAGCAGTGGTACAGGTAATTAAGTTTGTTATGATTTTCTATATATTCTGCAGCAGAAAATCTGATTGCTCTTTTGGCAAGGGGCCATGCCTGTTTATCTTCAAAGCTAACCTGTTTTAAATTTAAAAATAAATATTATTTAAAGTTGAAGATAATTTTATTTTAATAGAGTACATAATACCAATGTACGTTCTTCATTATATACAGAAATTAATTTTTTTGGGCTAATATACCAGTGTATTGAAAACTTGTCTGAAATTTTTCATACATATTCAAAAGATGAAAACACTAAAGGCAGGTACTTAGCTGATATTAACTAAGATGACAGATCCTGGGGAGCTTTATTAACATACTGGCATACTAATAGTCTGGAATTTTTTGGCTGATTGTAGTAAAGGGAAGATTCAGGGAAGATTCTTTGAAAGAGAAGAGAACTTAGCATAATTTTTTTTCTCATTATTGGTATTTCTCAGCAATTTCCACGAGACGTTATGAGAAACAATGTCTGTGGAAGTTCTCCATGGGATTCTTACTACTTGACAGTAGAATGAGAATGTTATTTTGGAAGGATCACAGGGTTAGGGGCTCCACATTTATCTGGTGCTGGAGAAAACAGAACCCCTTTGTGCCATTCCTTGGGGATGGCATTAGAACTACCCTGTGATCTAAAAAATGTCATAGGTGTTCAGTACCTCCAGCTACTCTACAGAGCTAATCTGAAACTCTTATTATAGTCAGATCAAAGGTGATTTATTTAATTAAAGAGAAATATACACACATCCTAATCTTAAACCTTGATCATCTCAGCCAGTATTCAAACTATAACAGTTGTTAATGCCACTAATACACACATGCTCACACATCTGATTCTAGCCAATAGATCAAATTAGTTTTCTTCCTCAAGAAACTGTCACAAGTGAAGCCCCCAAGGAAGCCCTAACCACATGCATCTCACCACTTCTTGAGATTTACTCCCAACACTATTGTACAAGCTATTAGACTGAACTGGAAAAAAGATGACTGCAACCATGTCGCTGGTTTACTGTACAGACAGCTGCTTTAGCAGCTAACTAATATTAAAAGCATCTGACCAATTCTCATGTAAAGGCTTTATTAGTTTACAGGCACAATTTGGATTTCTGGGAAATTATTCCTGTTGTCCATTCTGAAACGATACTTTGTTTTGATGAATTATAGTATTCAGGTCTCCAGCTCTAACAAATATGTTAAAAATAAGCCAAACAAAATAGTAGTCTTGGGGCACTGTATTAATAATCTGCAGTCATTTAATTTCATCATGTTTGTCCATTTTTCCTAAGAAGTATTCACTTAAGATAAGGCAATAATCAAAATAAATTTATCTACAGCCTGTAACAACTAGTTTTCCTTAGCACTGACTAACATGTGCACTACCTAAGCTTAATGGAGAATTTTAAAGGAGTATTAATATAGTACTTTCAAGTAAAAGGTTTGATTTTCCCACAGATGCATCAATTATTACATTACCGCATCCTGCCTGAGAATTTTGCAGTCATGCATTTGATGATGGGCATTTTAAGGCATTAATGCTGGGCAATTTTCTCTAAATTCTTTTCTGGACAAATCTCCTTAAGCTCATAATATCTTAACACTTTCCAAGAACAAAAGCCTTACGTTCTGAGGCAGCGGTGTTAATACAGTCTGGGCACAACACATTTATGATAACCACGACTTCCCAAGAGCCCAGGAGAGAAGAGATTCCAGAGCTGCTTGTTTTGGGAGCACCAGGTTGCCATGCCAGGGCAGGTGGCTGTGAGGCTGCTCTGCCATGCTTCCCTCACACAGACACTGCTGGGACTCAGCACGGCTCAGGCGGTTCTGAAATCTTGCTGAGAGCCAAGAACAACCAGCTGGGGATCCCCATTGCCACACACACGTGACTGTACTGGAACAGGGCACAGGGAGAGGGAGCTCCTGCCTGCATGCCCTGGATCTCTGACGTTGCAAGCTGCCTGTCCCAGCACTTACCCCTTGCCCTGGCACATGCACTGCTGGCGCAGCTGCCCAGTCGCTGCCTACAACATCCACACCCAGATGTGCCTTGAGCTCAGAACAGGGCATGGATCCATGGCCTGGCCCTGCAGGAGCCCATTCCCAAAGGGGAGGCTGCCATGGGAAAGCCTGCTGTCTCAGAAGGTAATTTATGACCACATCCCGAATCTCAAAAATCAACGAGATGCGTGATGCGTGGGTGAAATGAAAAGAGCAGAGAACCTGAACACTCGCTAAGGAGGGAGTTTTGACTATTTACCTTCTAAATTTGCTAGCATTTACCTAGTAGCTGTGACCAGTATCATTGCAAGGACTTAACCTTAAGGCTTTTTTGGAGGAACACAGCAAACAGAAAAGCTATCTCCAACCAAAATCAATGCACATATCTGCAAAAAAAGAGAAAGAACCCTTAAGTAAAGACACACCTGTGCCAATGTTCAAGCCTTCTTTGTAGCATGAGGGAACAAATAAAGAAGAACTTCTATTTTATAACAGTCTGCTGCTTTTAAAAAATTACATTATTAAGACAGTATGTATAATCTATAGGTGTGTCTAAAAGGAATGCATAGAGAAGAAAGGGATTATGTTTGATTATATAAAATATAAGTAGGGATGGATTACATCGCATTCCAGTATCAGCAGAACGTAAAGAATTTGAAAATAATGATTTGACTTTGAACAAGATGCAGAGAGTTTGTTCATGGTTAGTCAGAAGTACTGTACTTCACATTAATGCTTCACAGATGGTGACACAGTAATTACAGCACTGGGAAAGGGCCACTCTCTATCTGCTCTGCACTTTAAGGACTAAAGAGAGATTTCATGCATATTGAACACACTCGTGTTAGATCAATTCACTTTTTCAATATTATTTTATAAGGCAAGAATAATATAAATTCTAAATTGCTATTCAAATGTTACATCTATCTTATCATGAGTTACATTTTTAATAAAATGCAACTTTACTTGAAGCACACGTTTGCATAATCTGTGGAAGAAAACTGGTACTGTAGGAATTTATAATTTGCTTATTTCTTACAAAACCTTCTTTTGATGTATTCTGCAGGTTGACAGGGTTTCAGTTTATTTATACATATAGAAAAATATTTTCTGTGGTTGTGTATTTGCTTCTTTGAGCAGACTTCTTTAAAGTTTGCAATGTATTCTCATATAGTTTGCAAAAATAAGTTTATGATTTATCTGCAGTTTAAAAAATTAATTTCAAATCTTCTTTGATACAACACACTTCCAATTTTTGTTGTGACACAGATTATTCAAATGTGCTTGACAAAGAGTATGCAAACGGATTTTAAAGCAGGAAGTTTGCAGTGCCCAGGCTCCTGTGTGAAATCAAAAGGATTGTGGGTTTATCGTCTCATGGATGGACAGTGATAACTCGGGGTTTTTTTGGATTAATGGGGAAACTTCCACTGGGCATTTCGCAGTGATGCTTTTGGGTAAGATACTAAACCACTGCTCTGTCCCCATTAGTGTCATGTATATTTTTCACTTGCTGACAAGCTCTCAGGGACCTGTTAACATGTCACAAGAGTCTGGAATATTATTATAGCAGGTTTTTTTTTTTTTGATTAAGCTCCTTTCAGCTCATGATATCCATGTGGAGTTTATGTCACAGGAGTCAAAGCCTTGAAACAGCCTGGAGACAGCCAGTACCTTCCTACCCAGCTGGGTAGGACTGCATATCCAACAGATTCCTTGGGAACAGGAAAGAGAGTCACACTTGGATGCTGCTTACCAGTGTAGAAATCCCCTCTAAACACCAAGGGACCTGAGCAGGAAACTCTATGAAAACCTCACATTCTACACATAAAAATATGATATTACTAATCAAAGAATTGCTGCAACTACAATAAAAGCCTATAAATAAGAGCTGAATGTGATTGTAAGACTCATGACTTGGAGCCTCTGTTGAGGCTTTTCTTCAGCTTTGGAAAATCAAAACCCAGGCAGTGCCTTGCTGGTTTCATGGTCCAGTTCATCACTTGGAGGGCTGTAATTAATTCCACAAGGACAGTGGTGATCCCACACAGACAGTGCTGAAGGAGAGCCTGGTAGGCAAGGATAAGGCAAGGAACTTCCAAGAGAAACCCCCCACCTAAGGTCCATGGAATGAACACAAGTGCAGTAGGTATTTATCAGACCACCTGGAACACTTGGATGTTTCTCACACCACAGACTCAAAAAAAAAAGGAAAAAAGTCGCTATGGCTTTAATAAAAACTGAAGAGCTGCATGAAGAGAGAAAGACAAAAATTAACTTCCAGTGAACATGAATAGTTGGTCACTTTCAAAAACAGTAATTTTTTATAATGTGTGAATATAGCATGAATATTTTGATTCTCAGGACAATTCTGCAAGTACTTTCTATAATGTGTGATAAAATGTTCCAGCTTGGCTGCAACTGTACTAAACTGTTGTAATTGGATTCTCTACTTGAACTTGCAGTGGGACTGCATCCCATTTCTGGGACTGTATCTCAGTTTTGAGAAGATGCTTAATCATCAATAGCTGATTAGAAATGCTGCCATGACCTCTGTAAGTTATATGAATTGGGGTATGAGAAAAAGCCAGTGTCACTGTTCCTTAACCTGTTCTGTGCTTTGGCAGGGGCCAGGGTCATTGCTGAAGGTCATCCTGGGCAGTACTTTTGCAGGCAGCCTTAGGGATACCAGCCTGTACAGGAGGCAGGAGGGCAGCACAATCAAATGGTGTGTTGGCTCAAACTATTGTCTCATTAAGTCAAAGGGAAAATCCCCAGTGATGATTACTGGGTCAGGATTAAGCCAAACTCCCCCATCTTGGCTTTACTGGCCTTTATTCTTTCGCATGAATTTTAGAATATAATGCCTTTAAATCCAGAAGAACTTTCTGGCTGAATATATCAAGCTTACTAGATGGCTTTAAAAACTATATATTATTTACAGGGGGCAAAATATTCCAGCCTGAATCTGTATTTTTCATTTTGTATTCAAAACCTACACAAACACCCCCTCAAATTAATGTTCTTCCAATTGCACGTTATCGAATGTTTCCCCTTTGGAAAAGGATACCTTTTCAAAATAAAAACAAGCTTGTGACTTTTTAACAGGACGAAAACTGCTTTCCCCCCATCAGCTCTAATGTTTTTCCATCGTGTAGGGGATTTATGCTAATCCATTTTAGCCCAGGGTGCTGTGCTTCCCCCTGCATGTTCAGGTTACTGCAAATGTTCTTTGTGCTGGCTGGTAACAGCGTCCTGTGTGTGTTGCAGCACTATACATATTTAAACAGGCTGTTGCTTTCCAAGGACATGTTCAAAAGATTTTATCTAATCAAATTTTAAATAGGAAATTACTTGTCTGACTTCACATTAGACAGCTATTCCTTTCCCTGCTGTTCCAGATTGGATTATTAGGAGTTCACTACTAAATGGTCAGCAGTGTCTTTGAGTCACCAGTCTTAATTTGGGCTATAAATATCAGATGATGATTTATTACTAGGCAGTTGCAATACTGCAATAGCAAATTCTCTTTAATCTCTTTAATTTGACATGAATAGCAAATAGTTTTGAAAGCTGAGAATTTCTGAGGTCCTCTGGGCAAATAACAGTTTCATCAGTTGGTTTCAGCATACCCACTTTCTAGTGAGTCCAAGGGTTTTTCAGTTTGAGTTTTTCATGCCCATACTGATCTAGTCCTGCTTATCTTTGTGAATTAACTGCCAACTTTGGGCAGCTACTCCATGGTAAATGGGCTAAAACTGTGACTTTGAGAATGTTCAATGATTTTTACAACTAAACTGAATAAAGTTTGAAAGAGTAGCTTTTACTCTCATGTGCTACCTGGGTTATCACTGTTTAACATTCCTGCTTCATCTGGACCTCAGATGAGAGTTTATGATTCCCACAGTGCCAGAAATTGTACTATCTGCTTATTCAAAAGTATATGTATGCTCATCAGAATATGCAGTTACTACTTTCACCTCTTCCAAAATGCTGATTATATTTCTTCTAAATGGCACCAGCCAAATGTGTCTCACCCCTTTTGGGGAATGCAGCTACCCACACAGGTCACTGGTTCAAGGTGGGTTTGCTTGTGCAAATCATACCTACACCAAGAATGTGCATCATTCCAGAAAGCTCTAAAGTAGGAAATGGACTTAAATCTTGCTGAAATGAAGACTAATCTGCAAACTTGACAGAAGTGTTTGTTTAGAAGATGAACAAACTCTAATGTGACACGAGATACCTCAAGAGAGAAAAAAACAAACAAACAACAAAACATTTTCTAAATTTCGAAATACCGTTTTGTCATATTCAAACTTTGGTTGGTTCTTTATGGTATTTTATTTCATAAGTAATTAAAATTTGGCTTGACATACTATTAGACATCCAGAGAAGAACAAGCATAATACAGGGTTTGAGAAACTGATTAAAGAAGACAGCTTAAAGAATGTTAGAAAATCTGTCTAAATCCTAAAAGACAGGAAGACAAGGAAGGAAAACGTTTTCTGATTGTGATATTCAGGAGCTTGAACTAGGAATACAATGTAAGTCAGAAAAATAAAAGCTTCTGATACAATTAAACATGAGGGGCAATTAATGGAGGCAAATGGAGGAAACCAGTTTAACAACAGTGTTAGAAGAGGTGCTGTAGGATCTTATGTCCAGCTGACTTTTCCATCACTGAGAACTATGATGATGACCCTTAGAAACCTTTTTGTTTTTATATGATGTACCGGAGTGTGGTGCCTGAATCTGTACAAACAGGGTGAAGTCTCTAAATTATGGATTACTAACTTGGCTCTCTTGCAAGGCATATCCAGTTCCTGACTTCGTACCTGGCAGATGGCATTACAGCCTGACACACCCTAAAATGCCTCTGAAAGGTGTCAGCTCCCCTGTCCATCCTGGATGGGGTTAAATTTCAGGGAAATATTACTCGACTGCTTTCAGGATTGAAGGACAGAATGTCTATCTCGTATCGGACTTTTTAGCCACCAACGCGCTTGCAACAAGCGTGGGTACTGCCTTCCCAAACCTTCGTTCGTGAAGCCCAGCCACGATGATTACTCGACTGCTTTCAGGATTGAAGGACAGAAATAAAAACGCTTAAAAACCCATGGACAGGAGACCCTGTGGGATAAAGCAGATGCAAAATCACCTGCAGAGGAATAATGTGCCTAATCTTTGAACTCTTTTCAAGGAAGATATTTAAGGATGTGCTGGTTTAAGTTATTGTAAGTACCTTGTTCTCAAGGCAGCCAGATCCAGTCCTATAAATTCTTGATCCTGTTGATATGTCACATATTTCAGCCTGAAGTTCTGTTCTTTCTGTAGTAAATCGTGTACAGAGTACAGAGCAGTTGTGCTGTGCTCTTTGTTACTGTAAAACTAAACTGCACTTTCTTTTAGGGTACTGTTTTGATCCTAAATTTTTCAGCTGAGACATTGTGATGGCATATCTGTTGGCTGCAGGCACAACAGCACTCTTTTAAGAAGTATTATTTTACCTTAAAATGAACACTCAAGGAATAAAAAACCTCAAAATGTGTACCTGGTGTACTGAAGGCAGTTTCTTTCCAAAAGTAGACAAAATGCCCCCAGGAAACATTGGTTCAAGAGAGAGAGGGAGGGAAAACAAACCAGAGCAGTTCTTTTCCTCCTCTAAAACAACAGCGACTGCTTAAGCTTTCCTTATGAATCATAAAACAAGGGAAGGTGGCAGCAGGGAGAAACAGAAACTGCCTTTTCCTTTGTCAGTGCCTTTCAGGTGTATTTCCACTGTCAAACAGCTGCACCACCTACCTTTCACTTGTGTGCAATGAGAGATGACAGAGGGTTTCTTAAAGCCTTTAAGGTTGCAGTAATTCATAACCTTGCCTGAATTAACCTGGAATAATTTACCTTTGGAAGAAACGAGGTCCAGGGTTTGCTTTTACTATCTTCCTTCCCTGGAGAAATGTGTGGGGCTTTTTCCTCTAGACATCCCCGTGTGCAAACATGTAGCTTCTCACAGTGCTTCCCCGGATAGGACCAAAATCCTAAAACAGTGGAGCACGGCTAATGCTTCCAATCAGCGTGGGGTGTAAATGGCACAGTGATTCCCTGTGCTCTGCTTCTCACTCTCCTGCTCTCACTGGAGAGCAGCTGAGGGCTCCATGGAGGAGGCAGAGTGGCAGAGGTGCCACGTGGTGCAGCACATGGATCAGGGACCAACATCACGGTCACTCAGCTCTGGCCAGGCCAGTGTTACCTTGTGTGGCACAAAGAGTAACTCAAAGGTGAGTGTTTTTTTTAGACTTGCAGGATTGTTTAAATAACTTACAGTCTAATGGCATTCCTATTTTAAAGGGAGCTTCCATTAAGTTCTATGAATTATCTATTTTGGAGCAATTGGAAGGACTTTTCATTGTTAACTCCTATTAATTAATTTTGGCTTTATGGTGTTTTGGGGGCAAATTGCCTTAACCTTCCCATTTATCCTATCACTGCTTGGTATGACAGAGATATTACACCTCTTAAGTGAATTCCTTGTCAGAAGGATCTAAATCACACAGCTCATGAGAGTTACTTGTGAAGGATCAGTTTTACTCCCTATTTACCTTGGCCTCTGAACTCTGGGTGCCAACATGATCCTTGCAAATAGCATTCACAGAAGAAAGTACTACAAGTATGGGGTCAAACTATCAATCTGCAGCCTGCCCTTACAGCCTGAATCCAGAAGTATGTTCTGCTTCATGTATTTAGTAAGGCAATTTTTCTTGGAAGCTTGTCTTTCTCATATTTTAGCCATCAAATACAAGTTGCTTCATGCTCTTGGTGGTTTGACTACGTTGTTCCTGCTTGGGACCATTCAACTTTGTGAAACTTCTGTTTATAAAAAGTTCATTTTATTAAAACCTGTGAGAAATGCTGGTGAGTGGGAATTCATTGGAAAATGAAGAGATGGGTGACTTTTCAGTTTAGAGCTGTTTTCAAAACACATCTCAGGAATATATGTACACATGTAGTTGCTCCTGTGAAAAGTAACTAGATAAAATATTGCTGACAAAGACAGTGAAAATTGCTCTGCTGTGTGTTCAAGGGACAGAGATTATTCGTAATATTTTTAATAGAATATTGGTAAAAGCGCATTACCCTTCAGTGATCTCCAATACAGTCTCTGATGACTCCTTATACAGAACTACCGCAAACACTTAAGCCCCAAATGTCTTTATCTTGATCTCTCCAATGCTTAATTTCCTCCTACAGAACACGCATTGGAAGGCTTTATACCCTAAGCAACTAAAACGCTTTACCTTTTAATTTTGTCTAAAAGGTGCTAAAATGGTCAAAAATGTGTTGCGATTTACATTTCTCTGCTGAAACGGTAAAATTGCAACTCCTCAATTACCATTTTACCTCTTTGAAGGCACCAAAGATAGTACCAAAGCTGTTTAGAGAGTCACAGAGCTGGCACAAGGACTCTTATTCCTCCAGCTACTGTTCGGATCAGCATTAAGAGACAATCCTACAGGGGATGTGTTTATCTGTCATTTGGACAACTCCTGTCTTGAACGAATCTGAGCGGGAGCACTGGTGGTACCGGGAACTCTCTCACCTCAGGTCTAGGAGTGAGAATCTGAAGGAACTGAAATCCCATTCCTTTACACCTCAAACTGTCATGTAAACACTGAAGTTGAGGAAGGATGAGGAATGGTTCCATGATTCTTCTCCTATGCATTTTCGTTGGAATTATACTGTGTAATGAAGAACATTAAATGACATGGAATACCTTATCCCTGTGTTGGCAGATTATAAAAAGATTTACTCAGGGATAGAGAGGGTGGGAAACCTCTTTCTTTCTCTCTTTCTCTTTTCTTCCCTCCCCTTGCAACACTTTCTCTTCCCACTCTCTTCTCAGAGGCCCCTCTCAGCTGCTCTCTGATCCCATTTGCACAGAGCAGAGCCTGCAGGAAATGTCACTGTCACCTACAGAAACTCTTAGCAAAGTGTACCCAGGAGGGAACAGTGGGACACTGCTACCAGATCAAAGTAACTCATCTCAGGATCAGATCTCACCGAGTTCAAATAAATAATCAAAATCTGTACTTTTCCTCCTGATTATTCAGGTTTCTTTGGTTTTCTCTGCTCCCATGTCTCTTCCCAAACTCTATCCTACAACAGAAGCCAAAGCCAGAGATCTGCAGTTGTGGAACTACCACCTGGTTCCCCCACCATGTGCTGAAGGCCCTGGCAGGGTTTGCTTATGGTCCTCTTGACAGAGGCTCGTCTTTACCTACCACCCCTGAGTTTTCTTTAAAATCAGACTTACATAAGTGTTTAACCTGTTACTAAGCTGTTTTGTGGATAGAACGAGGCATTTACACTAAGGGTAATCTAGGAATTTGTAGGCTCTCTGAAAACAGAGTGGCAGATAAAATGTCTTGAGCAACAAAGGTTGTAGAAAAATGGCTTTGCGAGGCAATGGGATCAGGAGGAGGCATGATGGAGAGGTTTCTCTAGGCAGGAAGATAGATGACACTGAAAATGCAGTATTTCTGTGAGCCGGGATCATTGGTGAGGATGTGTGGTGATGAGAAGTTGATGAGCATGGCTGACTGCCAGCAGATATTATGATCTCAGAATATTGATGTTTTGTACTAATAATTACAAAATCAGCAGCTGTACAATTGCATATTTGGATAAATACAAGTGTAAGTGCATCCTGTGACATGTTGAATGGAAATAAGTATGATTAAAATGACAGGTCATACAGTAATACTGATGCCAAGAAAAGAAAGACAAGCTGGGAGAATGATAACATAATAAAGCGTAAAAGAATCTTGATACTCAAAAGGAAAAAACTGATAATGAAAACATTCATAAGCCAGAAACATTCATAAGTCAGAAAAATACATTAACTTTCCACAGCTGTTGAGAGCAGATACAAGTCAGACATAAGACAATAAGAAAAAAGAAAATTTACTTGTCTGCACTTGTAAAGGTATTTTGGGGCAAAAAACCCCATTCTTCTCATAAGCCCTGAAGAAAAGAATCTATAACCAGGGCAATCTCTTCAGACACTCTGTCTAGAGCAGAAAGATGGACTGAAGCCGGGGAATGTCTACCCAGCCAAGAAGAAAGCCGGGGGTTCTTGACATCTGAATATGCTAAGTGGATTGGTTATAGATTCCCATTCAGACAGTGAACTGTGACAATAAGCAGGATGTTCAACTGAGACAGCCAGAATCAGGAAGTTCAAAGCCTGGCTGAGATGCCTCAGGATGTGTTTGCTTATTGAATCCTGCACCAACAGACACAATTTTAAAGTATTGTATAAAATCTGCTGTGCCTAAGGGCACTTCTTGTTATTCCATGGAAACCCACTGCTTTTGGGATGGGGACAAAGCAAAAACCCATCTCTGCATGGAGCAGACAGTGAGCTGGGGGAAGGTAAGACCAATGTCTCCATTTCCCAATGACCTAAAGTTGCAAGGCACGTCAGGTTTGGGGTTAACACATGTCCTACGTGAGGACACGCTGAGCTTTTTTACCCATATAGAGACTCTAACCTCAGACGGGTGAACCTGGTGCAAAGACTGCAGTCCATGTACACCAGACATTTGGGGTTGTCTGTTCTGTTCAGTGCAGGAGGACCCAAGGGTAGGTTAAACCATGTTTTCCTTAATCTGTGCTGTTTGCTTGCCCTGCCAGCAAGAGAACATCTTTAGTCCAGCACTAGCTACATTCCTAGGACTTTGCAGGACGTTGTATCAGTCTCCTCTAGACAGAAGCTTGGATTAATTTCTGTCCCACACTGGCTAGTGAAACACATGGCTGCACGTACAGTGCAGTGACCCATGCCAGTGAGGAGGCCCAGGAATCCCTGTGTCCTCCATGCACAGACAGGTGTGCATACAGACCCATGGCTAGAGGGGTATCAGCACAAGTTCTCCTAACCACAGTGCTCCACAACTACTACTCAGCCCAGAGCTCTACAAAGGGCATTTTGCGCTGGCACTAAATGTAGGTTCCTACCTGTGGTCTGAACATTTCCACCTTTGCTGAGTGGCTAATCACCTGATGATTTCCCTGAACAGAGCTCTAATGTTGGTTGTCACTTCTTGGGTGGGGCCTCATGACAACTCACAGCTGTGCAGCACAGCTGGGAATTTGAAATCCTCTGCACTAACTTCCTTCCACCTTTTCACAGAACAGTCAGAAACATTTTCCTTTTCCCTAAACAGCATGGGCAGGACACAATGTGAATCTGCTGCTGTTCTCTTTTCATGAACAGCAGGACACTCATCCCTCTCCTAATCAAACATTCCCATGGCTCAATCCTGCAGGGCAATAACAATCCCTGCTCTTTGCCACATTGCCACCACCTTCATGTTAGGGCTTATGAAGGAGCAGTTCCATCACTGGGCTCATCCTGTGACCAGCTCCATGTCAGTCTGTGGTTCTGGGAGCACTCTGTGTTCAGCAAGGCTCAGCACAGGATGCTGCTTTGCCCTTCTGCCTAGAAACCTGCAGCACTGCAGAGTGCAAACCACAGAGCAATTTCCTCATCCACACGCAAGATTTATATGGCTTACTTTCCTCTTCTTAAATCTCTCCTAACAAAGCTTTGTTCAAAGATGATTCACAGATGTTGTCATTAAAAAGTTGGTCCTTGCCAAAAAATAAACATGGGCCTGCTTGAGAAACTGCTGTTCCTACAGCTTTCCCCAAGAAAAGATACTTGTGGTAACTGGTAGGGCCTGTGAGAATTTGACATTTTAAAGCATCTTAAACCATACACAATTTTCGAAAAGAATGCCGGTTTCCTGAGAATTTATCTCGTAAAATCATTTGGATAAACCCACATGATAATTAAGCCCATTCTGATTGAAGAAGTGATCTTTTTAGATAACAATCAAGCAAACACTTATTTGTAACAAAGAGATAAATAAAAAAACCAGCACTAAATATTGTATCTTAATTAAAGATTTAAAATAAAATTATTAACTGCTATGCAGGCTTGATTCTCAAGGACTAGAAGGTGACAAACAAAAGGACAGGATCGTACTATCCAATGCAGGATAAGCTGACATATAGAGATGGCAATCCCCAACCAAACAACCACCAAACCCAAAAGCCAGGGAAAAGGATATGAACAGTGACCTGGCTGGAATCGGCATGCACAGAATCACTTACGTGATTACCTACCCAGGACAGACACTGGAATTTAAAACCAAGAAGCCTGGCCCTCTGTTACCAGCTTGGAAAAGCCCAGTGGGGGACAGCAACATATCCTGTCTGGGGAGAGCTTTACTAATAGTTACAAGCAGAAACACCTTGACAATGGAAACTCAGATATTGACAAAACTCCTGGCAATTTATTGGTAAAGAAAAGGTAATTTTTATTCTGGGAGTTGGAAAGAAATGAGCATTCAGTAGCTTTTCAAAAACTAAAAGCAATTTGAGTCTTTTGCAATGCTCTTAAGTGGTAAATATAATTTTCATGTAGGTTTCAAATAAATGACAGATGTAGTGAATTTTTGTTACATTTTAAATTCAGCATTTTACCTGTTGACATTGAAATCCTTTCCTCTGTCTTCTGTTTTTCATGGACCTGTTGTTAAAAGCATGACTGCTCTGCCAAAACGTCTGTGTTTGGAAAGGCTTTTATTCCTTTTGTTCTGCTGTATGAGTGCATGCTAAACATGTCCTGATGAGCTCGGTGGCATTTTATAGCCCTTGTTTGTGTCTCACTCATACCTGCTGTAGTCAGTAAGGATATTCCCACTGACATCATCAAGTTTCAAATCAGGGGATTTGGGATTTGATTTGGGATTTAACTTTACCTTCAATTCGTATCTCAATTCATTCTGTGTTTCAGGCAAGCAGGGAATAGGCAATGTTGTCACGTTCCACTTCCACAAAATAATGGTTAGACGTACTTGACGGGTTTTAGGTTTAGGAAATACAAGTTCACAGGCTAAACAATTGCAAACACCATCTAACAGACATGCAGCAGGAGGAAATTCAACTAATCTGATGTTTGTTATTCTTTAACATTCTATTAAAGCAAAGCAGCTCTATAATGAGATTACTGCATTTTATCTTTTAATTGTATCCAGATATGCAAAAGAGATTTACTGCTAGTGGCTTGTGTACAGTACAATATTTTAAAGCTAATTATGATACAGCATTACTATTGTCACACAATGAAATACTTATTCTTCTGTTATGAATCAATACCATTTTCTAAAATTTATTGTAATTACCTTTTTAATTGGATATACACCCTGCTAAATTCTGAAACAGCTAGTTTTGGAGATATAATTCTTTTAAATCCAGGATGATATCAGCATAAAGTATTTTAATTAAATAGATTGCAATAAAGGGGTAAAAGAGACATTAAGTAGCTTTCCATTATTAAAGCCAGCTGAAAGTCAAGTCTTCAAAGTGTTCAAGTTTTTATTTTTGAATGCCTGAACTTTGCCATAGCCCCTGTAAGCATGCACACACATCCACTCAGAACACTGTATTAACAGACTGATTGTTGGTGAAGAGTAGGTAGCACCTGGCTTTGGTTTGTACTACTCCATAGAGAGAGGAAAGCATATTAAAGTATTTATCCTTCCAAATCCCCAGGGTCTAAAACATCTAGCAATCTTTTCATTGCTTATGGATGTAATACAGTGCAAACAAAAAAGTTGAGTAAATAGTTTTAAAATAACATTGTGTCACAGTTCTTCTGTTCAAAAATATCGGTGAGCAGATGATGAAAACCTCTACTTGATCTGTTAGTTGCAATTACTTAACCATTTTTAAAAACACTGTCCCCATATGGTGGTACCTCATGTACTCTGATCATAATGCCATCCACACAATTTAAAATTCAAGTAGTTATAAGCTGGTGCTGCAAATTAGCTGTAACAGTTTGTACATGTTTCAAAGTACACATTTAAGCTTTGTTTCCCCGAGCAAATACTCACAGGAGGAACAACTGGAGTCTTGACTACAGGCTAATCACTGCATGTCTGCAAATCTTACCTGAGTATGGGATATCTTTCCTCCCCTCCACTCCATGGCAGAGGGACAAGGAAAAGGCCTTTGTTTATCTCAGCAGCAGTTTAAAACTTACCTGAGTTCCAGCCATCTCAATAAGCATTGCTTTTCAACACTCTTACACCTATATTTCATCTACTTGCACATCCAATCCACATTATATTGACAGACACTATGGCAATTAAAGCAGTTACATTTTGATGAGCTAAAATGAATCAGAGTTTACAGATAGGAGAAACCAATAATATCAAGTATTCGGAAACACTTTACTACTTACTGAGTTACTAAAAGGATTTAACTACATATTATATTGGCAGTATGTTGGTGGAAGTTGAGTTACATTCTGATGCTGATTCTACACTTGATGACATATTATCCAAGTAATTCAATGAATAAATATTGCAGAATGCATATCTGAGACTATCAAGAAATTTCACTTAACCACTAGAAAGAAAACCACAGTATTTCATGTGTTTTTTCAAGAACATAGACTTTCAGCCAACTCTGTTTGGATCATCCTTCAGCATAATTATGCAATAAATAAATATTTATGTTAACATTTAATGCACTCCGTAAGGACATCAATTTTCTATTTATTTGAAGAGCCCACAATATCTAGAAAGGCTCTTCAGTATTTCTGTGATCTAGATTTCATTGCAGATATTATTCACTCTAAATTTAAGTCTTTTATCTGCATGCCAAGTGTTAAATTATATTGGGTTACTGTCTGTATCATTCTATTTTTACTTCGAATTTAGTAGGATTTTGACAGTAATTCAAGCAGGATAAGTCTGAGCTCTGTCCATCTAATTGAGACATTTATGAATTCCCAAGCTCTGCAAGCACTAACAGAAACGGTGTTTACCTGCTGTGGGAATCCTGTCCCCGGATCCTTGACAACCATCCTCATCATCACAATCTCCGCTTGACTCCACCTCTCCACTTTTTCCTCCCCCACTGCCAGCATCTCGGGAAGCCCATCTTTCCAGTTTCAATTTGGCCTTCTCAGTATCCAGCTGAAAACAGAAGAAGCAACAAACCAACAATGGTCAGAGTATTTACACAGCTCCCATCTCTGGTCACATCTGGTTCATAAAGCAACAAGCATTTCTCACTTTCTCACTCGCTTTCAAGAACAGGTCCTCCAGCTGGAGGTTCTTCCCGGCAATGACATCCAAATATTTTGGAACAGCAGACTATACCATCAAATATTCTTCACCACAGATGACCAGAGGCACTTATCATCAAGCTTTTAACTGAAAACATCACATCTACCACTATATCACAGGGAGTGCTGTTCCTACAGCTTTTCCTCTTGGAAACCGCAGTTTGGAGATCATCGGTTAATGATGGTACAATGTGCCAGCTGTCCTAGGACATATTTTGAGGGTTTTTTTACAGTTGAACACCACAATATACTTTACAACCTTTGAAGAGTTGAAGGCATTTGCTACTTTTCATGATGGACTTGGTCACTTGGACACCTTGGCTCCTGGATATGACTTTTAAGATGGTGCCATTTAAGATGCCTGTACCAACTGCAAGTTGTTCTTTAAATGCCACTTGAAATATATTTCTAGGACTGAGCACAGAATAAGAAAACCTTTTCTAGAATAAATCCAAATGGATCATACTAGGTCACACTTACTCTAACAACACCCTTACTCCCCAAACTCAGCTTTTTGATCTTTAGATAACTCTTTCTCCTGATGTCACCATAAATTATTAGCACTGTGGGAATAAATGATTTTTTTCAGTTCACTGGTACTTCCAAAAGATGGAAAATCCCGTTACACTGGCAGTGAATCTAAATCTAGCCTGTGGAGAGCACATAAGAGCAGCACTATTTGAGAAGAAAAAAAGTAACTGGCTTAGTGTAGTGGTTTGAACCTTGTTTTCCCCCAGAGGCTAAGAAAAGTGGTAACCCCCAAGGGGTGGAAACCCCTGGAAGTTTTGAAGTCCTGTCCAATGGGCGCTCCTGCAGAAATGTAAACATACCACAACCAGACCGGAAGAGATGAGTTGTAGTTTGGGTAGGTAGGTGAAGTAGCCATGTTGTAGGAGCCACAAGGAAAGGGGCCTGGAGCCTCTCGGGGCCTCTGGGGCCCCCCAGCCCCAGTTGGGGGCTACAGAGACTTGGAACAGTGTTAAGCTGGACTATGTGTCTGTAGCTGTGAGCTGGGAGATGTTTTCTCCAAACTGGGCAGCGGCCGGAGAAAGCAGCAGCTGGCACTGACCGGAGAAGTGGTGGCAGAGAGCCAGAAGAGATAAGACGGAGCAACAGAGACAATGCAGCACCAGAGAGAGAGAGAGAGAAGAGCTGAGAAGCTCAGAGCGTCCTGGGAAGCTGGACTGGGACGGAGAGGAATGCAGAGGGGGTGACCTTGGCTCCCCCCTCGCACTGCTGCCAAGGTGGCAGCCTGAGGCAGGGCACAGAGGCCCTGCAAGGAGCTTGAATCTCCTGGAGATACCAGACTGTCACGAAGACCCCCTGCATCTTCGTGATATGACCGTGGTGGAACAACCTTGTCTGGGGTTATGAAGCCCAGGGAAGACCCCTCGGTTGGTTGGCGACGGGGCCGAGGGAGCTTGGATACCTCCCTCGTGAGTGCTGGCAGAGATCCAGCAACAGCTGCATGCATGAGAGAGAGAGATAGACTGCTTCTGCTACTCTGAAGAAGCTGCTGCCCTGAGAGACTGGAAGGGATCTGTCCTTCTTTCCCTCCTGGACTTTTATTTGGAGGGGAGAAGAGATCTGATCCATTGTAAATACTATATGTCATGGTAGAGATAGTTGTGATTTTGTGTATAATGTGGTATAGTATTTATTTGTACAGTCATTGTAATATATTCCCTTTCCCCCATTCTGAGTCTGGTTGTGTTTTGTCTAGAAAAACCCATCTCACATTAGGTTGAGATGTGGGAGGGGGGATGGAGCTAGGGAATTGGATTTTGGGGCTATCTCAAACCATGACACTTAGACTAATAAATTCTGTTATAAGGCAAATATTTATCAGGCAAGGAGGATTCAAGAGAAACCTGAACCTTTCCCCCACAGCTGAGGAGCACCGACCAAATGCAAAGACTTTGTACTGCTTCTCAAAGACTCTGTACTGCTGTCATACTCTGGATCTATCCAATAACCTTCATCATGAGGATCTTCCTCCCAAAGTATTGCAGATCCATTGCAGGCTTTGTGATCTGCTTCATCTCGGAGGACTGATTGTTCTTGGTACTGAGCAAAACGTATTTGGAAATGTAGCTACTTTGAATATTCAAACACATTTCACATGGAAAAGGCTGGGAGCTGTGGGAGGAACCGGAGCACAGGGCCAATACAACTTTATTAACTGGGCTGAAAGGATGATGATGGATGCAGCAGTTTCTCTGCAGTGGGAAATTTTGTGTGATAGTTTCCTTCTTCAGATGCTGTGAGCTGCCATCCTCCACTCTGGGCTGACAAATGCTTGGATCAGTGCAACAAAGATCCTGTTCTGTGGAACAACAGATACCAACTTCTATATGCCAGAACTCAGGAAATTTTTCACCCTTTCACTGAAGAGATCTGTTTGCTCATTCTGAAGACACAAATAGCTTCCCATAGTGCAGTGGGAGGAGAGGGTGGGGACTCTAGTGGAGACTCTCTAATTTTACTGCATAACTGTTTTTCATAAACAAGTTGCCTAATGCTGAACCTTGTTATTCACAGCCTAAAGACTGATGTCACGGCAATACAAACCAACATTTTGTTAAACAACTGGAAAAATTTGCCTATGAGGGAGAAAGATAGCTCAGTTCTTTCACAGATTTATTATGTCTTGACTGTACTAGAAAAGACTCATTCATTCTTAGTTATAAGTCTTCAGAATGAAAAGAAATGGTTAAGTGGCAAAAAGAATGGACACAAAATTTAATAAAGGCTTTTAATGACTGCTTGTAAGTCAGAGCAGAAGTGTTTACTCCCTGTTAAGATACTCTTTCTTTTCAAAAATTTGATTTCATTCATTGCCCATGGCTCAAATCCTGACCCCTGCTCCAAACAAGTAATACTTGAACCAAATGGGCACCACCTCCAAAAAGGAAGCTGAGCTTTCCCATATAGTGCACTGCAGCAGTTCATATGCTTCTGGGTTCTTAGTGCCTCCACTGCAGCAAGAGATGAGCTGTAGCCCAGATCTGCATCTTCCCTGGATTACTGAAGGTGCACCCACCTCTTTTTTGGCCTGTTAGCAGAGACTTCCACCAAATTACACAGAGCCCTTATATACAAGTTCAGTATCATCATATCACCACTGAACATCAACTCAGGTACAGGTTACCAACCCTTTTCACCTTCTACACCCTTTCCCAACCTCTACCAACAGCTTTTCTGTCCTGTGGCTGCCATTTACCTGGAATGATGGACCAGAGCCCAACCTTCTGCACTGATACAGTGCAGCCACTTTAGTGAGGAGGTCCAGACACACCATGCAGCTCTGCTAAGAATGGAATGTCACCATTTCACAGTGATCCAGCATCTTTCTCTTTTCCACATTCTGAAGGAACACTTGTCCTTTGGCTACCACCACAGTATTTTAGTAAGACCATTGTTTTATTGTGACAGCAAAGTTTACACCAGCACGTCTCCATCTCCTTTTTTCACAGAATAATAGAAACCTTTCTCAAAAGGTCTGAGACTCCACCAAAATACCACAGATTGCATCAGGATGGACTAGGATGGTGAAGCTTTAGGATAACGTAACAGAAGCCATTAACCTTCATTTTTTTACTCTACAGGTCCCCAAGATGGCTGTGGGTAGGGAACTGGAGGTCATCTGAAGGTTCAAGTCATCTTCAGAGACAGCCAAGTTAAAAACCCTGAACAATTTTCCAGGCTGCTGTCACCAATCACTAAAGCTTTCTGCTTACCCACAGATGGCTACAGAGAGAACCACAATCCCTTGCTCACATTTAACACTGGAGAGCAGAGATTGGAGTCAGTCGTGGCATTTCTATCGTTGCTTAAAAGCCACCCTTAAAAAACCTTATTTTGCTGACTTATACCTCCCTGCTGATGCATAATGCCATCTACCCATCTCTGGCAACACTGCACAACAGCTCCAGCCTGGGAGCGCTGTGTTTTGATGATGAGAATTGATGCCTTGGTTAAATAATTGCAATGAATTTCAGTCTGAGCACTGGAGCTTGTGTCTTTACCTTCACAAAGCAGAAGGTATCTGCTGCCTAAGACTCCAGAGTATACTGGAATCTTAACAGCTTAAAAATTAAGTCCTCAAGTTTTTGCCACAAGTAAAAGGTAATTTTTTTCCTCTTAAAAAAGTTATATAAATAGATCAATAAGATTTGTACAGCCCAACTGAAAACCAACTCAAATCATGAATTTTCCCAGCTGCAATAGGCTTTGTATCAGATTCATAAACCTCTAAAGCATTTCTGAGAAACTATATACAGTGTTTCTGTGAGAAATCTTTAATATCTGGCTCAGCTGAAAGGTAAAAATCACATATCACTATTTAGCTCTGAGTCAGATACAGAAAACTCTCCACATGCATTTTATTTATTCCAGCAAACGTCCCAACCTTAAGTGACATTAAAAAGAAAAAAAAGTTCTGCTGACATAAGGTTTTCTGGAGAAGAGAGAATTCATAGGAGAGTGGCTCCTGTCTTTCTCCCCTATTAATAGTTGATGATGTAGCACGCGCATTCCCCATCACATAAAAGAGTCCTTCATACTTCAGAGGCTTCAAAGAGTCTGTGACACACAACCCTTGAGCTTTCTACAGTAAGTTTAACCCTAATTCTCACTCTGACCTCACATGTGTTAGAATATATATTCATTCTCATGAAGCACGTTCCAGTTGAATACTGCCACACGTTAACAAAATAATACATGTTTCCCTCCATGAAAACCATTCTTTAAAAGTGCCAATTTCTACCTATTTCATTGATCAGTCTATTTTCTGAAGGGTCGTATGTATCTGAGAGGATGACTTCAAACTGTGGATAATAACCTCATTTCATCAGAAAATAGGTTTTAAAATTATATTTTGCACCACAGTTTCAGACTTCTCAGGCCAACAAACATTAACAATGAAAATCTAAGAGAATACTCTTTTTAAATGAAGCCACTTAAAAGTTGTGCACTTGGAATATTCAGAGACAAATTCCATATAATCATTGCTCCCGAGGAATTTATTAATTAAGTTTTCAACATGACTGATTACAGTGTGAATGCTTTTCCTCCCTGAAAAGGCAGCTTTGAGGTGAAATCTGCCTTGTGTCCACTCGTCATGTGAGCACATGTATCACTTGCTGGTGTTTCCACTGTGATTAAGAAATGGCCGTTTATAGGCTGCATTTAGAAAATCTAAGCTCAGAATGATCTTTTCTCGAGGTACTTACAAGTAGCTGCCTTTTTAAAAGGGCTTTAGTGACATAAATATGATCTGCAGAGACAAAGCGTTTTGCCAGCTTATGAACAAATAATGCACAAAGCCTAATCTTGAAAAGAGTCATAAATTACTCAATCCTTCCATTCATTTTCTCAAAAATAAAAATAAAAAATCCTTTCTAAACCATTATTAGGTCAGAAATGACTACAACTGGAAAAGACAATGTGCCTTTGTTTCTGGTCTCTTATATACATTTTTTGTTAGGAACTGACATACTGCCTTAGGCATAAAGCTGCATTTTACTGCTGCCTTGTGACTGAGCAGATGTTCTGTCATTTCACAAAACAATAGCAACATAACAAATTTTAGACATAACTGCCATATATATATGCTTATTCCAAGTGGGACCTCTCCTTTGAGATAACGTTTATGGTTAATTTTCCTCCACATATGCTCTTACCTCCTTTTTAAGAGCATCTGGCAGTTGCTTTTGCTTCTTCTTCTCATGTTTATCTGGTGTTCATATATTATAGTATAAATAAGGAAAATAAACTTATTTAGCTTCAATTTTGTCAGACATTCCCTTTGGTTTGTTTTTCCTTGGTCTCTATTTCATAGAAATCATAAAAAAAGCCTGACATATTATCTACTTCTAGTTTCTTCAGGAAGTAGTGCAACTCCAGGAGGTAGCAGCACCCAGCTCCTAAATCCTTTTATTTAGCTGAAGGAAAAAGATATCCAACCTTCTGCAGCAACCAACATCCCCAGCCTTCCTTCTGCTGTGTTTATTCAGATCCTTACAATAACCTTTGCATGACACATCCTGCTTTACAAGTCACCTATACATATTACAATAATTTAACTGAACAGCAATACATAATTTATGTGACATGGTTACAGATTGACAACAGGGTCAGAATTTTATTCATGTCCCTCCTGACTAGACTTTTTCAACTTGGGAACTCGACCAATACTGGTAGATTCCTTTGTTCTGTGTTTTTGGCTCTGGCCTAAGCACCTCACATTTACTTATATTGATATTTGTATTTATTGTCTATGCCAATGCTCCCGGTCTCTCTCTCTCTCTAAAAATAAATGTAAATATGTGTGTGTGTATATATATATAAACTGAAGGGGGAAGGCTCTCCTCAAGTACATGGAAACACAAGTCTTAGACTACGTGAGCCCAAGAAGTGGGGACTGACACTCCCCTTTTGTCCTCTGCCCCAGTGTATTTTCACTTGAGCAATTTTCACACAGCAATTTCAAAGTTCTTTTTCCATTTTTCTGGGGGGGGTGTGTGTGTTCAGCTTTTTTTGTTTGTTCTCCCATCAGGTTGCTCAGGTTGCCTGAAGCACTCCCATACATGAAATGGCCCATGCCTAGAATAACCCTACAACAACCCTCCCAGCTCTGTTAACTGTGCTCTGTATTTGTTTGTGACATTGTAGTTGCCCATGGAGACATCTTTTGGATCAACTGCACCAGTTTCTAGTTGAAGGTAAGTTCCCAAGGTGTTGTTGGTTATCTTGCAAAGGTACATGCTGTTTTTCATCTTCTGCTTTATTCTAGAAGTCTTTTGTTCGAAGTATCTTAAATTTGACCAATCCTCCCACTGTGTTTCTGAGCATCTTCAGTATGAGCTGTACATCTTTTGGGAAGGTTAGAACTTGCTTTCTGACTTTATCCATCTTTTTCAAGTCAAAGAGCTGAGGGAGTTGGTGTTTTTATTTGTTTTTACTTGCTTTTATTCCCATTAAATCATTAAATTACTGCTTTCAGAAACAGCATCTGTATTCCTACAATGCATTTAGCTTCTTATGATTTCAGTGGAAGTTTCTTGCAACAATTTCTTTCTTTTCTATACGTGTCTCTCCTAACTTTATAGCCCTAACTTCTCCACACACACTTTCCAATTCTCTGTCCCTGAGGCTGTGTATTTGCATATGTCTGTCTCTACCTGTGATTAGTTTTTGTTCTCCTGGTTTATGCAGATTGACTCATTACCCTCCTCCATATAATTTTACTGCCAGATCACACAACGGATACCTAAAGAATCCACACTTTCACTTATCTTTGAATACTTTTGATTTCTCCTCTGTGTCCTTCCCCTAATCTGGCTGTTTCCTCTGATTTCCTGGACCGTCCAATGCAGATCCACACTGCACAGCAGAGAAGCTAAAAGCATTTATTTCTCTCTTGGTTGATTACAAATGTAACAGAATTATTTCAGCAGGGATCTAAGACAATTTTTAGAGATTCACCTTATTATACTGTGGCATTAATGCATCTACTTTTGATGTTTATGGTTTCTGTTTTTCAGCTGCTTATTAAAGGTGAGCATGCTTCTAGAGGAGTGCCAGCACCAGGAGCAGCTTAATGTTCACTGAATTAAATTACACAAGCTACATACATTCTCATATTTACTGATTATCCTGTGAAGAAGACACAAGAATGTGCACCCACAGAATCTTATCACTTCACAGTAACAGCTTGGGTAAACTGTCACCCAAAAAGTATTAACTGTGAATGATGTAAAGTGAGCACAAATTAAAAAAAAAAAGACTTAATCTAGTTAATAATGTGCTTTAACCAAGCACAACAGATGTTTAAAGACAATTAAGAAAATCTGATTTAGATTCAGTAAGCCAGCTCGGGCAAGGAAGCAAACAGACACCTCTCCTTGATGTCTTGTCTTGGTGTTGGGCTGTAACTTTTTGGTATTATGTGATGCACTAAAGATGGTCTTTCTGGTCTGGTACCTAGTGGGTCTAACTTAGACACAGACCCTGGGTTAGTCCCTGCCACAGGCAGGAACTTCACCTTTAGACAGCATAGTGCAGTCTTTCCAAAAATAAAATTGCAGGATATGTAGTTTGAAAATAGAGCATATGGCTAAAAAACCTGTTGTGTTACAGGAAGACTTTTTGCATCTTCTTAAAATAAAAAAAAAAAAAAGATAAACAATTGTAATAAGTTGTAATAAAACTGCAACATAAACATAATTATTGGTGAAGAATAGGCAAGAGTTGCTTACAAAAGACCTTTGACCCATCAAAATAGTTCATTTTGGGACAGGGTTGCTGAGAGTGTGCGTGTCTGACTGGTGGATCGCTGCATCTGCAGGACCTGCCTGAATCAATCCGGGAGTAGAGTTGCTTGTGATGTCAATGAGCTACATGTGGTATTCAAGAGGTCTCTTCCAGACTACCATCCTGTATCTCTACACTCCACTAGTTTCTAATATTAGAAAATTGATATGTAAAATCAAAATCACAAACCAGAACCACCCCCATTAGCCATTCATTAGGAGTGGGGGTTTTTTCCCTTGCTTCTCTGATTTCTATATGGGAAAATTGTGTCCACATAGCAAATTATTTCCATTCTTTCTTCTAGGCTAAGAATGAAGCCTCTTAATTGTGCCTGAAGTCAAAATGTGGCTCAAAAAAATGTATTATTACTGGGGCTTAATGTGGTTTACAAATGTGCTCTTTAACTCAGAGCTCTGACTCATCAGGGTTTAGATGTCTAATAACAGCCAAGGACTTCTGCCTGATCAGACTTGGGAAGTGTGAAATGAGAAGTGCCTGCAATCAGGAGGCTGGTCACACTCCATCAGCCCTGGAATGGCACCCTTCTGATAGGCTGCATGTTTTTATGGGTTAAGTGAGTAAACAGTGGCCAATCTGAATTATCTAAGGAACAGAGCCAACCTTTCTCCTTGCTCTGTACTCAGATAGCAATTACCTTTGTTATTTGCTGAGGGAAATGTTCATGACATGCTCCAGTGCATGTTAATTCTGTTTCATGTTCTTGGATAATTATCTGTTTTCAAGCTCTATGTTGGTGAACATCATTTTCATAGAATGAAAAGTTTGACATTTCATTGGAAAGACTTGAGAACGATCAAAGTCTCTCATTACTTGGTAGTGCTCAACAGACCCAGGCTTTGGATTTGATGTTTCATATTAAAACATGACAGAAGCAGTGATCTGCTTAGTCTCCTCTGCACTAAAACACAATATGAAATAAAGTTACAGAAAATATGGTAAGAAGATGGATAATGGTGTTTGTCATCCATTTAACATGTACCAGTGTTGGGAGCTAAATCACCAATTATTCACTACACAAGCTAACTAGCTTTAATAACACTGCAACCCAAACCCACATATAAAAATAATCCTACTGTCTCAGAAGCCACCAGACTTCTCTGAAATCTTGAATATCACATTTCTAAATATGTTGCATCATTTAGAAGGTGCCACATACACAGGAAAAGAAAGAGGGGAAAAAAGGATCGGAGCCTATGCTGCTCTGAATCAGCAAACTGAATTCTGCGGAGCTGCTCCAGTTTATTCCACATGAAGGGCCAGCCCAGACTTTTCTCATTTGGGAAAGTGTGGTGGTGTAACGGAACAGACAAATGCACTTCATGTTGCATGAGTCTGACAGAAGAAAAGACACTCTTTCCAGATGTTGCACTCCAGTGGTTTCACGGTAACATCTGAGGACATGACTTAGCTTTTGCTAAGTCACTTTTATTTAGAAAGGGAAGAAGAAAGAAGAAAAGATACTTCTGCGAGCAGCAGCTGCCACTGAAGCTTTTTTCCTGTGGCTTTTCCTATGGCTTTTCTTTTTATTGGTGGCTTCCATGGAGTTCACAATAATGTATTTTTATCACTGAGTCTCGCTCCTCACTGAACTCAGGATCTGTTAAATTTGATTAAAAATGGCTAAAGGGTAAAAAAGGTACAGAGGGAGTGGCAAGGCCGAGAGACAGGGACACAGGAGAGTACATTAGATCAGCCGTGTTTGTTTACGAAACCAGGTTAAAATGCAACGTAAGGGCAAACAATCAACTGTCCTTGGTAGATCAACAGTAAAATTTCTGGAGAGCAAGAGTTCTTTGTCTGACAGCAGCTTTGCTCTTCCCCTTCAAAGGTTTAAATTCTGTTCAGGCTCAGAACAGGCACAGTAAGTGGAAAAAGGTCATTGCATAGGTTTTCCTGGACTATCATCTGCTCTTACTGCCTTCTTGAGAGCCACTAACAAGATAATCTGATCACAAAGATCAAAAGCTCTCTCGTGGTGCACAAGGGAAATTGATAACCACATTCTCCTGTGTTGTATATCCCTATAATTCAGAGCTGGGAACTGGCCCACATTTACCAGAGATGTAAAATGGCTTTGAAATGTCTTTCTTTCTCATTCACACTATATAAATTCACACTGATATTTCCAGGGAGAGGACAGGAATGTTCAGAACAGGGCTCTACACTTGTGCTACCAGTACTTTACTGCAGAGTTCATTTAAGCCATTCCAGCACATACATTTATCCTGATGTTTTACATTTTACACTTATTATTTCCGAATGTATTCTCTCTGACAAAGTTCCCTTTTAATCAATTAGAACAATTTTCACTGAAGTATCTTCTGAGATTTCTGAAGTTTCTCCATTCCATTCTTCATGTCACCAAGAATTTAATTTTTTATTTAATTAAAACAATCATCAATGGTGGGTTTAAACTAGATTCCACTCTTGTACAGCTCTGTAGACCTTACCTAAATTTCAAGCAGTGTTCAAAAGGAGCAAAGAAAAGATGTCAGCTCTACTAAAGACAGGAGAGGGCTCTGGACCGGAGCTGGCTTCTGTTATTGTAAAGACCTAGTCTGGAATAGGTGAACACCCAGCAAAATAACCTGAGTGCTACCACTGTAAGAGAATCAGTGTAAAACAAAACATTCTACTGTTACTGTTTTCCCCCTTCTCAGCAAGATGTTCCCCATTTCATTTGTATTTAATCCTTCTTGCCAGTTCCTCTTCATTGCTTGCTTGTGACCCACGCCTCTTGTTTTTGACTTCTCATGGAACATCATCCTCTTCCCTGCCTAAATATGATCATCCGTTCAGCTGAGCATGAGGATTCTTGGTCACTTCTGCTTGAATGCATTATTAAATTTTACATGTGGAAGCTGTTCTTCCACTGGAGGCCAGTCCCTCCTGGACCCCAGCAGCTCTGCCCAACAGATTTACACTGAAGACCTGCGAGGACCATTCAATCATCTCCCCTGTTTCTCTTCCCTGCCTTAGACTTCTGAAGAATGAGGCTTGTCTGCTCTTTCATTCTGCTCTCTCACAGCTTTTGTACCACTGTAAATCTTCCTTTATGCAGGGATTCTCAGGGGAAACAAGGAGGAATCAACCCCACTGACCATCAGTAAGCTTCCCCACCATCCAGGAACTCCTAGATGAGCTTGTCAGCAATACAGCGCTCTAGAGGAGCAATGTGGACTGGAAAAGCTCAGGCATTTTCATGGACAGGTATGTTACTCAGGGACCACTAAGACATCTCCAGGAAAGCTCAGGGCTGTCTGCCCTGGTTCACTTCTGGCTCTGGCCTCCTGTGAGTGAGCTATGATTAGTGCTGGCATTTTGTACCCATGTCCTGCTTTGCTCTCACTTAATCATGGCCTGAGACAGCAGCAAGTGCCAGTAAACACACACATGGATAAGCTGTTGCTTTAAAACAATAAGCTAAGGGTGAGAGGGAAGGATTTTAGAACTGACAGCACACACTGCACCCATCAGCATTCTTTCTTGATGAGGCGCTACCACCGCAGTGAAGAACAAGCTGTGGCGTGTCTCACTTCCACAGCAGCTCAGAACAGCCTCTCTCCCTGTGCATCCAACCCCATACGGGTTCTCACATGCAGCTCTGGGAGGTATGATTATTTGGGATGACAAAGGATGAGCCAAGCAAATAAAGGCAGACTCCCGTGCCCTTGTCTTCTCATCCAACGCCTGAGCAATCCCATTACATAGCCTTGATTTTGCCTTGGGCGTTCTCCTAACCACGAATCACAAAATACAAGGCAGAGATGGCATGAAGAGACTATGAAGCACTTACCCTTCTGGTATTGTGGCTTCCTCTCCCTCCCTAGGGCTTAGATATGGCTGTGCCGAGCCCTGAGTGCTGGCTGCTCTGGCAGCAGCCACACACACCAGTGCTGGCTGTAAGTGAACTGGAAAGAAACAGGAGTCCCTAAAGAACCCTCGTCATGACTGCTATATCTAGGGGAGTTGTTTGGTCTGGGTCTTTTAAGTATTTCTGCTGTATTTAGCTGCTGAAACATAACATGAAGTATAGCAAGAACCCCGCTGTGTATTTGGTCATCTGATCCTAATTAGGCATGAAAAAGAAGGAATCTATCTTTAGTTTAACTTCAAAGCCAAGGCCATGCTTCTTACTGTCAGGCAGGTAGGACTTGCAGTGATAGGCTGTGATTACAGCTGCGGGGGCACACACCCGGTGGGAAATCTAAGGCAGCTGGAAAGGCTCAGCAGCACTAATGCTCCCTCTCTCTCTTTTCTCTGGCTGGTGTGTAAGCTGTGGGGCAGGCTAGAGCTATTCATCCCCATTACTGTGATGTCCTGAATGACTGGGAAATTAAAGTCTGCTCACCGATTTCAGTCAAGGTCATCTCAAAAAAATCCCCCTCTTCAGCCTCAAGCCCTCCCCGTGCTGTCTCAGGGCTGAACATGGTTACCAGCACACAAACGTACGCAGAGACAGCGGTGCTACAAGGCTGTTTATGTAGGAAAGTGGGCAAAAAGCCACGGTGAAAATCACGTTTAGATCTACCTCCATCAGCTCTGCTGAGCTCTGTGTCACCTTCCCCACAGCTTTACCTGGGCTCCTGTATGACTGCAAGCTCTGCAGGGACTACCTACTCTTTTGGATTTACTACCTGCACAGAGGGCTGTTCTTAGTTGGCCCCTTATTCCTTCTGTAATAAATATGATTAATCATAACAATTAAAAGGATATCCCCCTGCTTTTGGTTCTTTTATTGCTGTACAGATGGTAGGTGTTTTTTTTACTGTTTTCTTTTCTATGCTGGGTTTTTCTTTTGAGTCTGATCTCACCTTGTCCCCAGTGCAGTGTGTGTATACATCAGACAAATAAGTGCAATTTTAATAAAGGGAATGGTGCTTAATTGTGCCCATTTTTATACATTGTATTTCCTCTCACCCCTCTGACTCATTATTCTCCAGGTAAGTTATATCACGACAACACATACTGCAAATCTTACTGTGACTATTTAAATAGATGGTATCCTAATTCTTGTTCTCTTCAGCTGGTTTTTGTTAAGAGATGGCAATGTGGAACCATAATAAAGGACCTTCTTGTCAAATTTTGTCTTCAAGGAGGCTTGGATTAATATGAAGCACAACAGCTGAGGTATCTGTGTTTTGAAGGGCTTGAGAGACTTTTTAATTTTCACAATCTGTTGTGCCTCTCAGATCTCTTTGTGAAGATGTTCAGCATGGTGTGTGTTTTGCTGATGAGCCATTCTTTATCTTGTAACGAAGAAATGTTTTGTCTTCCGCCAGGCATTAGAGCCACTGATATTTAAATTTTTTAGAATGAGAAATGAAAGAATACTAACAAAAGAATGAAAAAAAGCTACGACAACAGTTGTTAAAACATCACAAGGTGGTGTTTTATTATTTTATTATTATGTTTTGTTTATCTCTTCTGTTCCTGCACAAGGAGCCTGGGAGTTTTCTTTCAACAGATTTTCTAGTCTAATAATTTCTAGAAAAAGGCAGTTTATTACCTCCAGAAAACCTGTGTTCCTATGGGCTATGTCCATATGTTTTATATATTCTTTCTTTGGATCTACAGTGGATGTTTTACATTAGTGGCCTCTTTCAAAAGTTCCCATCTTTAAGATGCCTCTACATGATCTTGATACAGTGGAATATGCAGCAATAATTGATTACTCCCTCTGATTCTTGTTAGTATTCTATCTAAAATGAGAATTTATCTCACAACACAGGTGGAACTACCTTTGGAGCAGAAAAGTTTCATAGATGTTTATTTTTTATTATTAATAAATCATACCTGTGTTATCTCTGCAGTAATCTAACACTTAAAAGGAATGGCCTGTGCAGAGCAGATCAGGTCACTGTTCACTTGGCCTTACTGTTTGTAAGGAAGGGGTAACTGACTGAAGCAACCATATTTTGTTATAATTTTCAGGAAATCTTCCTTCTCCCTGTTATACTTCTCCCACACCCTTCTCATGAGTAATATACATCATTGATATACACCCTAGGGCTTCTCCTCAGACATGCACCCCATCTCTGCTGAGCTTTCCCAGGCTTGTGTCTCTATTCCCCCCTCACACCACTCTGGGGTTATTTCTTCCCCTTTTACCCGATCTCACACAGACACTTTATTCTACCTCCTCTCCCTGCCTGCAAAGCCTTCAACACTCCACTCTGCTTCTCACATCTACTGCAAGTCCCTTTATTCAGCTATGAAAGAGTGGAAGTACTTGGGGTGCTGATCTGGAGTTGCTGCCTTTGTTAACTTTTTTTGTACTACAACTCCCTTGTATATTGTCTTCTAAACTGTAGTGTTCCTGATACTGGGAGCATGAATTAATCTCGTTTAACTCTTTGGAAGTTAGTGCAGCTTGCAAGATCAGAACCAAAACACCCTCAGGCTACACATTTTCAAAGATCATATTAGTCAAGAAATTTTTAGTTTCTCATTTAAGTGCCAGAACTGCCAATGTAAGGTGAGGAATAATGATCTACCTCCAGAATGGCGTTTAATATTTAATAGTCCATGATCACTATTTAATTTGGACCAATCCCATACTGTATGTTGTAGAGGTCCCTCTCTACTGTTCCACATCTGTTAAATATTTGAGATATCTCAGCTTTATATTTATGTAGTTGAGGTGGAGTATAATAAAGTCTGTTAAAATCAAGAGTGTATGAGATTATATTGGGTATTCTGAGAAAGACAGATTTAGCAAGCTTAATGGAAACCATTCACTCCTCTATTGAGACGTCAGATTTGTTTCTCACAGTTTAGCACATTATGTTTAACTCTGTTCTTTCCATCAAAGGCAACTGATGTTTTCTAGCAACACGTTCCGGCATGGTTTCCTTCTTAGCTCCTGTTTCTCCAGAATAAATTAATACCACAGACAGAGGCCTGAATGTGAAAAAGATTATTCTGTATGCAAAATGACGTATCTATAAAAACGTAAAGGAGCACAACTTACTGTCTACATATACTGGAATCCTCGTAACTTCCTTCTGGGATTCTTGTTAACATTTGGGAAACACATTTCCATTATGGCTCACAACTAATACGGTTTTTCTAACCCTTTAATCAACCAGGAATGTCAGGCTGGTTAACACCACAGCAATATGTCAGCTAATGTTCCACCTAATTTTCAGCAAACAGTTCCACAAAGCTTGAATATCATTAGGTGGACAGGGCACTACAGATGTGTCTCTGCCGTCCACAGTTCTCCACTGTCAGTAGTTTTGATAAAATTGAAGCTTTCATCCTCAAGAGAGACTCCTACCCTCAAGCAGGAAACCAAAGGCCAAGATCCTTAATGATATGCCGGGCAGGTTTAGATGGGTGAAGTCAGCGGTATTCTCAGATGATGTTCTCATGGTTACAATTGCGGACACTACAGTCTTGGAAGCAACTGAGAAATGAAGACCCAACCAATAAAATGCGGTAACAAATCCCACTGTCATTCCTCACTAGCAAGCTTTAAAGCCATTTCACTAGGCAGCGACACTGCTGCCCTCTAGGTAAGGCCTAATGATTAAACGGGATGACATAAACTTGGAATCTGAGCTGTGCTATAGCGAATATCGTGCACAGACAGCTGGGGGGGGGAGCAAGAACCCACTAAAAAGAGACAGACATCTACTATTTCCTATCATTTACGTTCTTAATCTTTAAACCAAACTTCTGCTTTATTTATTTGGGCAATTAAGCAGATTATTTCAGTGGCTGTGCACAGCTCTTGGAGGATTTAGTCAAGCTCTTAAGCAATTCTGAAACACACTGTGCATACTTGTCTAAAAACATGCTGCAGTCATATAGAACGGACAGATAAGAGAGTTAATCAGGAAACAAAAAAGCCAACGTTAAGGAGAAAATGCTCTCAGGGGAAAATAACACAAGGCAAAAGACACGTTATGGCTCACTGAATTACCTACACAAGCATTTGCTTTCTTATTGCAGCATTAATCTTTGCTCCTGTGGAACAGGAGTTAGCAGCATTAATCCTTTGAGTGCTGCAGGACATCAGTGGCTTCTGCCCCCCAGGCATGCGACAGCAGCAGAATTCCTGCACTTTGTGCAGGTCCAGCATGTCTCTGGAATAGAGAAGAGGATTTGTTTCCTTTTCTCTTACAGGTACCATGTCTTGCAATTCAGAGAAATTCACTGGACCTCTTGCCCATGTCCCAAAATTTCCTCTCTTCTCCCCTTCCTTCCTACCAGCCCAGGACCATGCCAGCTAACCTTGGTGATGGCCCAGTCCACCTCTAGCACCGCAGTCCAGGCCCTTGTATGCTGCACCCATTCACATCAAGGTTTACAAGGCACTCTTTGCCCCCTGTGTTACTGCAGAAGGAAGGGTTGAATCAAGGAAACATGGAATTACACAGGCACACCTGCAAAATACCTCCTTGACAAGCCCCCACACTATCTAGCAGTGCAAGGCACCTTGGCAGGACAAGGTTTTGGTTCCAAGTAGAGAACAAAAAAAATGTTTTGAATCTTGGAGGTGTCGAGCACAAAAAGGAAATAAACAACATCTGCTCTTCATAAAATAATAAACATCCCAAATTTTCGAGCTAGAGGCTTATTGAACACAAAGCACAGCCCCACACAACATGACCTTTCAAGAGAGAATTGTCACCTCTTGATTTATACTTGCAATATGTATTCCCTGCATGAATTTCAAAGTGTATGATAATGTACTACAAGTCCTCAGAGCCAGAGTGAACTGCTGGATACCTGGCTCAGAATCAAAATGATCAGCATGCCATAAAAATGGCCATACAGCCTGAGATAGAAGTTCATCCAGCCCAGTATCCCGCACCTCGCAGTGCCACAAACCTGACACTGCTCCTTGTCCCTTCAGGCAAAGTGAACTCCCAGTGACAAAGGGCAAAGCACTTCACTCAATCCTTGTGTCCAGCAGCTGGAGCTAAATTGTAGCACAGTGGTGAGTGCTGTGGGACACGGGATAGACCAGGAGGTGTAACAGAGCTTCAGGGGGCTCTGGCTGGGGGCTAGGGAGCTCAGCAGGTCTCCAGAGAGATGGATGACAGCAGGATTTCAGGAGCCCATGGCTGGAGTGTCTCTTCCCCCTCATTAACCTACTGCTCTCCCAGCAATCAGATCTGCCCTTTCCACTGTGGGACTCTTAAGACCAGAATGGACTTAACACGCTAGGCAGAGCTGAAGACCACAAGGGCATTGCAGGTTGGAGTCTGACATCTCTGATAAGTTTTCTGAATAATATGGCTCTCAGAATCCTACAGGTGAATAAGTGCACCTGTGTCTGTCACATTGTACTGCTGCATCCCTACTACTCCAAGCGGGAAGGTGTGGCCCAGCGCAGAGCTCCAGGTGGGCTGGGATGCAAGGCCAGATGGATGTACCCACACCAGGGACAGCCTGCGGGAGCAGCACCCACTGCCACCAGCACGTGGATATCCACGTCCTGAACACACCATGTTCCTCCTACAGGGTTCTTTACAGGCTTTAAGCCTCGTGGCTTCATATTTGGTCCTGCTGACCTTGCCAAGAGCCCCCACTAAGGAGGTGTCAGCACACACTGGGACCAAGAGAGTGCCTTGGATGTGCCCAAATCCTGCTCACAGAGAACACAGTTGGGATCTGGGAGGAAATGCAAAGAAAGCTGTCCATTTGTAATCCTTGATAGTTCCCATTAAATAAAACCACAGGCACAGAGGAAATGCCTGACTGATAGTGTAAGCACTCATGTAAATGTGTGCAGGCTGGCAGGCTGATTTTCATCACTCAGGCTGGCTATAGTCTTTGAAGATATGTCACTTCCCTGGACGCATGCAGCATGAATTGTTCATGATCTTAATGTTTAGCCCTTTCATGGGAAAAAATTCCACCACTTCAAGCTTTTGTGAATCTGAAAGGCTTATTCAGTTTTTAGGGATCTGCCTTAGCTTTTTTATTACACTTATTTATTTGAGGCCTGAACAGGCAAATGTGATGAATGAAAGAGAGAGAGAGCAGAAGAGAAAGCACATAATTATCACATTGTGTATAGTTATGCCAATTACCATGCAACACTCCTCAACCAATTGAGAAGATTTAATATTTTCGATATGTTTTTACCTTCTTGTTGCTTTCCTCTTTCCTTATTATTAATTAATCTATTCAATCACAAGAAATTTTATTTTTAGGCACTGATCTTGATATTTTTGGCTACACAGAGCAGTAGTTACGCTGTGTAGTTGCGTAGCTTCAAGAAACCAATGCCCTGATCCAAGAAAACCAAAGCACTGGATTCCAGAGCTGGAGGGATATTCACTTCATGCAAGGCTGTTATGCAAAGATGTTGAATTACTCACCCCTGCCTCTTTTGTGCATATTTTTACAATTTTAACCCCCTGCATATACACATGGCTGATTTCCTTCCTTGCATCTCAACTAATAAACAGGAATTTTAGTAGTGAGGTGGTGTTATTTCAGCAGTGTCACCAGTGCCAACCCCACCCTGGGAAAGGTGGTTGTGATGTCTCTCAGCGAGGCAAGTAAAGCACAAAATATCCCATCAATTTAGTTGATTCTCCATTTGACTCACTCTGACATAAAAATGTGGGGCTTCATTCTTTCTGAAGTGATAGATTAAGATGGAAGCAAGATTAGTGCAACTCCTTCTTTTCTGATACGAATTCAGCTTCACTGTTTCACTGAGAGGATCTATCTCTACACATCTACAAACCTGATGGTGCCCCATATGATAAAAAAGTATTTTTAGAGTAATCCTTGCAAAAAAGAAAAATCTGAAGGAATCATTTAATAAAGAATGATAATTCTTTCAGAGTTCTTAAAGCCAACCTATTCCAGAGCAAAGATATCCATTCAATGTTTTGCTGAATTTCATGTTTTGTTCAGGATAATCTCTATATACAGCAACAACCATTTCTTTTAATTCTGTATTTTCCAGAGGACTGCTCTATCAGGGAGTGTGAAATTTGGGCCTGAAAGCGTTGACTATTTTTTGAAGCTAACTCTAAGCCTCTGAGCTACTAAGTTATTTTTTAAGCAGAACCAGCACACTCTTCATTTAAGACTGTTCAGCATCCTCTTGATTATGGTTTGTCGTTACTTAAACTGCTGGGAAAGTTCAGCCACTCACTAAGTTTTACACTGATTGTATCTTGCCAGTAAAATTTTAACTATGACACAGTTAAAGAGACATCTTTCATAGCCGCTAACTGAATATTAATATGATTTTTTATTTCCACAAGACTCCATTATAATGTAACTAAACATTAAAAATGAGCACTAGATTTGGTGATGCTTATTCCCCCATTGCCTATCATTATGTGACTTCTGACTCCTGTTTCTCTTTATCCCATTTGAGGTCCTATCCATCTGATTTATGGAGCAAGCTGTGGAAGGAAGTGGAAAGGAATTCTAAATCAGCACTCATCCATCAGACTTCAATACTAAGTGCAAAATACTGTATTAAAGCAAGACTGAAAGCTTTCTTCCTTCTCCTTGTAGGAAATACCTCCTTGCTAAGGACTCCATGGAACAGCAGAGGTAATGGGATAAGTGGTTACGAATTTTCCAATACTCAGCTGCTCTGCACCTGTGTGCTGTCAGCCAGGGACAAGTGGAAGGCAGGTTCAAACATGCAGAGTACACTCAAGTTTATGACTTAATTGAGCTGAGAACAAGCACTTTTAGGTTGGATCAATGGGTGCTGAGAGGAGCATTTCTACATCTCAGAGCTTACTACACCAATTTGCAATTATCCTGCAAACTGTCCACTTACTTCACTGTCCTGTAAGATGATGCCTTTTCCAAGAGACATTAAGGGGTTTCATTTCTGCTGCTCAGCTTTCTTTTCCATCTTAAACTTCATGCTATCTGACATATGGTGCTTATGCTACGTGCACTGTTGAATTACTGCTTCAAAAAAAGACACAAGCCTATTTTAATTAGATTTATGGGAAATCTTCCCCAGGCAAATTCTTCCCAACTGCAATTACTGAACACACCTGAGAAAAAGGGATGGTAGCAGAAGGAATTCTCTTTCTTTCAACATGAAATATAGTTTATTGGGTTATCTTCATTATCAAAACAGGTAATAATATTTTCAGAAGAAGCAAAGTGGCTCATCTTCATGAATCATTAACTGTTTATCCATAAATATGCACAAAGCTGCAAGAAGTAAAGGAAACGAGGTTTCCTGCCCTAGAGAGTGTACAAAATTATGCTATAGACAAACTTGTTGCAGCAGCAAAGCACTTGGGAACACATACAACCTGAACCATGCATGCCGAATTAGCAAGGATTCAAAATCACCAGAGCAAAATTTTTCTAAGATCATTGAAGACAAGCAGATGCCTCTGAACTTGGGGTCCTAAGCCCTGGGTATGTAAAAGCTACCGCTCTTTGGGATAAATCCAAGGCACCTACAGCACCCTACAGCAGGGCTAGGAGCAGCAATCCTTCCTGAACCTGCCTCTTCCCACCCAGCTGACACTCCTTCCCTCTTCTGCCCAGCACACATTTTGGGAGGCACAACCCCTTGCCCCGCCTATGCAGGTGGCCGCTCTCACAGATACGAGAGCAGGGCATGTGGGAGTCACGGGAGAAGATGGGATCAGGTAGTAGGAGAAAGCACGTGAAGCAAAGGCCTTCTGCTCTCTTCATCCCTCAGAGTCAGAATTGAGTAACCCCCACGTCACCATGAAAAGTTCCTCCAAAACAAGTCAGACATTGAAAAGAAACTCACCCAAAGGGTCAGATGGGTGAAATCAGGCTACAGATAGACATTAGTGCTTGGTGACTTCGAGAGGCCTGTGCAGTGGCTTTGGAAAGCTTACAAGAAGCAGCTGTTGTTTTTATCGCTGTCTGCAGAAATGAATTTTTTTTTGCATTTTTTCATGCAAAAAGCTGCTCCGCTAAAATGGAACAGCTGATGAGGAGTAACCCCCTCAAATTGTGTTAACACCTGGTCCATTTAGCTCCTGCTTTGAATGAGATTTTACAGTTGAATTCTGAGAGAGGCTGGAATGGAAATGCTGACACCCTCTTCCTACGGAGATACTGCTGTAAAAGGTACAGCAGTTTCACATTTGTGATGTGAGCTAAATGGGAAGTCATTTGTTGTCACTAATATAAACCACATTTATCAGCACAAAAGTTATCTTACATTTTTGGACAGGCAATAAGAGTGTTTAAATTTAACAAAATGCTGGCATGTGACCTTAATGCATACTAAGCAGTCAGGACTAGAAACGCAGATCCATGGCCACAACTGCATTTTTTTTTTAGGTAAAATTCCGTGATATCTACGTTAGAACACCATAAATTTAACTTTTTTTCTAAAAATAATACATGTTAATTGTGGCAGATAAAGATGTCACCTGGGCACCAACCTGAACAGAATACTTCAATGAAGCTGCAACAAACAGAACAACAAAAATCTCTAGCAAACAATAAAATCCCAAATGAAGAATGAGATGATCTTTAAGGTCCCTTTAAACCCAAACCATTCTACTATAAGAGTATCTGTATTATAAATCATCAGGATATTAAACAAATCTGACAGAACAGGGACCCTTGAATTCAGCATCTAAGACAGGGTGAGCTATGTAATACCATATAGGACCTAATGAAGGACAAACTCTCTCTAAAAATAAATATTCATAAGTATCCATATATAAGCTGCATGTGAACTTCTTATGTGGAACTTTGGAGCATCTCACGCTCATTAGCGATATTAAATCCCTGGAAAAACCAATTGAAATAAAAAATACTTGTTTCTTTTCAAACAGTGTTTTAAAATGTTTCCAGGGACATGCAATTACCCTAGCTGGGAACAGAATGAAAACTAAATAGAAACACGTGTAATCATTCTCCTAATAATGTTTTAATTTACTAGATGGATAAGCTCAACATCCATACCATGTAGGGGAGATCAGTCTAGCTCCTTGCTGCTATGGAAGCTCTGCCACAATCTTGTCACTCCAGCACAACTAGCAGTGCTTGACAAGGCATTAATGAAATCCTGGCTTCTCCCTTGTGCTCCCTGGGTTCCTCCACACACCACACTCTGTGGCCACTGCAGTGATCTCCAGTGGGGCAGCAGGTGTATCCCCAAAGGATGTATCATCTGAGGTCTTGAAATCTGAACCTGCCTGTGAGCACTGTTCTGTCCCACACAGAAGCTAAAAGTTTCTTGGAGATTCTCCAGCTTAGGAGAGATGGTTATAAGGGTCTCTTTCTGTGCTCACTATTTTCACATTTGTGACTTTTTTCCTCACTACTGACTGCTGTATTTCTTCTAACTGCGATGTTTGTCCTACCCCCTGACTCCTTTTTTCCTTTACAAGTCCTTCCTTTTTACATATAAAATATATATGTAACTTCTGCCTTTAAAATGTTCTTCAGACACTTAACTGAAGATACCCAAAACAGACACAGCAATACATGTACCAAATGTTACAGTGGTCAAATGGTCCCCTGGAGCAAGTATTAGCTTGGTTTTGCCTCAGTCAGTATTTAACTCTTAGCTCAATAAATCTTGATGCACTCCTTAATCCAAGTCAATATCCATTTAAAATTTCATGATCAAGCTAACCAGGGAGCACCAAACAGATCTGCCTCCCTGCGCTCTGGGAAATGAACAGGACCTGCAATACAGCCTGGATCTGAGGATGCTCCCCTAGCCTGTTCTTGGGAAGATTCACCCCTGCTACCTCATTGCTTTTACTGGCAGCCACCCCTCCTCTCTGCAGGTCACTCTGGCCTCTCCCCAGTAGGAAGCAGATGACATATCTTCATCTTCTTCATATGCTTGGCTCTTCCTGCATATGTGTTCTCTCTGTTCTGAGTGTTCCAAACATTCAGCCTTTGGTTTAGCAGAACAAAGTGCAGTCTCTGGAAGTTTAGACCTACGATCCTGACGGCAGAGCTGCTCCCGCTGCTGGAAGCCATGGTGTCATTTGAAGATGGATTACTTCTCTTAAGTTCATCTTCACCTAATACTAGCTGTGGCTTCCAGCTCCACAGGGCTCAGGGGTCATGACTTTTCTTGGGTTGTTTAAGGAGTAAAAGAAAGCAAAGGCCTTTATTCTTTGTCACTCTGCTTTGCCTAGTTGTCCTGCAGAGATGGGGGAATCACCTTTTTGGTATTCTCTACTGCCAGTCAACTGGCAAAGGAAGGCACTGGAGTAGCAGGAGGAAGTGTCTGGGCTTTGTCTGTCCCCCATACCCTCCCTTATTCCTGAGAAGAATAACTGGGTATATTCAGGGAGAGAATAAATTTGCTCTAAAAGGAGAAGAAATAACTGCCTCAAAGCAAAGGGAATGGTGCTTCACTGTTAGTGTGTCCTGTAGTTTAGGTGTTCAAAACATGACTGGTATTACAGCCTGTCTCAGGTGATGGCACAGCTCCACCACTGCAGTGGCTTCACCTCTCACTGATTCCTGTGAGGTTTTTCCTGATAATGCACCCATTAGATAAGGGACCTGAGAGCCAGAAAGCAGGTAACTTGTCCCAGCACAGCAGTGGTGGTAAGACAGAACCTAATTTTCTGAAATGCAAAATTCTGTCATTCTCATTACAGTGCTTCCAACCAAAACTGACCGGCTAATTTGATTTTCGGAATGCTTATAGGGAACTCCACTCATTAGCCAGCTGAGCGAGCACAAGTTAAAGAAGGACCACACCACCACTGTTCACGTTCTCTCTAAATTTTCAGTTTAGGAATTACATCCCAAAGGTTTGTGCATCATAAAACAAAAACAACGGAAACCAAAACCAAACCAACCAACCAAACAAAAACAAAACAACCCCCTCAAATTATTAGGAAAAAATAAAAGGACAAAATCAACCCAGCAATATACACTACTTGCAGGACTAAAAGCAGCACCAACACGTGTCAAGTGAGCCAGCCAGCCTGCTCTGAGCAATCTGCACAAGGTGGGAGCAACCTGCACCACCCATTCAGGACACGCTGTACTGGACCCAGCTGGTACCACCAGCGTGAGTCAGGGAGGCTTCAGAGCCCCGTGAGCATTGTCGACAGCTCAGGGAGTCAGAGCACAGTGACACATTTCTCACACTCCCTCCTGGCAGAGACTGCCCAGGGCTGGGCAGTGATGCAGTGGGACACAGGGCGATGCCAGCAGGTCCGTCGGCTTGGTGTGTTTCCCAGAGAAAGCCCGGCAGCCCCAGCTGCTGCTAGGACTGAGAGCAGGCTACAGCCTCCTGCTTCTCATTACTGTGCTTGCCATGCATTACTGCTCCTTAGGACACTTCTAATTTTAGATCATAACTTTGTAGATCAGGCTCCTTCCTAGTTATGTATTGATCCTTCTGAACCCAGAAGCCCCCAGGGATGTTTTGAATTGCAGCACTTTGTATTAGTGGCAAAGGTCTGTGCTCCTCTTACTGGGTGTGATTGTGCCTGCACATGTTGTGGGGTAGGTGGTAATAAGCAGCATTACAATTTATTTTGGGGTGATAGTCTGAACTTGTAAGCTTCTAGGAAAAGCAGAATTGTTTAAAATTTTATTTCTTTTTTTATGTTACTGCTTCAAGTTTTGGCATTCAGAAACCTTAGATGCAGGGTAACAAAATAAAAGGAGAACTCAATCAAGTCAGTGGCTCCCAAAGTTGTGTCTATAGCACTGGCTCTCCTCCTGATCTCCAGATGAAATAAAACAGATGTGAGGGGAAATGAATGGAGCAGCCAAAGTAAACGGTGTGACTTGGTCAAAAAGAACTCCCTCTCCCCCACCAGATTTCAAGACTCCCCCTGCACCAAAGCCAGCTGAAGGGATATAAATACTTTGCCATTTACACCTGGTTGAAGCTTTCTGGGTTTCATTTCCCCTCTCCAGTTTTCCCTCTTCCTTTCATCTCCCCATTATTCCAGCCATCGTCTCCACAGCTATATATATACACACATAGGTAAATACACAGATATAAATGCATAACAAAATAAAGGATGAATGAAAAAGACCTCTGATTTGCAGATTAACATATCCTGAAATGTAAAATGTTAACTAAATATGCTGAAAAAAATTACAGAAGTGAGTCATTAAGACAATTTTTGGAGACTCAGTCCAGTATTGGAACTCCAGCATTAGATATTAGTTAGCATTTTGTGCAGTGTGGCTTTAAGTTAATGCTGCTTAATGTTATCAGCCCTGTCATTAAAACAACTGTTTTCTGTCTTTCCTATCGCTTGGACTTTTGAATTGATACTTTCTTTCAAACAAGAGATAGAAATTGTGCAAAGTATGTAAACTGCTACATTGTTTTTATTAAATACTATCCATATCTCAGTTTATCATTTAATCATGTTCTGCTTATAAACTTTTCTGAAAACACTGGGACAGCAGAGTAGATGCTCAACATCACCTGAGATAGGCCTGCAAGGGTGAGGAAAACCATCCTGCCAACTCGGTGGTAAGAAGCAACATCCCAGTCCGAAGGGGATTCCAACAAACTGATGTGCACGCTGGAGGCTTATCTGACAACAGAGCTAATTTATAAAAGAAAAATTCAAAAAATTCTTTAATGGGAAATCTGAGACGGAGGAAGAGCCAGGATATACAGGAAGAGCAAAATTCTGGGCAAACTCTTCTCCTGGCCAGCTGTCAGGGCTCACCCAGCTGCTGGCTGTGAGAGAAAGTGGATGACGGTGCTGTAAAATGAAAAAGCCCCAAGCTGCATGGTGAGCTGATCTAATCCCAAAGACCATGGTAAGGGCAGTGAGAAAAAGGAGTAAGCACTTATTATTGCATCTAAATTTACTAATTTGTTATGCAAGCAGAAGTAGAGATACAGGTTGCTAAGGACAGTGATTCAACTCTTGTGTTTCTTTGCCCCAGTTCCTGCTCACCCCTGGAAAGATACTTTAAATCCAGAGGAGTGCACTTGCAGAGCCTGGGAAGGACACCTTGCTGCAGAGGGGCTAAGGGACAACTTGCACCAGGAGAGGGAAAAAACCCAAAGATTTCCAGCAGCGATGGCCCTACTGTCTGCAAAGACCTAAGGAAAACAGAAGTCCAATGTGTTTGGACTGACACACAGCAGTTTAGCAGTGCTGGATGAGATTCCCCACAACACAGAGGCAGACCACTGTAAGGTGCCAGCCTCTCCTCCCTATTGGGGACCCCCCAGCCCATGCATATGCCCAAGAGGGCCTCTTTTCCTTTGCACATAACATACAGTGTTGCCTACAATTGGTCTGGCCTTGTGGAGGAAAGAATAAATTACTAACAAATAACTACAGTGAAAAAATTGCATAGATGGCTTTCTTGTAGCTTGTTGCACTATAAAGAAAAGGAAGTTTCCAAAATAGCTAATAATTCAGCAGTACCTTGAGGGGTCTGGAGTTCATTGGGAGGTTCCAGGCTCCCAAGCTGTTCTCCTTGTTTCCTCTGAATGGTGGTACCACATGGAAAAAGAGCCCTGGGGAGCAGGCCGTGCCCTGACGCACAACCTCTGTCTGCTCTTCATATGCGACGTGTGCTTTGGGTTCACTGAAAAGCCTGTCACCATGTTTCTGCTCAATTAGAACCAGGAAAAAGCCACATGAACCATTTGTTGAGGTAAGTGTTGTGAATACCCCCACAAAATAAACTTAAAGACAACACGAATTGGCAGAACTTCATTTTCCCTCATGAATATGCATAACTAATATAGAAAATGCTAATCTTGCCCTCCTCCACTTCCTTTCTGCCTTCTCCGTCTGCCCCTTTTGGAATTAAGCACTTATCTCCTATGTAGTGAATAGGGCTCCATTATATGAAGGGCTGCAGAATTTTAATGAATTGCAAAATATAGTTAATTATGGAAAAAACACATCTTCTGCACTTTTTCATGTAAATTAGACAAATTAATTGGTGTTCAGTATTTTTTTAAACGCATGCAGCCCTGGGAGGGAAGAAAAAAAAGCTACTTGACAATTCAGCACTGGAATTGTGACAGAGAAAGGAAAGGGGGCATTTTTGATACACCACAGCAATCCAGCCTGCAAAGTGATGACTTCCTAATTCCAATCTGAATCATGAGAAAGTTATGGAAGTCTGTTCTCACAAACCAAATTATTAATTTTTTAAGTTTTCACCTCTTTGAGCTCCTGAATCTCAAGAACACCTATCAATAGCTGGGTCAGACCACAGCACTGGGCAGGTACTGTCGAAGCTTTCTCCAGGCACTGCCAGTGCCCCTCTGCACACATTCCCCTTCCCTAACACTGGCTGCAGGGGCAGCCTGGATGGCAGCTCCACCATGGGAACAGATGTCCAGCTGGGGTTGCAATGAACCCGCCGGGTTACACTTTACCAACACTTCAGTCCAGCATTTGCAAAATTATAACAATCTATATTCTGTCTGAAACCCTGTCCACTGCGAACTGCATAGGCTCTAACAGTGCACAGTACAAAATATTAAATATATTTCATGAGACTTTGACTGGTGACCTAAATAAAGCACCTACATCCTGCTTCAGCTGCCCAAATCCATACTCATGTATGGAAGCAGACACTATTTGTTGCAGGTGGGTCACAGGAGTTCTGTTTAAGCAGGGTTTAAAACAGAGCACTCTCCGCTGCAATAACAGGAATGGGTTTACTCTCAAAATGTAAAATTGACTCTGGATAGTTTCAGAGAGGTTTACTGTCACAAAACAGCACCGTACCTCAATAACAGAACCTACTAAAACTACTATATAAAGCATGCTATGGCATATTAGGACTGTTCTTTATAAATAATATTCCACTCTTACATCACAACAGACTTCTGTAGGAGAAGCACTCAGGCTGATTTATTTAAGTGTAACACGGTAGCATTACCACACTATATTATTTTTTTAATCTGGCTGTTTTGAAGAAGTGCCACATTCTGAACAACTGAAACCAGAATCTGCTCACATGAAGCACAATTTCAGGTCCTAAGAACCAATCAAACCAATTGCTCCCATCAGAATCAAAGCAGTGCACAGAAATGGGTGGGAATGTTGTTTGCTCCGATACACCTTGTGGTCCAGTATGTTGCTCCCCTATCTCATACAGGCACTTTATGTGCCTTTTTTGGCACATGGAAAAAGATACTTCCCCCTTTGTCTTAATATATCACAATATGTGGTATGGCTTCCACATTTTTAAGGTGGTTTAACACTTAATGATTCTAAATGCCTCAGTGAGGATTAGAGTCTTTGTCTGGGTGCTCTACAAGCACGTAAGACAGGAGATGCTCAGGAAGATGAAGATGCTGGTACAGCCAAGGAACAGAGCAGCTCCTTCCTCACAGGGAGATACCAAAGAAGGAACCTAACTCAAAGGGTTCTGAATCTCTCCTAGATTTTCTCTTCCTCTACCCTAACCATAGAAGGATCCCATGGACACTAAAAAGGACTAAAATCAGCCTTTAACAGTATTCCTGTATTTCGTCATCAAAGAGATTAGATGAAAACATCTAAAGTGACTCCAAGTTAAAAATTTATTACAAATATTACTAAAATGAACTTCATAACATTAATATGAGATAGACACAAGAAAATTTTCTTTACTGTTTTACAGATAAAATAATTGACATTATTTAGATGGATCTTAACATTTAAGTAATATTAAAATTCTAGATTGAAAAGTAACTTGACTCTGATGGAAGAATGATATATGCCACACACAATTTTATCAAAGTAAAGTTCAAAGCAATGCAAACTGCAGCTGATCCTTGCTGACATGAAAAAAGCATGCCTGAGAGTTAGCAGAGCTTGTTTCAGGCACTGATTTATTTGAAACATGAAACGTTTCTTAGAAAAAAAGCTGCTGATTACAGTTTTTTAAGAAGCAGCCAGTAAGTCACTCAGTGAGTTCAGCAGAAGATGAACTTTGTTGTGGGTCCTCTGCAGACAAGCTGAAAGGCTGAAAGTGCTGAAAACATTACAAAGCACTAGTAAAAAACTATAACCAGATTAAATGCTTGTAGAAAAACCTGCTTGCTCCTATTAAACATTCATGCCTTGTTAGGAATTTTACAAGATTAGGAAGGGTTTAGCAGCACAATTTTAAGCAATGGAGGGAAACTCTGCTAACTTCTGTGAGTATGCTTAATTTTATTGGTCATGATTTTAACTTAAAAACCCCTCCACGTGGTATTCTTTTCCATCACCAACCTCTTTCAACCCTATTATATCTGGATTACATTTTGTTTTTAGATAATACACCTAGGATCAAATGTCCTTGAAAATCCATATAGGTTTCTAGGGCTATTTGGATCAGGCAATGAATTAGCACTGAAGCACTTCAGCATCTGCTAAGCAGATGCTACATCCCACCTCTAGCCACTGATGAAAATTAAGACTATTTTAAGTCCTTTGCTGAAAAGAATGGCATGAAGCACCCTCCTCCTAATCAGGCCTAGAAAACAACAGAACCAGTGAGCAGAGTCCCTCTTTGTATAGCTATTTTAGATGGGATATGCAATTACTTTAGATAGAAGTATCTGACATAGTCATTAGAAACTGCCTAAGTAAGAACATATAGATCAGCTTTGCTTTGCATTTCCTTCCAGCGAGATTTGCCTTGGCTCTTGTTTTATTAGGGTACCTAATAAAACACAATCACAATTGAAGCCTGTGAAGGTGCAATACTTGTAAATACAGCTGCTAAGTTCATGCTTCAACTGCTGTTACATTTAATTCAAATCTTAAGTAACTCAGGTTTTGCTGTAAACAAGGAGAGTGACAACACTAAACAGCACAAGATGATAAAATCTCCTTCAGTAGGTTCACCACAGCCATAACACCTTGGATCCAACACAAATTAATGGGCTCTGCTGGTGAAGGGTAAATCAGTCTAAGTACTGCCCACTTTGCTTTACACTGCAATTTAATCAGTCAGCTAAAATATCCTAAATGTTGCCTTATCAATTGCAGTGTATTTGTTTTAAAGTGGTATGAAATTCCAGGCTCTGTGTTTCTTCCACTGCAATCAGGAACAGCTTCAGCAGTGCCTCCTGTGTGAAGCAGGATCTGTCTGTCCAAGTACAGCTGCACAAAGCTGAGCTTCCCCACAGAGGATCCATCAGGATGGAAGTGGCCTTGCTTTAAGGCAGTAAGAAAGGGAAAGTACCAATTTCTTTGCTACACTATAACCTCCGGAAAAGCAAAGGACTTTCAGCTGGAACTAACCTCCGACCCTGGGAGAGCTGTCAATTGGCCCAAGGTCCCCATGTAAAGATGCATCACAGGCCTTACACAGAGTTGTGGTGCACTGCAGGTCAGCCATCAGGTCACTCAGATCCCTGACAGGGATCCAGGGAGCTTCTGCTTCTCCTCTGCAAACCAAACCAACCCCAGAGGGGCAGCTGACGTAGCACCAAGGAAGGCTGGACACCTCACAGAAGGCTGAGCTCACTCACCTGGGGTAGGTATTGTTCTATACACTAAGGTAAAGTGCTCAGAACATGCAAAAACATTCTATAAATCCCTTACTGCCTCTCCTGAAGCTAGTTAAGAAAAAACTAGTTTAGAAAAGTAAATCAATTTTAAAGAACAGATTCTGTATAATAATGAATTTAGTTAACATCAAGCATCATTTATATTTGTCTAGATAATGAATGAGATATCTTCCTGATGCTAACAAAATTTATTTCCTAACATATACTCACGTAGTCCAAAGCGTTATGAGATGATTTTGCCTGATAGACAGACATTGTACAAAAGAAATAGCTTTGAATGGCATTTCAAATACATCATTTTTTTATTTCTACTTCCTATCTGCCTAGAACAAAAAAAGGGAGATCATAATGTTTTTACTTAAATTCTTCAGCTTAGGATGTTTCTTGCCACAACCATTAATTACCACCATCTTCCCTGTACATTATCCATGCTGACAGATGCCTTTTGGTTTCAGTTTGTTCAGGTATAGACAGTGCAGAAGAACCTCAGTGTGTCCTTTTAAATATATATTCTATTACTAAATGTACATTGTGTACACAGAATAGCCATTGTACAGTGCTCTATTTGTACCATTTAAAAAAAACCCTTTAAATGCTGATTAACTTATTAAGAGAAAACTGAGATGGGGAAATATCTTGAACTGGAGGTAAATTTGCCTAATGCTCAGAGGACATTATTCTCTCAATAATCTGTATTTCAAAGTAACTTTTCATAAAAAGAAACATTGTAAAACAACGGGAATATGAAATACTAAAAGACACTAAACAATTCCCCTCCCTCAAATAGTCCAGGGGATATCATAGTGTACTGTGAATTAGAAAGTTGTAATTAGTCTAATCCCCAGTTTGCAAGGAAAGTAGCTTAGAATTTTACAAGGTCAGAAATTCTGGCAAAGAAAAGGTGATTTCTGTGAAACATATGTTCTCTCATCTTCCCAGTCCACTGTTCCTCATCCATCACAGTGTCCACTATTGCTTTCTAACCCAGAAATAAAGGCAGCTGCCTTTCCAATTAACCTATTATCCCTCTACTTCAATTGCATTTCCAACAATGGATCTAATGATACCCCTGTGAAAAATGATAATCCTTAATTCTCTATTTACTCTGGACTTTTTTGCTTATTTTTTTTTGTCCAACTTATCTTTCAAAAGCCTCCAGTTATGCTGAAGGGATATGTATTTGATGAGCTCTTGATAAATTTTAGAAAAAATCCCATTTAGCCTGAGCAGAGACACTCAAACTCTCATGAAACCTGGTTTCACTTTCAGTATGTCTCAGGATGCAGCCTTACAAACCTCTGTTGCTTTGTTGCTATATAATATTCTGCCCATGAACACTAGAAGTCTTGTCCCCAGCATCCCAGAGGAAGAAAGGAAGTTATACTTCCATTGCATCCATGTTGTGTTCCTTGCTCCCAGGAGAGCTAAGGATGCCACTGGTTTATACTCACTCCACGTTCAGCCTAATGCAAACATGGTGGGAGATCCTGAGTTGTGGCATGAAGGAGTCCTGCAGTCAATCCCCAGCTGCTGCTCATGTCTGACAGCTGGTGCTCTGACCAACCAGCAGGACAATCTGGGCATCTCCAGCTCTCCCTCTGGGCAACAGTGGGTCTTCCATGACCACTCGCCCCAATAACGCCCCAGGAAGGGACTGTTTGTTACCAAACAGGAAATCCTGTGAAGGAGAGACATGTCCTTGGGAACACCACGGGTTTGTCTCCAAGATGGAAATTAAAACACAGTTCTCATTTGTCTTCTGTGTCCACTCTGAAAACTCTGCCACATAATCCTCCTTTGCTTCCACTTGACTTTCCCAATTCCTGTAAGGCTGCTTTCCTCAAGCTGAATGCTGAGATGTGCTTGTGATAAAATAAATGGACCTTTTTAAGAAAGAAGTCAAGATATTGAATCCCCAGATTTATCTGATACCCCTGCTAGTGATTGGTCTCTTATGAGCTCTGCCTCAGCCAGCTGCTATGGAATATTTTATAATAATAATAATAACAACAACAACAATTTGTGGTGATGAGAAATCTGACTAATAATCTATTCAGCCTTTCTCAGGGACTGGGATCAACTATTTCTGTCGAGATTAGCAAAATTATAATTACAGAGTCTGCTTTGCTTACATTTAACAGTACATACCACTTGACAGCACAAACTTCGAAGTGTGAAACTGCTTCAACTGAGGCTTTGTATTTCCTTTTCCTCCCTTTTCCTACCAGTTTATACACCTTCCATACAACAGATTTGAAAGTACTTTATATACCTCAATGTAGGACATGTGTCTGTCTTGAGAAATAAACAGTAGGAAGAGGGAGTTCTTGAGTCAGGCCACCCTCACCCTTCTCCCACAGAACACAGTGCTGGAGGAAAACACTATTTCTGTGACTTTTGTCCTCTCTGGGGGACATGGACAGAGACTTCAGACCCTTTACACACACAGGCTCCTTCCACTTCCACATGAGAATAGGAGCTGGCAGTCAATAATCTGTGCAAAGCTCAGCACTGTGTGATAAATAAAACAATAGCTATCAAAAAAAAAAAAGGAAGGAACCCCCATTTGTAACAGAACTATATATTTCTCTCAAGTATTTCCTTTTCCTAGAACAAACAATTAATATATTCTGTGAAGCAGGTTTAATTATAAAGCTTCAATACCAATGCATCCTGAAAGGACCTGTTTCACTGGTAAGTGCCAAATGATCCCCAAAAATGTGACATAAGCTGAAAATCTTGGAAGGACCAAACACATGCACCCAGGTAACATAATGTTCCCATTGCTCCCTTGGTGATTCCTGCTGCTGGATTACTGCTAGGTATCGAAATATGATGAGGAAACTTGTTTTCACTAGATTTCTAAGAGGGCTGTAGGTGCAAACACAATGGAGAGTTCCTACGTGCATTCCCAACCCGGGCATGTTCAGCAACGTGAACTCCTGAAACTTTGGCAGTTCATTCATCAAAATTTAGAGCTTTTCCTCCACTTGAATAGGTTTTTTAGTTCTTTATTTTCTTCTTTTTTTTTTATGGGTAACCTTTTGCCTTCTTTTGTGAGGCAGTTTTCTATCCCTGTTTCATCTGCTCTTCTCTGACTCTTTACCTTTGCCATTAATCTGCAATAGGCAAACTTGTCAAATGTCAGCAACACCCAAAATGTAATTACAGCAGGCTTGAATTTTCTTCTTTCTTCTGCTCAAATATGTGGCTCTGACTTTCAGCATGACTGAAAACAACTCTTTGCTAAAGAAACGTAATTCTAAACCCAAAGGAATTCAAACTATCAGCATTTGGTTTGGAGCTTTAGCATCTACATGTCCTAAGCTTTTATTTTACTACCCAGAGGGATGTTGAAAATAAACTGTACAAGAAAATCAGAGCGTGCTTTTCGTGGATTCTGAATTTTTCAATACATCGTGTTAAGAAGGAACACGCCATATATGTCATATACATACAGCTTCCAATGAAATTGTGATTACAATGGATATCTTGATGTCTCTTATTAGTCATGTAAGAAGGAGGCACTTTTTGAGCTGTTTTTTAGAACCAGAATTGTTCTGATGCCCTGATCTTATTCCTAATTTAGCCCTGAGCACAGTTCTGTTAGTTATTTTACTGACTTCATGGATATCTGCCAGACTCTTATGTTAAGGGCACCTCAGAAAGCAAGCAGTGACTCACTTCAAATGGTGACAGAGTCTCCCCAGAGCCCATCACAGCTTCCCAGCTCTGGATGTGGATATGCCCCATCACCAAATCCCAAGCACAGCTTCCCTGCAGTCCCCTCTAATTTGGAGACAGCCTGCAATGAGGACTGGAAGGTCAGTGAACCAAATGGAAAGAGCTGTGTCTTTGGACAACTTCAGCACTGGCTTTACTCACCACGGGCTCTCTCTGTCTCTGTGCAGTGACAAACAAAACCCCCATGGAGAGAACAGGTTTCTATTTTCAAATCAGTGTTTAGGAGGATGGTTATCCAAATAACAGATACATGAACTTACTGAAACAATCATCTTTTGACTGGCAAAATGCTCAGGAATGTTTGGTTAGACTTCGAAGGCTGCTTCAGACACCTTTCCGTTCTCCTTATCTTGGCCTTCTTCAAAACTGTTGCAACTCAGGGCAGCATAAATCGCCCCAAGAGTTAAAGGCTACAATAACTGCTTCTTGAGCAGAAGCTCACAGCTGTAGTATCCCAAATGTAACTAAGGGGATTTCTGTTGGGCTGTTTGGTGGGGGTTTTTTCCCCTGTCTGAACACCTCAGCTTTTGGGAACTGTACTTACATGGGATTAGCTTTATGAAGCACATTTGCAGTGTGTATAGTAATAATTTGGCACTACTAATTATGGCCACGCTGTTGGTCTATATGGAAGACTAGTTATGGTTTTGAGGGTTTTCTAACAAAGCTCTCTTGCATATGAAGCATTAGAGGCTCTGTTGCATCAGAAACATTAATAATTTAGAGTAATTCAGTCCGAAAAACACAAAACGTGACTGACAGTTGTCAAATGTATGATATCACCCCTCAATTACACAATATTATAATTGATGGTCTAGTGATGTGTTCAATAAAATGAACAATCCACAGTAAAGCATGGAAACTTAAAGATGACATCCAGGTGAGAGTTCCTCCTGAGCTGTTAATTTAGATTTTCTGGAAGCACTGGGAATGTGCATTTCTCAGCACAGCAAGGTCTTTCTGAAATTACATTAACTTTCAGCATGCAGCCATTACCACACAAAGGTCCAAGATCACATATTATCCTGCTGTATACTATGCAAGGAACTCAAATTCTGCTCTGAAAAATAAAGAAATAACTTTTTTTCTTTCAATGAAGCTCTTAAAAATTCTTATTCATTATTATGTTAGCTATGCAAATACAAAACTAGCACATAAATCTCCTATGTTTTGGGTTGCAGATCAATTTACAGTCAACTAGAAGAGACAGCAGAAAGCAGTGGTTAGAAAGGATAAGCACAGGAACATAGAGTTTACTTATTTGACAATAAGTTTAACTGTTCCCACTCTCTAGCCTGGAAAATAGGAAAGTTTATCTACAGTTTTATTCACCAAACTGCTGAGTGTGACAGGGAAAGCAAAACTGAATACACAGGCACAAATGGAATGAGACATTCTGTGGGAAGAAGAATTTTGCCTGATTACCTCTGGCTTTGGGATTGTGGCTGGCTAATCTCACCTGTAATGAAGCATGAGACCTGACTGAAGCTATTCTCACAGCTGAGCCACGGGGAGTCCTCCTTCTCATTCCTTCCCCTTAATGTGGACTCTGGGATTTAAAACACAGCCCCACCCGGCAGTCTTTCTGTCAGCAGGGCACTGAGCAGGGTCTCCCTCTCCAAACACGCACCTCCTGGAATTTGCATGGTCTCAATTACTATTTTTTTTAAAGCTTAAACAGTGGTTGAAATGACTGGCAGGTTCAGAAGTTTCTGGGAGGACGAGCTGAGCTATGTCCTGACCTGTTCCCTCCCTGACAGCGGAGTGTGCCAACCCACCCTGTCCTTGAAAGCCAGGGCCATGGAGTGCACAAACTGCAGTCTGTGCTGCTCTCAGGCTTCACCCAAGCCTTACAAAGCATGTCAAAGACTGAAAGGAAGTTCCCCAACACTCTGCTTCAGTCTGGGCATCTGCTGCAAAGATTTCTGTGGCCTACACCCTGGCTTCTAAAAACTCTCAAGCTTCTGGTACATGGACATGCCGTGGGAGCAGCGTTTTGACCAGTGAACTTTCCCTTTTATTTCTGTTGCAATCATTTCCCCCCTTTCTAGGTTTTTCAACTGTTATTAAAAGAATACAAAGAACTTGCAACTATAAAAGATTATCTGTTTTCTTGAAGCAACAGCAATTCCACATTTTTGGCAATGTTGAGAGGAAAGAAAACCCCAAAGCAACCCAATCACCCAACCCTTTAGCCTGAAAGCCACTCATTTGCCTAGAGATATACCATTACAGAGGAGAGATAGAAGGGAACCTTCCCATTCAGAGAAAATAATGAGCTGCAAGATGCCTCTATTTAAAGATAGCACAGAAAATTAGCCAAATAATTCTCATTTTTGGAGAGGAACCAGTTCAAGGGATGCTGCATAGACACAAATTTAAATAGTACAATCTTACTGCACAATGGATATTGAATAGGGCAGGCCAACAGAGAATAGCAGGGAATTCATGGGTAGCCTCCGCACTTTTTTAATTAAAAGAATCCAGAACAATAAGTGTGTCTAAAAAACTCCCAAGAGTCCTGAAAGAGAGAGATCTCAAGGACAGAAAATCCTTTCAGATCTGCACCCTTGTAAAGTTTTTTTTAAGTCACAAAAGCATTTAGAAACTTGGCATCGCAAAACACCCAACAACATAAATTCTGGCTTTTAGATTGAAATACCACTACCCTGTATCAAAATGTCATAAGGCCAGTTATACTGGATCTTTACAGTGGGATGTGCAGAGCACTTGTGGTGTGTCTATTTAATGAAACTGTACACAGAAAGACACACCCAGTCCTCAGCAGCTGCTTTGGAGGAGATGGGGGGAGTTGCTCTGTGCAAAGGGCAGCTTTGAGCCAAAACCTCCTGTCTGTCACAGCCATGTACGTCTCCTACAGATGTAGGTTCAGACAACCTTGGCAAACTAAGATTGGGAAGTTGTGTTTTAATCTAAAACCCAAACCGGACAGTTTTGACCACTGCCTTAGTCTGGAGCTACAATAATATCCTGACAACCCTGAGCAAGTCCATCGGACGCAGTGAAGACTTTTGTCTCCAAAAAGTGACACTCAGTGAACTCAGAAATCCCCAAGAGAGGATGTTGTCTTGCCTAGAATTTGAAATAAAAATTATTACAAACTACATGTGAAGACGAGCAGAGGGAGGGTGAAAGGGACAACATGCCTTCAAAGGAGCCAGTACCAAACGTGGAAGTGCAGCAGGCCTGGAGGAGTCATGATGGGAGACACTGCTGCCCAAGAGTGAACCCTCTGGGTGGGAACTCAGCATAGCAGATGCCAGAAACAGGTACTTCGTGGAGAGTCATCAACTTGTCTTCTTTCAGAGACAAAGGAAGACAAAAACATGCCAATGTGACAGCCACACATAACTACATCTACTGACAAAGTTTTCAGTTGCACATGAGCATCCGACTAATCAACCAGCTTGGGATTCTGCTGTTTCCAACTTGTAACGCTCAAAATTATATTCACATACATACATACACACATGCCAACAAAGTAAATTGCAGCTGACAGCTTTCCAAAAGTTACCAAAGTCCACAAATGATGGAAGCCTGTTCAAGCTGTTGTAGAAACTTCATCTGATTTGTCACATCTAAAACTTCGTATAAGGCCAAAGTAAGGAACAGAACCCTAAAATCACAGACTGAACTGCCACCAAGCCCTGTGGATTTACAGGTACCAAAGAGTATTTTGGGGTGAGTGAGGGACTGGTAGGAAAAAGATGAAATTATTCCTCAGTATCATGTTTCCAGGCCTCATGTTGCTATTTTCTGTTTAGTCCTGGATTAGAAAGTGAAAATACAGTGTCTTTGAATTCTCAGTATTTTGTGTTCTTTAAGAAATCAATGCCATCTTTCTCTTCAGGAGCCAGATTAACTGGCTTTCTCCCACCTCCCTTATGGGGCTTACAAAATGGGAGAAGAAATTGGACTGATTTAAGTGCAGCAATATAACTGTCACATATTTGTAGCTGTGACTGTAACGGGTTTAATCTGAATCCAAGGCAGAGGCCAGGGACTAACCTCCCATTTGCTGCTCTTCCCTCTGATAGACCCTGAGGTTTCAGCTTGCCTAAACTTTTATTATTGACCACTTTGAATGGCTGATACAACCAGAACAGAGGGATGCTGAGAAACAGCTTATGGGATGATGCTGAGATTGACCTCATTTCTGGGGTTTGCAGTGAATTACCACATCCCAAAACTGCATCCTCCACAAACTGCACTTTCATCCCACTTGAATCTTCCCTGGAGAAGCATGTCCACACACTCGCCCACATCCCCACAGGCATATGGCCTGCTTCACACATGCTTCAGGGTGGGGCTTCTGCTCCACCCCGCTCCTGTCACCCACTTACTGCAGGCAAAATTAAATGTTTCATTTACAGCAGGGATTGAGAAGGAAGCGACAGGGGAAAAAATGAGAGTAGGAGAGAGCTGGTGCTTTATCCCATCTTCTACAGTCTGTCCACAGCCATTTTTACTCCACAGCTAGACTGTGCTGGGGACATTCTCTGGGACCCAGACCATAATGTTAATAGACACCAGACCAGACTTGCTCTTTTTAGACCGCTTCCCAATCCGCCATAAAAAAGGTGGCTAAAATCTTCCCTAGGATGCAACCAATCTCCTCAGGCATTCTCCACAGACCAAAATTTCCTCGGACTTGAGGCTCCAGCAAGTGATCTTGTTCTCTCTCTGTGTACCAGCCAGAGGAAACTAATGCATTTGATCACATGATCTCTCTGCAATTGACACCAGTCTAACAGCAGCTGCACAGCTATTGCACGTTAACTCCTGCTCACCAGTTTAACTCCAACCTGACAGTTCATATCAAGCTGTTTTAGCTCAACCCAGATTACAGCCATTCAAGTTTTTCCCGGCCTGAACTGATTAAAAAAAAAAAAAAACAAAACTGAGCTGGCTTAACCAAAACTGCACAAGGCCACAGCTGAAACTCTGCGTGGGGGCAACGCCCAGGCAGAACATGATGCCCTGCATCCTTTGCCCCTGTTTACGTGCTCAGGCATTTCTTCCAAGAATCTTTTTCTCAGGAATCAAGCTACCATATGCTAACATGTCAGTGTAGTCCAAAACATCTTGAAATAGGAGGAAAGGGCAAGGGGAAAAACTTCCTGCACGGACAAAACCGGCTGTGGAAATGTGGTCGAACTTGATCCCTTTGAAACGCTGCTGGAGGAACAGGCTGATAAGCAGACAGGCAGGACAGCTTTGTCTCCCTCAAAGAACAAAGACTTCACAGCATTTACTAGAATGTTGCACAGAGCTACTTTTTGCCTCCTTATTAACTACCTGCTATCTAATAGTGCACCTTAACATGCAAAATAAGGCAACTTCTTACTGTCTTTGGCCCTGCCTGTCACAGGTTTTACATTATACCTCTAGTTTCTCTTCTTCAGTTTTAAATGTCATCATTTCTCCTTCATTCTCTTTAGTATTTTTCTTTTCTTACTTTTGCTACCTTTGAAATTGTAAAGCACTTTTCCTTTGCCAGCGAACTGAGACACGTTATGACCAGCTAATCACATTTCCTGAATTGGCACTCATGACTTTCTGGCTTTTACCATTACACTTAGGAGCTAACCAGAAACTAATTATTTCAAAAAGAAATTATTCACGTTTTCAAAATAATGCAATAAATTTAGTTTTGCTTGACTGTCTCAGAATTAAGTAGCAATTTATTATATTTTGTTTGGATTATTAGTTAATATATCATATTACCAACACAAAAAGTATTCTACATGTCTGGTGACTGGTGTGCAATTTGTAGTCTATCAAGTGCTTGGAAGTGATTAGCAAAGCTAGATGAAAAAAAAAATCTCAAGAAGTATTTTAACCAATAACTGAAATAATCTTTATAATGAGAAAGTATAATATAATTTCATACGATTCATAAACACTCTAAATGAAGTCCAAAATTGAGCTTTAATACTCAAAGTGATTAATTTTACACACCTCAGTTAGAGCCTCTGTATCGTGCTGCATGACTCAGAATTACCCCTGAGACTAGAACTTCATGCAACACAGCTCTTTAATATTAAACTTTTATTCCAGTGGCTGGCACAAATGGTCAGCTTCATCCAGGGGTTCAAAGCGCCTGCAGCTTGTGCGGCCCCTGGCCCCCTCCCCTCTCTTTATGACTTCATCCAGCCCCAATTACAAGGCCTAAGGGAGACAAATCTCAAGCTTTCCATTTGTCCTTTGGAAATCCATTTAATATTATTAGATTCTCTTATTTCAAATGCCACATCAAATATGGCTCAGCGTCACTTTACTGCAGTGAAGCACAAGTCATATTTCATTATATTATCCAATAATGGCATTGTTTGTCTGTCAGTTCACTCCCATGAACATGTCATTTTGAAAAACTCTGCTGTGAGAGGCTCCTCTTACAGGTAGTGAAAGCAAACAAGACTAAGCCCTGAAATGAGGCTGAGCACTTTCTGATTCTTTTTGCAAGGCTAATTGTATGTACCTGGACATATGGCAGCTTTCAAAACACTACATGCTTCCAATCAGCAGGCTACATTCTAGTTATTTGCTTCTAGCTATTAAAAGCTGTATTCAGATTTGACTATCACTTGAATTAGTTAATACACATACTTTCATAACTGTGCAAAAATCCTCACTGCATAGAAAAAAATATCTTCTATATCAGAATTATTAATAAATTAGAACTAGACACCCTCTTTTCTAAATGTTGGAAACAACAGAAGGTGAACACTGGTTACTTTTTTTTACAGTTACACACATTAAAAGCATGTAGAGGCCAACATAAATTCATGTTCAGATGTGACCGAACTGTGTAAGGCTGAGGACATGTGGTTGCTTTAAAACAATTCAAGCCTGTTACCCCTGTCTCTTTGGGGGTGCCTGGGTGTACTGTAGTGTGCACACCACCACACAGACACCTGTGCAGGGACACACCCGGCACTAAGGCATCACTAAAGCCAAGACTTCTTCACATGCAGACACAGAACGGCAGAGTGGCCTGTGTGTTCAAGTGCCCTGCTGAACCAGAGCTTCTGGTGAGGAGAAAACTGAGGGGGCTAACTGAGAATGGACTGGCAAAGATTACTGTGAGCCTTGCTAGAAGACCCTCCGTAGATTCCCTTTATTGTTAATGGAGAAGGGTGCTGGAGTAAAAGCCTCCCTGTTGAGATTCTGACTTACCCTCTCAGAGAGAGTCTGCTTCTCCAACGATTACACAGAGTTTAACCTCAGGAGGTTACACCAGGCACTGCATCTCTCTTATTTTTGAGCATGGCCTTCACTCATGCATCCATATAATTGTAATTACACGCAGTGTGAATAGCCAGTGGAATTATTTATGTTAGAGACACAAGTAAAGACTGATTCTGGGCTTGAGCACAGTTATACATGGATATATCTTGTTTGCTTTCCTGAACCAGTATTACCCTTTGTAAACACTCACCAATGTTTCTACTTTAACTTCTTGTGAGCTCTCAGTTGCTGTAAGAGGCAGAGAACCCAGTTTTGGCCTTGCAGCATGGCAGGTATCCTCTGCACTTGTTTGTGAGAGCCTCATGCCTGCTGACTACTGGCAACTCTCAAATCTTTGGGGTGGGGGGAAGCACTTGCATGAGATCTATGTGACAACAGATGCTCCAAAGGATGACTTCCCTCCACAGTGGTGGTCTGCACAGCTCAAAAGCCAGCCTGAGGAAACAGTGAGGAACGTGTGCAATTTCTACATGTGAAGTGGCACTGCCTTATTCACTGCCTCTCATTTTTCACTCTGCTATTAGTGTTCAGGCAACACCAAGGCTACCCCTTTCTGAAGGGAATCGGTGCTCTCCTGGGTAACTGTTCTGCATAATGACAAGTTCATCCCATGACATCTGGGACTGGGAATACTCAGTCCCAAATAGACCCACTCCCACGTAGCTGCACTGAGGCACAGGCTCATTTCAGATGCATGAAAAAGGCAAGTGAAATGAATGTATTATCTCATTTAAAATGCATACAGTCCCAGGAAGCAGGATAGATTGTAGGTGTCACTAAACAGTGCATAGTTAATAAATCATATTTGCAATGCAAGACACTTCAGCCAGCCAAAGCCTGAGGTGGTTAGGGCCTAGAAACTGAAGGCGTGAATGTTTTCAGGACTACAGAGCTCAAATCTTTAAGTGGCATTTTCTGTCATGAAATCACAATTAAAGGTGTAAGTCCCATCTGTGCCCAGGAGTCGGATTCGTTTGCAAACGCAGTAGAGCCAAGGCTCACGGACTCTTACAGGCACCTCACTGCTCTTCAAAAGCACAGTAATGAGCAAATGATTCCTCACTGTAATACCCCAGGGCTCTCCCCAGCACCACGTGCACAGTAAGTTTTCTCCCAGCCAGTCAGTGTATGCAAATTCTGTGCTCTGTAAAGGAGGTGGCTGATGCTTAACCAGTGCTCTCCATTTATTTATGTTCACGTCACTGGTGGTAATCCTGGCAGGCTGGAGTCACAACAGGAATCTGCTTTGTGCAAGATATGGAGACATACTGTTTGCTTTGGTTGTCATTTCCTTTGAATGTTTTCCTATAGGAAGCAGGAACTTTCAGGTATCCCACTATCAAGATATTATATAACTGCTCCTGCTTTATACACTAAACATATTTCAGTGTATAAAGGTATAAAGTGCCTATTCTGCATCCAAGATCTATTGTCCTTGAATTCACGCTGGACCTTGAGAATACAATAAACAGGAAGAAGTAAGGCATTTAAGACTAGTATACTTATTTTCATAAAGATAAGCAAGCAAACAAACACAAAGCAGAGGGGCACCAGAGAAGCGATGGAATCTCCCTCACTGGAATTATGCAGGACCTGGTTTTACAGGGCCCTGGATAACCTAATCTAAGGCCCTGCTTTAAACAGAAGGTTGAGCCAAATTGTCTCCAGATTGTCCCTTATAACCTCAAATTATCTATTACTCTCTGGTAATTTTTTTACTCTACTAAATGCCATTAGAAGATGATAGAAGAATCAGAATTAGAACATATGCCTCTAAAAATAGTCTTATTCCTAATGTATTTTGAAAAAATCTTTAATCTCAATTGACTACTACTTATGACAGCCATTAGCATTAGTGCTCTGTGGGGCTCTCTGCATTTTGTCATTTAAGCACCATGTAAACCAGCACATACAATGCTGGCTTGGACTTGGACTTCTAGAGAGGGCTGAGGAAGGTCAGAACTCAAATGTGTCTGAGTTTGCATCTCAGACACAAATGCATAGTGTTCCCCTATCATTATCTCTCCGGGTGTTTTACCTCCTGTCTGAGGGATGCCATTGGGTATCACCTCTCAAGTATTATCCTGGAAAGGCACAGTGGGGAGAGTCTGGTTCATACTGTACTTCAGAAGAGCCTTGGTTGTCAGTCTGTGCTGAGCTGACACCACATCACTTGCCATGTCGCAGCTGGGGCTGCTTATCATGGCATTATTCTTGGAGCTGTCCTGTGCAGTTAGACTTTGATGGTCATTGTAGGTCTCTTCCAACTCAGAATATTCTGTGATTCTGTGACTAGTCACTGTGTAAGAGCACACACCACTTGGGCAGACAGAGCTTCCATGCCCTTTGAGTTCTTGCAGGGCCAGGAAAACCTGTTACTTCAGGAAGCCCCCACTTTTCCTTTGTGGATGGCAGGACACCCCAGCTTCTCGGGAAGCTCAAGTCTTGCTGATCCCGCTGTCCCGCAGCTGTGAGAACAGCCATTGAACGAGCATTTCCACAAACACCAAGGGCTCATCTGCCAGATGCTGCGCTGCCTGCTCCAAGCACTGCCCAATGCTCAGGTCTGGGCCATGGCTATTTGCTTTCGGGTGCTGCATATCCATAAGAAACTCCTGCTCCTGTTGGGGACAGTCCATGTAGATCAAGTGTCAGAATGACAGGCTTGCAGGACATCACCATTTGAAAGTGAATTTTAACCTTCCTTAAAGATGAAGTCCCTGTGTGGTTCCCTGACACTCAGTTCATCTTCTTTGGCTTTGGTGTGGAGTTTGGTTCCTTACTGTATGCTGGTGCATTCAACCTATTACTGATACAATTTTACTTGATTGTTACCATCCCTAACAATCCAGATAGAACAATGTTTATGGGAAACTATGCCCTATGCCATTCCTATCACCGAAAAAATTCCTTTCCATTCCTTGCTATGTTTTCCTCTTAAGCCCACATACTGCCCCCATACCTGCACCAGACTGAATTGAGTTAGGAGCCAACTGCACAGACTGTCTGCAATACAATGAAATCAGCTATTACACTCAGTTCATGGTGCCTTTAAATAATACAACTAACTTAATTATTGTAAAATCGACTTAAGGCTGATTTTCAGAAACAAAACATTTCAATATGGGTAAGAAAGGCTGGTATAAAGGTAAGGAAATTAAAGACTAGCTATATACTCATGTAGTGGTTTGAACCTTGTTTTCCCCCAGAGGCTAAGAAAAGTGGTAACCCCCAGGGGTGGAAACCCCTGGAAGTTTTGAAGTTCTGTCCAATGAGCGCTCCTGCAGAAATGTAAACATATCACAAGCACCGGAAGAGAAGAGTTGTGGTTTAGTTGTTGATAAAGTAGCCATGTTGTAGAGCCACGAGGAAAGGGGCCCGGAGCCCCTCAGGGCTTCTGGGGCCCCCCAGCCCCAGTTGGGGGCTACAGAGACTTGGAACAGTGTTAAGTTGGACTATGTGTCTGTAGCTGTGAGCTGGGGGATGTTTTCCATCGTGAGTGAGCAGAGACAGAGCAGAAGCGGCGGCAGCATCCAGAGGTTACGGCTAAGAGCCAGGACAGATAAGAACTGAACCGGAGGAAGCAGCAAAAGCTAGCAGCAAAGTTACGGAGTTCTGGGGGTAAGAACTGATATTAGACCCCCCCAAACTCCTTTGAGACCTTCTGGAAAGGAGGAAGATGATGGACTCTTACTTGAAAGAGCCTTGGAGTGCTATAGCACTTGCAGAGAGGAGCTGGGAAGCTCAGAGCATCCTGGGAAGCTGGACCAGGATGGAGAGGAATGTGGAGGAGGGCTTTGTTTCCCCCCCCCCCTCCCCCGTTGCCTTGAGGCAGAGCACGGAGCTCTGCAAAGGGGAATTTGAATCCCCTGAGGAAGGGACTTTCACGAAGATGCCCCTGCATTTCGTGATACACCTGTGGTGACGCGAGTCTGGTCCCTGCTGGCAGCCCACAGGTGAGGCCTTCGCTTGGACCGAAGGAGAGCCAAGGGGCTTGGAGACCCCCTTGTGTGTATTGAACAGAGATCCAGCTACAACAATCCAGTTACTGCTGCACGCATGACATGAGGAGACCTGCTGCCTTAGAAGAGACTCCTGCTTGGGACTGGAAGGGATCTGTCCTTCTTTCCCTCCTGGACTTTTATTTGGAGGGGAGAAGAGATCTGATCCATTGTAAATACTATATGTCATGGTAGAGATAGTTGTGATTTTGTGTATAATGTATTAGGATATTTATTTGTACAGTCATTGTAATATATTCCCTTTCCCCCACTTTGAGTCTGGTTGTGTTTTGTCTGGAAAAACCCATCTCACATTAGGTTGAGATGTGGGAGGGGGGATGAAGCTAGAGAATTGGATTTTGGGGCTATCTCAAACCATGACAACTCATAAAAGTAACAGACAGTGAAAATTAGAGTTCTGTAGGGTTTGTAAAATTCCTAATAAACTTTTCATGTTAGCTGAACTCATGTTCTTTGCAAGTCGCCTAGTCTTGATACAGAAGTAAGAAGATAAAAATTAAGAAATAAACGGTTACAAATAAAAGTGATTCTCCCTATTAGATGGTTCTCTAGCAGTTTGTGTCAGCAAGCAGGCAGGTAAGACAGCTTTCGGTATCTGATGGGAAGTTCATCATGGGAATTCTGATAAGAGACGTGAATGTACAGGATCAAGCTTTTGTAATGGAGAAAACAGGCCATCAGTCACATAGAATTAATGCTACTAATGGAGAAGTGTTTCCTGGAGAAGCAGGAATAGCTGCACTTGAAAGAAGGGAGAGATGTCTCGGTGTCAGGATGGCAGAAGCCTCCCAGGCCTGCTTGTGGAGCAGAGGGCAGGAGGGCACCTTCCTACACTGAGAGAGCCTGGCTAGCCACCCTGCTCAGCCCCTAGAACACTGAGATGCCCCATTCTTTGGGAAACATGCTGAAAGCAAGGCCAAGGAGGTCTGTGGCCATTCCAGAACCACATCAAGCTTTTGACAGAAGAGCAGTAGCGACAATCAATGATCGCGTCAAAGTGGCGTTTATGTGATTTTACCAATTAGGCTGGTACCTACACCAACCTACACCTACACAAATCTTGCTTATTTGATTCAAACTCAGCAGAAGAACTCACAAGGAGATAAGGAAAATAAGAGTCTGATATCCTAGGATCTCTTTGCGGTTTGGTGAACTACTCTCAGCATGGCTCAGGGATGTGTGAGATGTAATACACTTGAACCTTTACAGGTAGTATGTACAACACCAAAACAGTCTTAAGACAGTGTCACAAGCCAAACAGGTCTATTGGAAGACCAAATTTCTTTAAATGGACAAATAATGCTATTTCACAGTAGTGGTTCTGCCTGAAAGAAGAGGATTGTTTCCTTACTCTTTCCTATTCACTAATTACTTGTCAGTGTTTCCCTAAGTAGAAGAGAAAAGCTATTCCTGACATGGCCTGTCTCCAATATTCAGACTTGCTTTCTAAACTGCACAGTGTTTAGACACTGATAGAAGAGCAGTATAGATTAAGTATTTCTCTGCTGCTTGCTCGTGGGGCTGTTTTCCTCTTTAGAGACTATACAGTGAAACCAGAAAGTTCAGACAACCTTACCTCACACCTACCATTAGCTTTTTATTTTGCTCTCCCAGAAGTACAAGACTGACCACACAAATACATGGCACCAAACTGACTCAGAGGTTTTAGCTTCTCTGCACACTGCAGTTACTCTGCACACTACAGAGGAGATACACTCAAAGGCAGCTTGCCTTGGCAGACCAGTATGAACCATAGGAACCATCTCACACTAAGCTGTCACAAAGGTAAAGCAGCCCAACCCTGAGGGCTGCAGGTGCTGTCGATGACCTGGCTTCTCTGCTGGGCTGTGCAGGGAGCATGAACAGGAACTGGTGCTGGAACAGGGCAGGTACATCAGGCCTCTAGGTAAGGGAAACCTCTCAGAGGGACACCTGATGTGGAGCTTCTGCAGTCCAGGACTGTTTCATCAACTTGTGCTACAACACGACCCAAATTACTGCTGGAACCAAGTTGTTTGCTTTAGCTGGGAAGTGGCTGAATACCTCAGCAGCATTAATCCACTTGTCACCAGCAGTACAGCTCCACTTGAGCTTTAAAGACTAAGTCTGGGATTTAGGTAGCCTTTAGTTTTATTCACTTACATTGTTTTTTCTGTCTCCTCCCTTCAGTAGTGGAATAGAAAGAGAGGAAAATGACCCTTTTCTTGCCTTTGGCCAATGATCAATCAATTGTGTGAAGACCTTTACTCTACCCTAAAGAAAACAATGATCAGCCCATAAACCTCTGCTTTCCTTTTCTATGATGCTAAATTTACCATCTCCAAAAATAACCACATTATTGTGCCTCAGGAATTAGATCAAAAGTAAATACTATAATCACACTTCTAATGATAATTATTTAAACAACATATATGACTTGCAATTACTAGAGTGATCAGAAAAAGTTCACGGGTTAAAAGAATATATATTTACATAAAAGAGAATTTATAACTTCAGTTTGACAACCTTAATTTAAAGATGACTACTTTCTGTCTATAAAAAACTCAATTACCATCCAAACAGATAGGCTAATGAAGGGCCGTTGCTTGTCAAGAACAGTAACAATTTCTAAAAGTTGCTGGAAAATAAGACAGCACATGTTTTGGTTAGCACTCTACACCACAATGAGAGCAGTCATCAGAATGATGCATTGCTCCTGAGGTGGAGAGAAACTACAGTATTTCCATTAGTGGTGGTGAAGTTTCCCTTTTGCTGCCTCCATGCCCTGGGTAGCAATCCCACACTCCCAGGCCTGACCAGCTCTCCACAGATATCCCCAGATATCCCCAGTACCTCATGCTCCTGGCCTTGGGTGCTCACACCAACCCTTGTATTCCTCTCCCACCTTCCACCAGTCAGGTCAAAGCAGATCCTTCCACAGCCTGACCCTCTCCTCACCTGCAGCCATTTATTACACCAAAGGATCCAAAACACTTTTCAGCTCAGCTGTGAGTGTCAGCTCAGGTTTTACTCATCAGCTGCAACCAGAACTGGGCACTCAAGCCAAAGGACAGATACCACATTGATTTTTTTTTTGTTTTTAAATAAGGCTCTTCTTTTCAAACTATGTTTTCCTGTGTGTGAAATCCTTTGGCTCAGTTCTGGATTGAAACAGTAGCTCCCCCCCTGACCCACCGGACTTGGCATAAGTCACTATTGTGACTCAATATGTGATTTCCATTTATTAAGACTACTTTTTGAGCAAAACAAAACACATATGATGTCCCATCTGGGCAAATAATTTTTGAGAAGGCTTGCAAGACAAATAGCACAGTATATTCTGAGCCACAACATGTGAATAATAAAAGACAATTTTAGCATGATATATTTGCTAGCATATAATAAGATATGCTGGATTTACACTGAGATTTAGATTTATCTTATTTTAAAATGCTAAATTTTACTTTAGTGGAGCCAGTATTTCACATGATTACTGTTTCTATTGAAATTGTGATGCTGGTTTTAGTACTAAAAAGTTAATTTCTCAATTCTAATTAAAATTATTTAATTCTATCTAAACTTACCATGTTTAACAAAACCAAACAAATAACCTGCAGACCTCAGGCCAGCCAAGTACACTGATTTCAGGCAGGGATGATATATACCTCAATTAGCAATAAATTACAACATTAACATATGCTCTCCATAAAACAATGTTTCAGAGATGATGTTTCAGTGGGGCTGGACTAGAAAGAGCTTTCCTATTCTGATTCATAGACCAACTTCCAGGTTTGACAGGGGTTTTAATGCCACAGCTGAACCAAGGCTAGAGCTTCCAAACTCCTTTTTTAAACATAAGGGCATTTGAGAGAAGAAATCCACTGCACACAGCCCAGTGAGTGGAGCTGCCCAGCCCTGAGCGAGGAGATCCACATCTCCAGATGAAGAGCTCAGCGACTGAATTACTGTGGGCTGCTCTGCTTTTCCATCCTCCACTCAAGGTGTTCAGACAGAGGGAATCTGAGGGAGTTCTTCCTTCATGGCCACTCCCATGTATTTCCCAACAGGAGCCCAGCTGAGCTGTCCACAGCCCTAAGCCTGTCCTTGCTCCTTCCCCTGCAAGCTCCTTACTCCAGCAGCCCCACCTGGGATCACTAAGTCAGAAGCAGGGAAGGGGCACAAACTACTGATCCCAAACCAATAGCAGTTTGCAGAAACCTAAGACCAGAATAGAATTTTGACCAACTTCAGATACCCCAACCTGCTATTTGAATTTATTTCTTGTGAATTCTCCTCCTCCTAATGGAAGCTGTGACAGATAAATGTTCCTAAGCAATCAGCAGCTACAGCCTGTTTAACTGCCTGACAGCTACAGCCTGTATTGAGAGAAGCATTTCCCAGTGATTTTGATTTTTTCTCAGTAACAAAAGAATCTCCTAATACAGAGCAGATGCATTTTGTCAACTTTAACTGACAAGTCAATATGAAAATACGCTACAAAAGCAAACGCAATGGACCCAAAGATGACAAGAGAGCTACTAGATCTTTGGTTCTTCTTCCCAGGCTGGTAGCATTTATTTATCTTTTCTTGCTTTGATCACAGCTATGAGGAAATCTGATGTCTCCAAAACTTTTATACAACGTGCATTACATGTATGTGTGTTTGTATATATATATATAGTTCCTAAGCAATAGAAAACCATACAGGAGGCCACACAGAGTAAGATTATGCTCAGTCTTTGAGTAAATTGGATTGTTTCAAGCAGTGGGATAAATTGTTTCATTGCATATGGATTATGAAAAAGATCATAATTTATATCGGAGCTGAGCACCTGTATATGGAAGCAAAGACATGTCTGACTTAGCAGGGGAGAAGAAAAACAGCCCATGAGTCTAATAAGGACAAACATTTTGGAAAATAAAACAGGATGAGAAACAAACTCTGTAACTGATGAAGTAATCTGAAATGACAGTTTATGTGACTATAGGGGTGAACAATCTTTATACAGCAGAGCAGGAAATAAAAAAAACAAACAAACAACAACAAAAAGTTCATTTGTTCTTTCCTGGCATTATAAGACTTTAAATGTAATTGTTTCAGGTTTCATTAATTCTATCTTTATTTTCCTGAAGTATATGTGCTTCTTGCTGCTAGTCATTAATCAGCCTACAACCATGGTATTAATTCAATTATTACTGTTGTTTGCATTGGGAGATGAAGGTGGTGAGGGCTGTTACTGCCTTCATAGTGATGCGAATTCAAGAAGGACCATCACAGTTGCAGAAGTGTTTGCTTCAATGAAAATCTCCCTTGCACTTGAGCTGCAGACAAGCTGAAGCAAGATTAATCTTCAAGGCTTCTCTGATCCAGACTATTCAAAACCTGCACTAAAGAACCAACAGTCTCTGTGGTGTTAGGGCCCACCTTCACCATCTGAGCAGTGCTGTGGGTCCTACATTCCTTGTGAAAGATAAAACCAGTGTCAGGGTCAGCAGGACAGCACCTTAAGCAGGGTGTGATGGTGTGCCCTGGGCTGTGCAGGGGACACAGCCCTTCCCCTTCTGGAGGTCTGTACACAGTTTGCCTGCAGTGAATCCAGAGAGCCCTGGAAGTGTCCTACCTGCGCACAGACTGTCAGCACCCCGCACACACTGCACAGCCGGGACCGGGGTTTGATCCCTTCCCTGAGCCATCTTCTGTTAACCTGTGCATCCACATTACACTAATGCCTGAAATTACAGACAGGCTGTGTGGTTAGCCACTGAAGAGAGAATGAGTATCTTTGGGACTTTCTGATTCTTGCTTCACGTTTCCAGAAGTGATATGGAACACCTTAAATCCCGAAGAAATGTCCAGTCTCTACGTGCTTTGGATAGAAAAAAAGGGACCTGTTTTTGAAATCCAGACATATGGCTGTGCCGGGAAAGGTGCTCTGTTTTGTAAGAGTGACAAGTGGGGGTAAGCAATGTTACTTCTAACCCTTTTCGGGCTGCTTAAATCCCAGGGACTAGAAGTAATGTAGCAACAGTCTCAGATGACTACCCTTCCTTCCATGTTTTCATTGGATGAAATGAAGAACAGAAAATTTTGAATGTTTGTCCAAGTCAGCTGTGACTTTGGATGAAAATCAAACCAACTTGTCTCCACTTAAATCTCAAATAAAAACTCTATAATCTAATAAATTTCATAGATGTCTAAAAAACCCACACTTTTAAATTAAGTAGTACTTAAATTATTTATTGTATTATTCTCTATTGTCTAATCCAACTAAATTCACATTTGAGATTAAATTATGACTGGCTCATATTATTGGTATGAAACATCTCAGTGCTGTTGCTTTGAACCTGCGGTACACATCCTCTGTGTACAAATCTGCAAGGAATTAAGTTACATGCATTTCTCAGTTCAGTTGGCAGATCCATGAGACTTTGGTGGGGAAAAAAAATAAAATATGTGAATCCAGATTCAGCAAGATTTGCTTTGATATTTCTCTCATTTTATGGACTAGGCTAACTGCACTGTTTTCTTGAACTACAGTCATGTCTTAAGCATTCATCTCTGACAACAGCAAAACACACTGATTCACAAAATCTGTCTAGATTAGATTTAGGCTGACAAAAGACAAATACGTTAAACTTGTATAATACTTATTATATCATAATCCTTTGAGCAGATTGATGCATCCCTGCTAATAAAGTTACAGTCACCGCTTTTCCACTTTTCCCAGCATTCTCATTTCTTTTCAGTGTAATTGATCCTTTAGGATTTTTAAGCTTGGCCTCAGAACCACTTGTGTTTGAACTCTGGAGAGCATTATGCTGAAGAAAACCATTAAAACATATTTAAATGCGATTATGTGGCAAGAAGCGGTACTCAAAAAAGGTGCAATGGGGGATTATGTGTTTATTATCAGCTGCGGTTCAGATCTGCCCTATTCACAGAAAAGAGAGAGCAGAAGACATTATTTCTAACTGCTACTTTTCCAAAATCAACCTGGGACTTCACTGGATCTGTTTTTGCATTACTGAAAGTTACTGTAAATTGCAGCTTGGTAATTCTAGTGATATGTGGATCAGGAGCTTCAATAAACCCTTCAACTACCTTATCTGCCAGGGATGCAAATAACAGTAATTGCTGAATAATATTTCCTAAATTTCACTTTACTTTTGACTTTGCCAAGGGGTTATAAAATAGCCTGCTATTTGAATAATCACTTTTTTAAAAAAGACAACAACTATGTGGTGAGGATTTAAGCCCCAGATGAAAAAAAAGAGGAGCTCCAATAAACTGGCATGTCAGCCTAAGTGACAGGCAGAAATGGAAGATGCCTGGCATATAGATTAATTGTAATGTGCTGGAGCTGGGATGCACCAACTAGAACAGTAACACAAGAGTGTTGTCCATGTCCATGGGATTTAGGGTGATTGAAGTTATCAGCCTTTTACATTGGTGGGCAAGTCGTAATACAGAACTAACAAAGAAAGGGTTGCTGTACACCAAAGACTGTCAGGTTTGGATTTCAATGAGTGAATACTTTGCTCCTTCTGCATGGACAGTGACAAGCCAGCCCTGCTCACAGTGGCCAGAGTCCCCTTTTATCTCCAGCCCCTCTGGCCCTGCTGCTCCGCGCCAGTGTGTCCGCAATCAGCACTGCCAGCACGGGGGAAGGAGGCTGCAGCTCTGGCTGTGAGGGATAGGGAAGAGCTGGGGTCCAGCAGTGGAAGAAGAAGGTGGAAGAGATCTATCAAAGACAGCAGCAATTAGATTTGCTCCAGAAATTGTTAAGAATGGCTGAGCTATCTTCTGGGTAGTTTAGAAATAATACTTAAGAGATAGAAGACTACTGGGGCCTAGACACACCAAATCACCTATGATGTGCATTGCTTTGCTCCTTGTTCTCCAGGCTTCCCACCTCTCTGGGATTGGTTCTGTGTATACAGCGTGCAAGTACTGCTTAAAATGGTGTCGCAAGTGTGAAGCACTTGAGAAGATACAAAGATAACATTTTATCATTGTTCAAATTCCACCTTGCACATTGCCTCAAAAAAAAATACTTTGATGAAAAAAATCAATTTGCCCATAAAATAAGTAATGGGATTCTGTATAACTCTACAGACTACACACACTATTGATGACACTTTAAACTCCTGATTTAATCAGCTTTTCAGTGTCAGTTTTTATTTGTATAATAATATCACAACTGAAATGAAAATTCGAGAAGCAGAAAACAGCTACATGTTTGATGTCACATGTGAAAGTCTTAGATATTTAGCCACTTCTTTGATGCTTTGATCTCTAAAGAAATCTTACTAAAATTACGATCAAAGGAATTTATATTATTGCAAGTACTTAAGAACGAACCATCTTAGGGCAATAATCAGTATTCTGTTTAATCCATCACCCTCGGAATCCATTATTGCTAAGCACCTCAATCTGATGGGAGTTATATTTACTTAAGGATGATATTCTCCTCAAACAGAGTTAGAAGTACCAGGAAGCAACACTTCCAACTTACAAATAGAGCCAAGAAATGGATTTGATTCTTCTGGCTAAAAAGTGCTCTTTGAAGCCGTTTTTTAAACGTACATAACTTAGGAAAATTGGTATGCAGATCATTATGAGACTGTGCAGAGTTTTATTTTTCTACAGCAAAGAAATAGAATTTCCAATACACAGCTACTTTTAATTTAATCTATTTCTAACTATTTCCTACTGTCAGTGTTTATAGAAGACTATTACACAGATGGATATATCTAATATTTATAAAGTAAATTAACACTCTACTTTATAACATGCAAAGGCAGATAAATAATGAATTATCCTTTTCATCAATCTGACCACATAATGCCTATTTCACTGTAATATTAAGTACCACACCAGACTGGTAGTTGTAATCCCCCATGGTGAGTTATATCAGTTTAATACAAAGAATTCCTAAACTGCAGCCTACAGAACAGGAAAAGAACATGAGAGCCAAGCAAGATATAACAAAAACATTAATTACTGGTTAGATTATGGATTTACTGATGATTTATTGATGAGAAGTAAAGGAGAGTTGTACTTTTGCAGGAGCAAGTAAGAGATGAAACCATGACTCCCAGTCACAGCCACAGTCTTCATAACCTCCCACATCCTAACTAAACAATTCCTCCTCCTCCTGTTTCACCTGCACAGATTATTTTTCTTCCTGCACACCCCACTCACAAAGGTGGACTTTAATTTTGCAGTGGTTTCCTACTATTTATATCCCCATGCTCCATCACTCTTTAACGGTGAAAGATTACGAGCAGACTAATGTGCAAACACCTCTGCCTGCGAATGCACTGCTGTAAGCATTCTTCCAAGCTGACAAGAAAACATGCCCACTCTAAATGAAAATCAATCTCTGTTAAATCTGTTAGCTCCAGCTCATTTGGGCTGGCACTGCTGTAAGAGCTCACAAAGAGGTGTGCTGAAGCAGGAGTATCACACATTCAGCTTTGAAAGATGGCAGATGCACCAGGAATGCAAGTGCATCTGAGAGATTCAAATAGATGACAGAGGCAGACATGGGTTAATCACGTTTCTGACAAACCCACTAGTAGGTTATCTTTCCTTTGGGCTGAGGGAAAGGCCTGTCAAAGAATGCTTTCAAAGGCACAAGGTTAATTCATGCTGGAGCACCTTCTGTCCTGACTTCAGCATTCTGTACAGTCGGTTGTCACGCCCTTATAGATTCAATTTGGTTTTGTTCTCTTTTCATCTACACCACTGGAAAGCAGGAAGCTGCACAAACAAGGAGATGGCCCTCCAACTCAGGAATATCACACGACTCCTAAAGGCACCCACATGACCTGTCCGTAGTCACAATTCATGAGAACCATGGGGCACAGGAGTTCCTCTGTGCCCCTGCCACTGTGGACTCCAGGATTAACTCCAGTTAATCAATACCTACAGAGCAACTCCCAGAGAAATAATTCTGCCTCATTAGAGCTCATAACCCAGGTGGCACAACAGAATCTTCTGCTGCCTTTAGTACAAGTCCACTCCATGGCTTTTTCAGACCTAGGATCTTGGGAAACTTAAATGATGAGCTGTACCATGTAGTAATTTTACCTTCAGCTGTGTGATAAAATGCTTTTATCTTGGAAAATTACTTACTTGATTAAAGTGCTGAAGTTTGTCAATTAAATTACTGATGAGCGGGTCCAATCCTCTGACTTTCAGTTCTGGATTATTAATTTGTGCCTTCAGTCCATTGGAAACAACTCTGCTGGTATAACTAAAACAGAAGAAAAATAAAACATCAGTAACTGGAACCATGTCCATTGGAATCAAAAATCTTATTAAACAGGGCTTACAAAAACCAAATATTTTGTAAATGGGAATAAAAATTTGTAATAAAATATTTATGTTTTTAAATATTCCAGCCAGAATAAAAGTCATAGTTTCTTGCAGTATCATTCATCACTTCAAACAATTCAAGTCATGAACAAACAGAAATTTCATAAGCCACACAGAGGTTCATTTCATTTTCATTCATAACCAACATTCTTAAGTTCTTCCATGCAACTGATATTTTCCAAAAATTCTTTCATTATTGCAGAAACTTGGGGAATTTTGGTCAGAAATTCAACATTTTGAGAAGAAGGAAAAACCTAGTGAAACAGCAGTCTCACTTCAAAAACATTCATACTCGAAGCGTGAGATTGGACTCCTCTTGCCGGGCCAGTCGTTTATCACCAAACTGTCTGGAGACACTGCAAAGCAGCACCTGCTGCTCTACCAGAGCTCCTCCCTGTGCCTTATCTGCATCAGAACTCAATAGCCAGGACCCACACACAGGAATTGTCTTTAACCAAGTCCTACTTTACCTGAGGAATAGCAGCTGTTGTCTAACCCACTCCTGTCACCTACAACTGTTGACTGAACAGTTTCTGCCAGTCTTTTCTGGAACACACCACAGGGTATTCACAAAACCTAACTGGGATAGGGCTCCACCCATGCACTCTCATGGGGAAAATTCTGGGGTTGTGCACATTTGGTCTCTACTTCTCTACATGCCTGTACACAGTCTTTATGACTGAGACTCTAAAAGTCACATTTCAGTTGAGGAGGTAAATTCATCAGCACATGTTTGCTGAATCCAGTGCTTCCTGGAAGTATCCAAATTCCTGCATGTCAGCTTCAGTGTTTATCTGTTTGTGTATGACTTGGGTTCAACCCCCCCTCACAAGACTGCAAGTCCCAGAGAGCTACAGCGCAACCTTCTTCCGGCAAGTCATGCTTTGAAGGGCTGTATGAACCATTGAGTTCAGCACCTATTTGTCACAGAGTGGATCAGGGATGTCTGCGTGACCAGTTACGGATCAGAAAGTGACTGTTCCCAAATCAAACTCTCCCAGACTCACACACTCGCACGGGAGGATCCCAAGTAGGCATCTCTATAAGTGAGGTAGTAATTGGCTCTGCTCCTTTGGACTGAAACATCGAGAGAAACAGCATGCTACATATTTCTCTTTGATCAGACCTACACACTTCGATATCCCAGATATTCTCCTATCAGTGAAACCTTCACTGTAAACCAATAGGTACTGAAGCTGAGGACAGCACTTCAAAATGGAAAAAAATGCCCAAAATCTATTAGAGAAAGACAACAGAAAAAGTTGGGGGGAGACCTAGCTCTCTGAATATATTTGTCCTATCTTAATTTCATTTAGGATGACCAACAAATCTATGCAAACTGCTGGGAAAGCACACTGTAGTACCCTGCTGTTAAAAGTGTGACTTAGGAACAGAAAGAACTGAGAATGGCCCACTTTCTTCAACAAATGTCACTTCTCAGGGGAAAAAAAACCAAAAACCAAAAACCAAACAAAAAAAAAATTGTTTAGAACAAAGAATTGACAAAAAATCATGTTTTGCCCTAATAGCCAGATAGTTTTTAAAGGACAAACCTTCAGGAAAACTTTTTTGAGTGAGTTTGTATTTTTTTGTCCATTGAGTCTTTTAAAGGCAATGTTCTAATTTTTCTTGCTGTGTAACTGATCTGGAAGTATAAACTTTCATGATGCAATGGCATGTCCAAACTAATGGCTGAGTTCAGATCTTAAAAGCAGACTCAGAGAGCTGGACTGATGTCCCCAGGAAGAACCCAGCTAAAGTATTATTTTCAAGTCAAGAGTGGTATGGATCACATCAATCCACATCAATTCATTTGGATGATATAACAACACTGCTGTGTCTCACTCACATTTAGCTTTAGCTTTATTCACAAATCCTACTATTTGCTGAATGCTCAACACAGTTCACCATGTGAAAACACATGATCACATGCTGTAGAAGTACAGGGACACTTGACACAGCTTCCTGAGATCACCTAGTTGCAATACAGCAGAATTTCAATCTAATGGGCCAGCTCCTGGCCTCCACCAGTCTGTTTGGTAACTCCCTGTGTGTGTTGCTTTGTCTGATCAGAAACTCATCAACAGCAGCAAAAGGAAGGGTTTTCCTTTTCACTGCTCGACAGCTCTCAGTTCAACCGCTGGTTAGAGCGATTGGAATTGCTCTAGAGGCTTATGTCACTATAGTCCAGGATAAAGAATGCAAAATTGTTTCCCCTCTGGGTTGGCTGGGGTGTTTTTTGACAAATGCTATTGTTTTTTTTCCCCGTGAATCACAACCCTCCATGAAATGCCTCTAAGCAGTGTTTCAAACCTACAGCACTGCACAGAGTTTGCATAAAGACCATCGGTTCAGCATTAATGCCAGAGTCCTCACAGGGACCCAAAATGGGGAAAGTCCATCTCAACCAACTCATACATATTGCTATTGCTAAATACACACTTTTACACACATCATTATCAGGAAAATAGGACTATTTGGTACGAATGAGTTTACAGTCCATGGAGGCACAGGGGACACTCGAATACTTAAAGTTTCACGTGTTTAAGGACTCACTCCTTGAAGCTCTAGAGATATGCACACATTATGCGCAGATATTTCTGTTGCCCAGATTGCTTGCAGTTTGATTCATAACATGGATTACTTATATTTCACAAGTCAGAGTCTGCATGCATGAGCTGTGTGAATCCTGCATCAGTTCCTTTATTTCCTTGGTCTAGTATGGCTGCACTGTGGCAGTCACTAATGACTACAACTAACTGCTAAGGTCAGGCTCCAGCAAGCCAGAACTGGCCCAGCTCTAGTCTGGAACATGACCTGCACAACTGGAAATGCTCACAAAACCAACTAGAGAGCTGTGGGGAAATAGATGTGATCTGCCCAATGAGTAGGGTAAACGGCTGATGGAAAGAGAGGCAAAAGACTTATATGCAGAAACCAACAAAACCAGCTCTTGGGTTTTCCCATGACCACCTGTAACAAGCTGTGCTTGTCCTGTGTGTTCTCACCGAGAGATCACTGCTAGACAAAACTCGAGCCTGGAAAGACTCAGATGGGGAGTTCACTGAAGATGGGCTACACCTCTCAAGGAGGAGACAGAGCAGAGAACTGCAGGAGAACTGCACTGCCAGAGAGAAGGGAGCAATTCCCCCAGTCCATCCCAGTCAAGAACCAAAGACTGCACCACAAACAAACATTATGTCCCTCTGACCCAAATCCCACTCTGTAAATTGAAAATCCTTCTACTAGCTCTGTATCACACTAAAATGCTTTGAAATAAACACTATACATTTCCTGAAAGATAATCTGATTACTTTACTTCTTTGCACTATCTAAACCATTTTTTTTGTTGACATCAGATCCTGAATTACTGGAAATGTACATTAGGTAAGATCAGAAATTGGCTTGCTTTATTTAATAACCTGCAATTTAACTGAAATATTGTAGTATAGAATTGTTAACTCTGGTTACAGCTCTAGTACTTTATTCAAACTAAACCCAGAAATGTCAGCAGGAATGGCCTGGAAAGTTGTATTAAAATATTGTCACTGGAGCAATCCTGAAAGTAACTGTTACACTGGTGCCCAAAGAACAGCATGTGCAGACAGAATTTTCATCCAAACCTCAAGCCTCAGGCCAATGTTATTCCACTGACTAATTGGGCTAAGCTACGATACCTTAAAAAGCAAAAAAACCAAACCAACCTCCCAAACCCAATTTTTCAGTATTTCAGAAGAACAGTATTAATTATTCTAGATCTCAGCTAACAGAGCTTCTCAGAGGTTTTAAATGTAAAAAGTGAAATGCTGTTTTCACATAGCATTGCATTTCAGCTGAAGGCACACATTTTCATATTCTACATAAATAAAGATATATTAAGATATTTGAGTCTAAACGCCCATTTTGAAATAAAGCCTGATCATCTTCTTTTGTGTTCTGAAATGTGTCCTTTTTAATTCCTAATATGAAAACGTATCGAGATACAGGGTTCCCTCAAAGACAAATAGGGCTTTCTAGATAGTTCAATAATTTAAAAACAATATACAAAATAGAAATTACTTGGAATTCCAGGTAAACCACTGCAGGAGCTGCATTAGGGATAGATGTAACCAGCGGCAATACTTAGCCACAAAAGCCCGAGGGACAGGGTGCTGTTTTCACACCACTTCCTTTTCTGTTCCCTCTTCCCTACAGGAGACCGTATCAGTCAGGATACTGCAGGCAGATTTTCCAAGTATTATCCATCAACTTCCAGCTGGGAGACTATTTCCACTGTTCCATATTCCTCAGAGCACCATTACCCTGAGCTGTGTCCCTGTGTCTAATGGCCTGCCCCTTTCCTGAATAAGTCAGCTTCAGCACACCCACTCACCAGGGGGATTATGGAGCAAGACCTCACCACATTCCAAATGCTTGGCACGTGCACTGAGCATTTCAGAATTAACTGCATTGCAAATTCAGGATTCCCGGAACCCAAACTCCATCTGAATTGCAGTTCTCTAAATTTTAGTTTTCTTTTCTCCACTTGAATATTTGGCCCAACACAATTGCACGAGAGGCATCAAAATTCTTATTTAACTGTGGAATAAATAGGACAAACATCACATGGCAAGTCAGAAAATCTGAGCCTCATATTTACTTCAGTAGAATCCAGGAACTGCCATAAACATCTCTATAGGACAGAAACTGCTTTTGATGAAATAATTTGTCATACAACCTTGAGAGTTGCCACACATGGAGAATAAGAATAAAATGCACTGGCTACAAAACTAAATATATATTTGCTGAAAATGTTTCTAAGTTGTTGACCACACTTTTAGGAAAATATAATTACACTCTACACATCATCAAGGTAACAATTTTGAAGCAGAAATAATTTCTGTTATGCACTTTTTCATCTTTTTTGATGGTACTGGTTGAATAACTCCACTGTGATCAACAGGGGCTAAAACAGCAACACCTTTCTGAAACATACTGGCAAGTTGAAAAGTCTTTATGACTGAGACTCTAAAAGTCACATTTCACCATTTATCTCTTTGGTGTTATAAAAACATGACTGTCCTGTATTTTCTGTACAAATGCATAAACTATTCTGTAAGAAAAACAACCCATCTCCCCCCAGCAGACGAACACATGAAAAAACTGCAGACTGGACCACCTAAAAGAAAATATACACTTTCTCACCCTTCCAAAAATCAGCAGTTGTGTCCCAGCCTGCTAAAGCCAGAGAAGTCTAGAGTAAGCCACTGATTTTATAGCAAAATCATGGAAGTGTTGCAACAAAGCAAGACTTTACAGCAATCAATTCACATCCAACTCTGCTTCTTTCATCTTAGTGCATAACTTAAACAGGAAACTACCCCAGAGATACACGTTGCCTGTAAACCCACCTGGAATGAGATGGCACTGTGCAAGTAATAACTGCAGGGAACTAAAGTGAGGACTTTTCAGTCCCCTATGTTTGACAGTAAGGCACTGGCTACAGGCTCCCATTTGCTAAGGGAATTCTGCAGAAACCTGGTTATTTCAGCCATACCCTCAGCACCCTGACACGGCAGACACCACCCACCACTTAATGACTCAGAGGTTAAAGGGTGAGAGGGGAGAGGGAAGGGAAGAGCTTTGAATGTGCCATTTTGGAAGAAGCAATGAGAAATACGGATAAGCTACTTAACTGGTCTTGAGATCCACTGAACAACTAATTCAGTTAAATTAGGCATGGTTCACCAGATGGTGTGTTTTGTCTTATATTTATTCATAATTTGACCCTTGGGCTGGAATAGTTTGCCTGAAATTCAATTATGTGAATCCACTGCTGATCTACAGCAGCCTGTGGTGTTTCCAAATTAATAATTTTTGGACACTTCCCTTGTGGTTTTTAGATGCAGTCTTTTGGAGCATGTGACCCTCTGACCTACGGGGTCAGGATTTTCTCCCAATTCAAGGAACACAGAAGTGTGCACCAACTATTAAGAGAAGTGACAGATTTTGACATAATTCATCAGGATTATTGGCTTTGATCTGATTAACCCCTCTGCCCACTTCTTCACAGAACAGAAAGAACAAGTAGAACACATGGCAGCTGTATATCCCTTCCCTGGTCATCACAGTTGCTTGTCACTAAGTAACTTCAAGGAAGAAAATGCCATTTTCCTGAAGTGTTGTTGATGCTTAAACATGACTCTCCATGAGGAAGAGCCAGCCAGCACAGGATTCCCTTTAGACTCAGCTGTCCCTGAGCTGCTCCACATGATGACAGTGGCGGTGGGGGACTCCCCCCACCTCCTCCCGACCCCTGTCATTAGAACTGACCAACAGACAGGTTGTGCTTCATCTCTGAGCGACTCCCACAACAGCCCTGCTCACAGAAATCATAGAATCATAGAATCAGCTGGGTTAGAAGGGACGTCCTAGATCGTCAAGTCCAACCCTTGATCCACTACCACCATGGTTACCAGACCATGGCACTGATGCCACATCCAGTCTTAAAAACCTTCAGGGACAGGGAATCCACCACTTCCCTGGGCAGCCCATTCCAATGTCTGATTACCCTCTCTGTAAAGAATTTCTTCTTAATATCTAACCTGAACCTCCTCTGGCAGAGCTTAAGACCATGTCCTCTTGTCTTGCTGATGGTTGCCTGGGAGAAGAGACCAACCCCCACTGGCTCCCCCCTCCTGTCAGGGAGTTGTAGAGAGCGATGAGGTCTCCCCTGAGCCTCCTCTTCTCCAGGCTCAACAACCCCAGCTCCCTCAGCCTCTCCTCATAGGACTTGTGCTCCAGTCCCTTCCCCAGCCCCATTGCTCTTCTCTGGACCTGCTCCAGCCCCTCAATGTCCTTCCTGAGCTGAGGGGCCCAGAACTGGACACAGCACTCCAGGGGTGGCCTCACCAGCGCTGAGTACAGGGGAAGAATCACTTCCCTGGTTCTGCTGCCACACTGTTCCTGATACAGGCCAGGATGCCATTGGCCTTGGCCACCTGGGCACACTGCTGGCTCATGTTCAGCTTCCTGTCAATCCAAAAAATATCTTGCATCACACATTTTGTCATTTCTGTACCAACCTGGCAAACCTGGGTTACAGTCACTGAGCATCACAAGGCTGAGAGGTCTGCAAGAAAGGAACAATCAATCCATGACCAGTACCACTCTCTATGAACTAAATGCACCTTCGCTAAAATGTCACAACAAACACTTTATTTAAAAAAAAAGAAAAAAATAAAGGAACTGCACCTTGATAAATTTACTGTCAGATAATCAGGAGCCATGAAAGAAAAAACTGCCACAGTTTGCAGATTTTGCTTCTGTCTTATAATTCAGCTTCTTTTTATCTACCCAACTTAAAGAATCAGTGCGCGAGTGCTTCATAGAATGAAATCATGGAGGATTTCATGACTGTAGCATTTATTTAGTAGCCTGATCCATTAGGTCATTTTGCTATTAGCTTCACTCACTTGAATGGGTCTATTCCTTGTTTATAGGAAAGGGTTCAGTCAGGCCTCTACTCGTGGCAGAACTGCAGTAAGAACATCTGAGAGAGGTGAACTCTTAACAAGTAACATCCTGAACAGACACTGGGCAAGGGCATGTGTCAGGAAATCCTGAAGGCTGCAGGTGTTTCCAAGCCCTTGAATGCAGGGCTCCAGCCTTTGGTGTGACTGGTGAGAGTCACATAACTTCTTGGAAAACCTGAAAAACAGTGCAGCATTTTGTATTTTTAAGGAAAGAACCATGTCTTATATGTCAGTTTACAGCAGGAGCAATTCTACTGGAGTAGGTGGAGTCACACCAGGGTAAAATCTGGATACTTCTTTACGCACAAAGAAAATCAATTCCATGAATTCTAAATTATCAGCTGAGCACAACTGCTGCAATATTCTCCAAGAGAAAGATTTATCTTTTTTAAACCACCTATGTAAAGAGTTCCTTTTGAAATTATTAAATAAGTGCCAACGGACTACAAGAAAGCTCAAGTCTGGCACGTAAAGAGTTTAGATGCTCTGAAGATTTTGTGAAGCAGAACTGACACTATGTGAATTCTGTCTCAGTCAGAACTATTCTAATGGGCTTCAGTGGAAGTTTCACAAATAATCTTGTTTATTAGCAATTACGGAAAACGATGAGACAAATACAGTGTGCTAATGTGATAATTAGAAAAGGAAAATCATAAAGCCAGACAGCATTTATAATGGTCTTTCTCCACTTCTACAGGGCTAAAAAAGACTCCCTGCAATCTAAATTATAAAGACAATTTTAAGACTGCAGGTATAAAAACCAAGTTACCAGAAGGCTTCAAGTGACTGGATGATGACACCCCATGAGCACCCTGAAAATCAAAGTGAAAAGCAACTTGGTGAAGGAATGAGCATGTAAGAGATATCAGCATCAAAAAAGATGAGTTCATCAGTTTGTCCAAAATCATGCTGAAAATGTATTGACCAGAGCTTCACAGGATACTGCAAAATGCTTGAAAAGCGTTGTAAAAGAAGTTATTACAGGCTGCTGGTGAAACAGCTTACATTCTTCTCCCAGGTACATGAAAAGTTAATACTACCTTCAAGGCACACTGAAAGCACCAAAGAAATTTGTAGACATTAATTGGACAATCTTTATTATGTCAAGGGAAAGAAAGTACTTGCCTAGAATACCGTCAGATAGGAAAGCTCTTTAATTTCAAGTGAAAAAAACTCTAAAGAACACACAAATGGTACCTCCAAACCCATCAAACTGAATATAATGAGCAATGAAAATGGTACAAACCCAAAAGCTGATAACTTAACTGGGAACTGGCAGCATAAAGACCATTCCCCATTAAAAGGATTCCAGAAACAGAAAATAGAACAATAAACAGTATATACTTATCAAAGTAACATCTGAGGCCATTCCTAAGGGAAAAGAAAAGCTAATAGGAAACACCTTTTCCTCAGTAACTCTCAGGTCAGGGGAGAGCCTTCTTCAAGCACAAACAGAACATAACCAAGCTAAATCCTGATGGAGAATCTGATTCTGCATCTCTCAGAGACTGGCAGCTCACACTCTGTTCTGAGGGCTGTGGAAAACAAAGGGCAACAGATGACTGCCAGATGGAAGACACTAGTGGAAAACAGGACTGACTCAGCAGAAAAGAAAACACTGTCCCAGGAGAGGAGAGGACTTAACTCTGAGAAAAAAAATAAAAGCAGACTGGCAATAAACCTCTTATCAGTGGAGAGAGAATGAGCATCAAGCAAGGGTTCACAGTATGTGGTTCATAGGACTTCTGGCAGGCCAAGGCAGTAAGAATCCAGTTGTCTTTCTGGAAGCCCTGATTGCAGATACTTAACAGTTAGTCTTGACAGATGACCACGGATATACAAAAGGATTCTGTGATCCTAGCATAGAAATTTTTATGAAGGGAATATCTTAATTTGCACACTATCCAGCATATGCCACAGGGAGAAGACCCTGCCTGTGGCTCATTAAAAGCAAAGCAAAACAAAACAAAAATACATTAATACTAAGAGGTCAAAACCCCAGCTTTCCTCAGAAGCCAGTTTCTCCAAATGCACTTAGGTACACATGGAAGATTAAAGAACAGCTGTCAATAATGAACACATGAACTGCAGCTCTGTATGAACTCAACTCGAGGACTTTGCCTAATCCCCCTGGTTTGAGCAGCGAGCCATTCCCACTCATCCCGCAGCTCCCACCCCACAGCCCTGGCTGTGCACTGGGACGCTGCTGGAGTCTCACAGCACAGCAGGACCACTGTGCAGCGGCACTGCTCCTGCTGCCATTCCAAGTTTCTTGTCTCCATTTTTGGTGCTTTCCACAGCTGTGATCCCCAGGCTTGTTTCCACAGCCTTTTATCTACCCTGCTGATTATGCCAATGTGATCCCAGCCTTCCTTCCTATTTTATGCCAAGGAGGCATTTGGATAGACCATTTGGATTCCCTCTTCCAGGTTCAAGCACAAGGCAGCTGAGATTTGCACTATCTGAACCACTCTCACTTCCCCTGGCTACTCTGGCTCCTTAGGGATACCTCAGACTATTATGGATTCTAAACATGCACTAATGCACACACATTGGATTTCAGTCCCTTATACAGTTTTCCCAATATCTTTGTGCAGGGCTATTCACTGCAATTCGTATCTGCTTCAGTGCCTCCACTTCTGCCCGGGTCTTAATATCTTACAGCAGGTGTTTAGTCCTTTAGCCACACATGAAAGAGTTATTGACCCTTTCTTGGCTGCAGGAGTGCAAGGTACGCAGTTCTAATTTATTCTTATTTCCAGGTTAAAAACTTCATCAGTAAGAAAATGACGCTAAATTATATATAAGTAAAAAGTAAATAGGAGGCCTTACTGCTGTATACAAAGAGATCAGACACTAAGACTTCCAAATCTCCTGACTCAGAGTTTTTAAACTCCTTCCCTTTTGCTTAATCTTTTCCACCATCAAGACAGCCGAATTCATCATTCCAAAGCACACAAGTTTTATTCCTTATAGAGGAAGCAGTATTTTATTACAGAAGCTATGAGCTACCTCTTCAGCTCACCAGCAGAGACATGCATTTCATCCAACTCCTCCCTTTTGCAACTTGCGAACTGGCACAGATCAGGACAATGAATGCTTATTGTTCCCCAAATGGAAAACACCAACAGCCAAAATGCACTCAGCATATCCTGTGTCACTGCTTGATGGCTGCAGGCACTGGATTGGGCTTAGCTGAGTCACCATTATCCTGGAGGCACTCTCACTGCTGGAATTCCTCATGGACACACCACAGCCTCTGCCACACCAGCGCCACACGGGTATGTGCTGAACACAGACATCTTCAGTGCCAGCTTCATGGTTTGGAAGCAGTTTAGGCATGTGACACTTTTCATTTGTTCTAGCTTTTATCTAACTAAATATTTCATGCAGTAGTTCAGTATCTAGCAAAAATCATTGCTATTATTGTTCCTGAAAACACTGCAGAAAATGTTAGTAATAGTAAAGGGCAATACGGTCTAGTTATGGAGGTAAAAATGTCTCTGCACTTGCCCAAGTCTCTGCACTTTACCCAGGTCAAGGTTGAAGAGCTCAAGAGTAAGGTGGGAAACTGCACAGCCTCTGTTCATGTTTTTGTCTTTAAATACAAAGCATTGTTTTCCTTGCTCGAGTGTTTGGTACTTCTCAGAAAAATAACTGCACTAGAGGAGAGGTCAAATGTAGAAAGATTTTCCCGTCATCAAAAAATCAAAATGGAGCATATTTATACAAAAATCAATTTACTTGCCCAATACTGTTCAATTTTTCTGCTAATACTGCTGGAGATTTACATCTGGTTAAAACTGTTCCTTTCCACAATTTAGCTTCTCTCCTGCTTGATTTTGCAGTAAGGTCACAATCCCGAGTTCATCATTTCATACTTTGCTGCCCCAGAGACAAATAACAACACAAATTCACACAAGTTCTCTGCACTATTAAAAACATCGAGGACAAAACTGTTAGAGGGAAACACATAATAGACACAAATGCACATGCCACACATATTGTGCAGAATAAAATCGAAGAAGAAAAATAAGGACAGGGAATCCCTTTTCCCCTGCTGCTAATGTTCTCCTCTTAAAAATCCAAGTGTCACAGAGACTTCTGTCCTGTAGAAACCTACTTCAATCATGGGAAACACAATCTTATTTTTGATAGCTATTTCTAAGCTGGATGATAGCAAATGGGAAGAACAGCCACTTCTGACATATTTGCAAGTTAGTGGCATGTTTCCTCTACAGTTTGGATTTCTGTTGCGCAGATTCCCTTTCCTTACACCCCTGCAAGAGATTTAACACCTCTGTGATAGATTCAGACAAAATAAAAACACTCCCCATAAAATCCCCAAGTAAGCAAACATGAAGCAGATCATGAGACTCACTAAAGACAGGTAAACTCAAACGATCTTCCCATCACACATATAATATAGTACACCCACAAACTTTTATTTTTTACTTTTTACCTAGAAGGTATAGACACCTGAAACCAGAAAAATAAACCTGCTGAATAATGTAACATGGAAGAAACCCCAAGCCTAACAGGATACTGTGCTAAACACAACAGAGGGACTGATGCTGCAGTGATGGCAGGGACTCTCCTGCAGCCCTTGTCTACAGAAAGCCCATGCTGACGTGACTTTTTTTGCATATAAATATAATCACAAATAATCTGTTTAGTAATAACATTCTACTATTCTCAGTTTATATTTAGGGGATGAAGTTATGGTGCGTCAAGGAGGGATCCTAAAAGAACCCTGTCCCATCCAATACCTATTTATCATCTGAACCTAAAAAAACTAAGCTCGTACTTGGAAGGAACCAAATGCTGCTCTCCGAGGACCACCCACCCACTACATCCTGCTGGGTCCTCTGGTTTAGAGCAACAGGAATAAACAGGTGCCTCTTCCACCCTCCCAGATAAAGGCATATTGATCCAACTGGTCTGTCAAGCATTACATGGCTGGAATCCTTGCCTCCAGGTGCAAAGCTGCACTTGGAATCTCTTCTCAGCCCTCTTGGCATGCTGTAAGGATCAAGATCTCCCAGAGAACACCATGGGCACTTCACTGCACAGCACAAGCACTTCCCACAGTAAGGGACGGAGGTCAGGACCTATCCAGCAGCTCATTATCCTTTCTGTGGACATAAGGTGCCACACAAAGTACTTGAGAGCTTGAGTGTGACCATCCCTGGTTAAAAATGGAGCTGATAGTTTCAAGTGGTTGTTGCCATGGGCCAAGCAGATAGAGAGCTCTTTCTTCAAGCTCAATAGCTGCCCTGACCTTTTTACTTTTTCAAGTCCTTCCTGAGATGCAAAGAGCTTCTGCTCACCACACACACTGAAGCTGACATCCCTCAGCATGGGAAATATGTACCTGCTCAGGCATAAGAAAAGGCCTACAAATATTAAGGAAAAAAAAAAAAAAAGACAAGAGGACTGGTTTTGTTTTTCTGCTAAAAAAAAAAAAAAAAGAAAAGGGAAAAAATAGACAGGAAGTCTCTTTTTTCTTTTTCTTTTTAAGATATGTACAGTATTTAAGAACACAGAGAAAGAAAGTAATTTTGAACACAAGACAAAAAGAATGAGAGAATACCAGGCAGTTTGTTGTGGCACAACTATCAGCTACAAAGCACCACTTGTTATCTGTGTGCTAAAAATACCGTGATGATTAACGGCAAGGACCAAGGAAAAAACAAATAACAGATGAAGAATAAATGATGTAAAGATGTAAAGAAAAAAAAAGAAAGCTTGTGACATTTCAACATTTACAATAGGATCTGAATAGGCTTCAATTGTCTATAGCGTCACTGATCTTTGAGGTATCCTGAGGAACTTCAGTAAGGGGCTGGTTGGGCTGGTACTACTGTGACTGATGGCAAATGAAACAGGCATTAGTCACTAGAAACAGCTCACAAGTATTACAGCTGGTTTTCAGCACGTGGAAAAACTTTGCAAGTCTACACAGCTAATGCTGTTGGATACTTAATTCCTGTTTTGAGTAAAATGCCAAGCACGGCACAAGGACGATGCACATCACATGGTGATGGGCAATTGTTCATTCTGAGGTGATGGACTCAAATTCTTCACCAAGTGTCTTCCCCCTTATTTAGGAAGTTCCGGGCAGGCTGACTGCTGGTGGGGATGGCACGCACCTTTGACCACATAAAAGAGCTGCTGTCACCTTCACGTTATTGAGTTCCCTTAATTTTGGCATCGGCTTACAGGGACAGGGCTGAGCAGAAGGAGGTGATGGAGACGGTGTTGGGTTGCCATGTCACCAGTGGGGTTGACCCCTAGGAAGGTGTCCCTTTTGAACACCACCTCTGGTGGTACTAGCCCAGACCCTGGCTCCTGCAGAGGGAGATGGAGCAGAGACAGTCATCTCTGACACCTCCTCTGCTGATCAGCTGGCACAGGCAGACTTGCATTGTGACTCTGCACAATGAATACTGTGAAGGGAAGGGACGCACAGGAACCCAGGGGCTTCTGCAGCCTGACTCCTGCTCTGGTTCCAGCACAAGGGACAGAGTCCCACACTGCTCCCTGAACAGGCACAGACCCCGTCCTCTTTCCCATAACAAGTCAGAACCAACCTGGCCACTCCAGTCCCATTCACAGCAGTGCAGCACAAGCCAAGGATACATATCCTTCCTTGAACTCTTTCTCAGGACCTCTGCAGCCTTCAAGGCCAAGCATAACATGAGGACCTGAATGGCAGCCAGCACAGGGGAGGATGTATCCCTGTGTGTCCCTGTGATGTGACAGCAAACACAAAAATACTCCACTTAGAGAGTGGCTAAAGAATCTTACATCATTAATTGAAAGGTTTTCACCAGTTAAAGACTGCCTTAAAATCTGAAGAAAAAAAGATTTCTGAATCCTTTTCACAGTGATTTGGAGAGGAGAAATTACTTTATGCACAACTCCACTGGCTTTAAATGCTGGAAAAGACAAGAGGAGCAAGAGAAGGATGAAGCATTGACTGTAATGTCCTACCAGTGCACAGAAAATCTTTCACCAAAGTAACTGGGTAGAAAAGCTAAAAACCAAGTTCTCATTTTACACAATTGCAATTAAGTATATCCTATCAGGAATGGAAAGTATTTTTCAGGAAGTATTTTCTGCAGACTTTAATTAAACATGTCAATCCTCTACTCTCTGAGATTACATTTAGCAAACAATTAATGAGAACAGGCTTTCAAATGAGATTAAAATGAATCAAAAAAGATGTGGGGAGAGAGGGAGTAGTTTATTGCTTCCATTTTAGATGAGGCACCTCCTTCTATGATGGCAAAAAAATTAACCAAAAAAATTCGAGATCAATTTGGTCAAATGTAAATTATTTCTCCTAGTTTTCTATTTTAGTGTATAAACTAAGAGTCTATTAATCCCGGAGGTGTACAAACTATTTCAAAGTATCTGTCTAGTTTTACATATACTTACAAGCTTCTGTTTGGATCTTGCCTTGGCATGAGAGTAAATACTATGAGAAACAACTTGCCTCCACGTAGACAGTTATGCTCAGCAATAATGATCTCTCATCTATTTTGAAAAAGCATCTCAGAAACTCTAATGACAGCTCTCCCCCGGCAAATGGTGCAAACACAGCAAATTGCTTGGGGAAAATACCATTTAATCAGTGTTTTACTAGTTTTCATCTTAAAGAGAGCAATATATGATCCACATGGAAAGGTAAGACATAAAACTATTACAAATTACTGGATGATTAGCTCAGCCCAGGCCAAATCTGTCAAGGGATCAAATGGCTTAATGCCACTGCTCTACAAGGAATAAGTCTGCAACTTGGAGAAACAGAAGTAAGAGCCACTTGTGAGAGCACAACAGGGTGGTCACACCGTGAGGATGCAGCTGCCCAAGCTATCACACAGGATTCATCAACAGGAACTCTGAACTCCAAGCAGACTATGAACTGCATTTCTTGCCCATGTGCAACCATGTCTTCAGCCTCCTCAGTGCCAGGGACTGCTTTCCCAGCTGACACACTTTCTCCTTCACAAACCCTCCTGGTTTTGCAGGAGTGGGTTCCCACGCTAGTGGACTGGACTGCAGGCTTGAAAGCTTAGTCATGAAAACATTTGGTCTTGCATATGCACAAATCCAAATGGGGAATACTCCTGGATTTAAAGCTGAACCACACACACTGTTTGCAGGGCCTTTGCCAGTAAGCAGGTAAAGAGAGATATAAAATCTATTCTTACAATCAGCAAGAAAAAGCTATTGATGGAGATGCCACGCACAGAAGCTGTAACATGATGTTATGGTGCTCATGGCTCATAGTGCAGGTTAATGAGGAACCAGGCAGAGGGGTCTGCACTGTGTTTCTGGGAGGTATCATTCTCACCTCTAACACAACAAAGCCAGGGAGAACAGGCTGCTTTTAGGAGCAGCCCATAATCTCTGCTGAATGCTCCAGCCAAAGCCCTACCAGGTACCACAAGCCATCCCTCCAACAGCCAGTTCAGCACAGGCACAAGAGGGAACTGGAGAAGCAGTTGCAGAAGCTGTTGCAGAACTGCCTTGCTGAGGAGGCAGTGTGCATGTCTGCACATTTTCCACACTGGTTTGTCACTTCACTCAGCACATAGGAAGGGAATGAGAATCCCATGTCTTGTTCACCTCTTACACCTCGTCTAAAAATTCTATGAATCAATCACAGGAGAAAAGAGACTGACAAGAAAATAGTTTAAGGAAACAACTGAAAGCCATTGCATAACTCCCTCTTGCTTTACCTGTCCCACACAAAGCAGCATAACTCCTATATCATTACTATTTGATTGCAAACTTGGACAGAGCAGGATGGCTGGAACCTCTGACAACCCTGCAATGACACAGCTAATACTGGTCACAGTGACAGAATCCCTCCAGCACAGTGCAGTGTAAGCTCCACTTGGCTCTGTTTCACAGGCCCCCAGGTTTGTGAGGCTGTTAGGCCACTGCTTGCCACTAGTGAAAAAAAATTTTGAAAGCAATGGAAATGGAAGAAGCAGCTCCTAGTGGTGGTAGTAAAAGTAGTTTTCCCGGCAGGAAAACAGCAATGCCTGTCACACACATGGATGGCACAGCAGGGACAGCATCTCAGAGTGTTTGGTGGCTGTAAGACACAGTAAGAAGCTGACAGGGTTTGAGACCTGCCCCAAAGCAGCTCCTGGAGACCACACCATCTCTACATTTCTGCACCTGCTCCATGCAAGTGCCTTTTTTTTTTTTTTTTAAATCAGAGCAAATATTTTATTCATAAAACCTGTCTCCGCTTGTCTTGCTGAAAACCTGCTTTCTGTTTTCTTCAAACCAGTCACAGTAGTGACCAGAGGCAGCCAGCACAACAGGCTGACACGTAAATACAGCTTCAGGTAAAGTCCTGGCCATACAAGGATCCTGTGGCAGTATGGACCCCCCTAGAAGGCACCTGGGCTCACAAGGTAGATGTAAATGCAGTACCTTCAGTAAGATGCTGTACCTTCAGTAAGAGGTAATGATTAATCACACAGCTGTATGCTGGTGGGAGTGGAAATGAACAACTAGCATCCTCATTATCTAATGAAAATTAGAGCCCAGCATGCCATAAATTGTCCTCAGGTTTTATTTTTACAAAGAGAAGGTAAATTGTAAATTCATTGCTCCTTCTACAGATATCTCAGAATTTCTTCAGTTAGCCCTTGAATATAAAAGAAACTGGAAATGCAATGGCACAGTTAAATCCAATATAGAATTAAGCAAACCCTTACTCGCTCTGTGATTTTCAGGGGAAGGGGGAAGGGAGAGCTGTTGCCTAAATTATTCCTGCAATTTTACTTGGTTAGTCTCCAGCAGCTCTAATCTATCTCATTTGTAATCTCTCCCAACTGCAGGAGGCATGTTGGAATTGCCAGAGATCAGCTCACCAGCACATTTAGCCCTGAATTCCTGTTTCTGGCAATTACCTAACTTCTAACACTTCCACGAGGGAAAAAAGAAAAGTTTTCACTGCAGAGCTAACAAAAGGAATTTTTCTGAGCCAGGATGCCAGCTTGTAGCCTCAAGCATTAAACTGGGTTACTGAAGTTTACATCTTGTCTCCACTTTTCCTCTCAGAGATATATTGCCATTTACACTATAGTTAAGCTGGTACTTTTCACTGGCCTTCCCAAAAACAAGACACAGAGGGAACTTCTTACCCAGCAAGAGATGTCACGAGGCTGTCCCAAGGATTGAGAGGGCTGACGTGTCTTCTAGGAGTCATATTCAACCACCAAAGGGAAATCCAGAGCACTCAGTAACTGAAGTTACACCTATGGCTGTAATTAACTATCAAACTCCTGTCCGTGGTAGGATTTTATATTTTATATTTTTATATAAAAGGAGTGTATTAGTGCATTTCCCTACAAAGCAAGCAAGCAGAAATTTCTGATTCCAAATAAATCTTTAAGCTTGGCAACATCCAAGCAAAAGCCAGTGCTAGGTTTTATGACAGAGCACCAATACCATTCCTAAAGTGCCCAAGGTACCCTGAGAAGGCCAGGGATGGGAGCTGGTCTGTCCCCTTAGATGCCTGTGACATTCCTACAGTCATCATACAGACAGCACTGCAAACATGCTGCTGTCACTTCAACATACTGTGAGTGAGTGAAGCAGACTTGTACTGATAATTACATACCTACTAAATTCTGATTTTTGGTAGGAAAGAAGTTCAACACTTCCCAGTTTCAGTTTAAAAGTCAGTGCAGTAATTTTCTGTCACTTCCCTGTGCTCATTTGACGTGCCAATCATAACAGGTAACCAGCAGCAACTGCACTTCCACTTCAGTGTAACTTCAAGTAACAACAGCACACGTATTGCTGAAGAGTGATTAGTACCAACACTTCTATCACAAGCTAAGAGGAACAATATTACTGCTGAAGTTCATCGACAGTTTGTGGAGTCATTGCTCCTACACAATCTCCAAAGTTCTAAAACTGCCTTCAGCCAGGAGAGTGACTCTCTGCATGACATAGTTAGAGCTGATCAGGTTTAAAAAAAAAGCAACTCTTTGTGAATTACTGTGTATTAACTCAGCAGAAAGGAAAAACCCAGTTTGCATGGATTCTACTGAAAAAAAGCAAGGAGCTTTGGTTCCATTAAACCAGCAATTAAACTATTACGTTCCCGAAATCATAATTTTATAGTTAAGTCTAAAGCACTCAACAGTTTAAAACAGAACCTGGCTGGGGATGTTCCGTACAGTCCATGAATATTCAGCAGCAATTTGAACCTTGAGCTCCCCCTTGTGCCGCGCAACTAAATTACGAACAGAGCAACGGGGTTTTCCTTCGCCGGCTCGGGTGGCACGGAATTTTGCATGAGTGGATCCAAGAATGTGTTAACCCCTCACAAGTGGTTAATACCATCTATACCAATGTAGTGCAGCACCTGACTGGAAAAAAAGACTAAAGGTATGTAAGAACAAGAAGTTTGTACTCGTGCTCAGCTCACAAAAGTATTAATATTTCTTAATGTTGCTGACACATCAAAATGCAGCTGCAGCTTAATGAATGTGATACATGTTACATGCAAACTGTAGGATCCAGATTGTCTTCACAGATTCGTTCATTTTGACCAAAACACAGCCTGTGACGTTTTTCATGAATATTGCTTTTTCCTTGAATCCACATAGCCTGAGGCATGTAATGCAATGGAAAAATGGTCTCTGAAAAAGCAAATGTCACCTCTAGCCTCAGCCTAATGTTTTGAAGACAAAGAACACCACAGGCAATAGCTATGTAGACAACAAATGAGACTGCCTCAAGGACAGTGTTTGAGGCCAGCCATTCTAACCCCTCACTCCAGATTTATTCTTTTATTCCAAAGTAATAGCACATCTATGAATTGATAAGGAAAATACAGTTTGGTTACATTAGTTCCACTACACTGTGGGTAACTAATGCTGACACCTGAGCACTCCAAGAATGGCAATCATCAATTTCAATAATAGGGAAGTGTTTCTTCAAGCAAAGTTCCCTGTTTGAAATAGAAATATCATTCTCATAAGGAAAATCTGTAGCTGTTAACTGAGTTTGGCTTATAAACCAAATACAAATAAAACTCTCCTAAAAGTGACACTGCTTAAAAACCAAACTAATGCACATATAAAATACATCTTAAAATGTATATTAAACTTTCCTTGCACCAGGGATTATATCAAGCTGAAACGCTGCTCTCCTTAAAACCAAGTAGGAATTAGATTTGATGAGAGCAGGACAGGACCAGGGGGCTGAAGATTCTTTGGAGTATTTTAATAGCTGTCATTTACATTTGTGTTTGAGGGTGTGGGTTAGAAGACACTGCCTGACAGGTTCTTTGCCATGCTTTGTAAACTTTAAAAAATGAGATATTTTGAAATATTTAGAAATTGCATTTATATTGAAATACGAAAGAATATGTGTTCATTAGAGGTCTGTGGTCTGACTGTTGTTCTTCTGGGCCTTCAAGCACAGCTCTGCACAGGGCTGCTGTAAACCTGCTCTTCCTGAGATTGATGGCTGATGTCCACTCTCCTGCTCTGGTTTCTGGAGCAAGGGATCCCAGCATAAAGGCAACAAGTTGACACATGAGGTCTGTAAACGTGTGGACTGTAAGAGCAGGCTGTGGTTTTTAATCCTTCATCCCCCCCAGGTTCTGCAAGTCCAGGAAGGCTCAGGTTGCCTTCCCTGCATCCACACTGGTGTTACTGCCTGGGAATCTCAGAAACAAGTCCCAGCTTGGAGCTGTGCCTGTGAGGCTGATATGAACACACCACTGATGTCCACAGAGAAAACAGATCTCGTGGTACCCTGCACAGCATAACCCCTCAGTTAGAGGAGTCTGCTATATGGGAATTTCTGAGATTAGAAACACACTTTAAGTGACAAATTCTGGCCTTCCAGTAGATAGATATGTGTAAAATAAAAGCTGTGCACCAATTGCTGGCAAAACCTGACTCCTGGATAGACCTGAGACAGGTGCAACGGAAACACAGCCCATTTTCTTTCTCAGTAGATAAAACAATATTAGGAAAATCAGCTCCGTTAGGGCAGTGCCTGTATTTATAAAAAAAGTCTGCAATTTTTATCAGTCACACACCTCTTCCAGAATTTTCTACTGCGTGCTAAACAGGTAGACAATTCACAAAATATGAATAGCCTTCAAATATTCTCGTAGGTTTTCAAGTGGGGTGGGGGTTTTGTTTGGTTGGTTTTTGGTTTTGTTTGTTTTGTTTTAATACTGTCTCGAATTTCTCCATAATTTTCTGTGATAATGATTTTGTATTTTTTCCCAGACACAGCAACGAGCACGAATTAAGCAGCCTCATCAGATGAGCATTCCTCATTTCCAATTTAGGATGTTTTTGTGATCTTTCAAGCAGTCTTAATCCCGTGGATATGGGAAATGCTGATTTAATAATCACACATGGTTTTACTCGGAATGTTACCTGGCACTATGTCAAATGCCTTAGAGAAATCTAGGTTTGTTAACAGAGTTAACTGTATCAAACTTTTGTGAATGTGAAGAAAAATCCAGCATTGAGATTGCCTGATAAGATCCTCTGCTCATAAACCAATACTCCCTGGAACTATGTTACCACCTTTAGGTTCTTTATTATTTAGGTCCCACATGACCCTTCATAACTGCAATTATCAAACTAAATGCTCATCACTCACCTGAGCAATCCCATTCACTGATTCTGGAACATCATGAGTGATACATCATGAGCTTTTACTCCCAGGTTTTCCAAGCAGTCCTTGAGTAGTAAATCCATTTTTGTGTCTTTACAGACATTTGTACACATGGGCTGTGCAACTGCTGCCACAGGGGGCCACGGAGAGACATCAGCACCTGCTCAGACCGTGGCTTCAACCTCCAACAGTTACAGGTGTATTTTTTCTTCAAGCCTAAGCTGTGCACAGACTGTGCCTGTGGTGACACATTTCATGGAGAGAAACAAAGCAACAGGGCAAAATCAAGCACTATCCTTGGCAACCAAAGGTTGCCTTGTATTCACAGGAGTCAGGTACCCTTCCATTCACCCTTCACACCCTCAGCAAATCAAAGCAACTTCTGTTAGGACCATATCTACTGCAAATGAAACTGCTGTTTCCCTTTGTCTTGTAAAATGAATTTTCTGCTTTTTTTTCAAAATAATTTAATTTTTGCCTAACTCTGCTATTGTAAAAATCCCAAGGGCAAGACTTGCATTGATATTAGGATACTTGGCTAAACCAGACTGATGTTACCATTCTCCCTACTCCTTTCTCTGTGATGAATGCACTTGATCCTCTGGTCCTCAGTGTGAGAAACAATCACCTGAAATGTGAATGTTTCTTTGTTCCCACGCACCATTTCCAGTAAGGATCAGGACAACTTAACCTTCAATTCCTGAGCACCACTGTGCCTTGGGTGACATGGTCAGCCCTGGAAGTAAGACACTGCAAAAATAGTCAGGTGATGTCCCTGTAGCTGCAAGATTCAAGAAATCTGATAAGTGTGCAGATTTAAATATTTAAGCATAACCAGCATACTCCTCCCTCCTCTTGCTCCCTTAACCTTCCTAAGGAAGAATGTATGAGCTCCCCTCTACATCTGCCACCACTCTTCCCACAGCTCATCCTACTATTCACAACAGGAGTGTATCAATCACTATTTATAGTCATAAAAGATCAGGAGGATATATCTTGAAAATTAAGACTTTTTATGTATTTTTAAAAGAATTCTTTTCCTTCCTCATTTTCCACAGCAAAGTAGAGAAGAAAAAGAAAATAGAAATAAAAGTGCTTGCAAAGCCAGAGAAAAATAAAATTACATAAAATTATTTTTTAAAATTTTCTATCTTCTCTTTCATTCAATGGTAAATGAAAAACAAACCCCAAAAACCTCCTCATGAAAAACTCCAGACTGGGAATTTCTTTTGTTTTTATTGTTGTTGTTGATTGAGCTTGCACATCTGTGAATTAAAAAGAGCTACCATTTTGGGAGCATGTTTATCTCTTCTGTTGAAAATGTCTGTTAGTTTTCAAACATTTAGGGTTTTTTAATTAAAAAAAAAAAGGAAAAACATTATCCAGCACCCCCCACTTTCTAAGCAGAGCACAGCAAAAGGCTGACCATTAGATGGCCTGGGCACACAGACTGAAATTAAACTTGCGAAACTTCAGCTCGAGAGTGTATGTTTCTGGGAGATAAACATTTAAAGAATTATAAAATATCAAAGTTAATCTACTGTTATCTCTCTTTTATTCCGTCAGCTCTTTGGATTAGACTACACAGCTTCACTACCATGCACTAGCAGTAGAGTAGATAGAAAAATCTTTTTTATTATTCTTACTTTAGAGAATACAATTTTCAAAGCCTGATTATAAATCCTTGGCTGGCAGGAATAACTACCAGACGTATTGTGTAAGAAATATATTCTCAGCACAATGCAAAAGGCTTTCATGGTGGATTTGGGGAAAGTAATGAAAATTATCATTAAACCTCAAACTGGGCAGACATTGTACCTCTCCACACTAAGTCTAACAGCTTACCTTCACATTTGCATACCATCCCTCATTTCATATTTTTAGTTACAGAGCAGGTGCTTTTAGACATTTTTAATGCATCTACACATTTCTGCCTTTCATTGCACTGTATTCCTTCAAGTCTGAAAAGGAAAATGGCACCAACCCTGCATCAAATCACTGGCTGTGGAACGTATCAACAGTGACTGTGCCACCTTTCTGTATCATAAAATGAGTTTCAACAGCAACTGTGGTACAGCTGTCCCAAAACAATGAACGCTACCCAAACTGCGTGGATGAAACAGTGCAGGTGGGCACCCTGCCTGCACCCGTCCAGTGCAGGGGATGCTCCCACTCAGACACCTCTCCCCACAAAACTTCACCCTGTTATTACCAGCAAAGATCCCACTGCACACTGTCAGACAGGGCTGGCAGACTTCAGTGACCCTGCACAGGGCGATGAGTGACCCTCGCACAGCTCAGTGACACGGGCAGAGATCACCCAGCAAACCGTCCTGGGTGCCCGCACACACGCAGCTGAGGGAGGGCAGGGTGGGGTGTCTCAGGGTGTGCCACTCTGTGCTTTGTGTCCTGCTGCCCTCCAGTAGGCAATGTGAAAGCCAGATATAACACCAACTGCCCCAAAAGTTACAGAAACAGTGGACAAAAAGGACAGACTCCACTAGGAAATTGATACTAAATGGAATTTTTTGCTTTCACTTATTCATTTTCTTCAGCCTTCTCTCCTATTGTTCTTGACCTTTTTATGAGCTCCTCTGGACTGTTACTTTTTGTGGTATCTGCTGATAATTGCAGGCAGTGATTAAGTGGAGTACTGCTAGTAACTGGTCTGCTGCTGCAATAATGCAATCTCACATATGGACGAACCCTAAAAAGCAATCTATCAAAAGAAGAATAAGCCTCTCCTTTGTCCCAGGGGTAGAGACAAGGTATTATTAAAAAAGGAGGAGAGCATTATGGGTGAATGTCTTTGTTGAGAATTTTTACAGTTATATTTCAGTTTTCCTCTCAACACTGAATTGCCACTTGCTCCCACATTTCCTGGCTGTGTAAAACAAAAAAATGCAAACAGGCCAGTTTTAATATAAAAGGCAGATCAAATAAAGAATGACCCTTAGGCTGTAACCTATGCAACAATCATTAAACAGTTTAAGGCTATTCTAAAAGGAGCTTTTCCACTGAAGAAATTTCCATTGAACTCTCAAGCATACCCCCCAGTTTTGCTTAACTCATCAAGTTTAGCAGGAAACCACCATACTAAATGCCCCACAGTAACAACATTAAATTCTCTGGATCTTGGACATGTATTCTGCATGTAGTATATTATACCTAGTGTATTAAATGCTCTCTTAGCAACTAAAAAAACACTCCTCACCAAAATGAGCTCACTCAGATTCTTAATAACAGACAGCAAACCCCAGATACCCATGGGAGAATATAATTCACAACCAACCAGTGCATCTCTGACCTCTCATCCCTTATGAGGGATCTTCAAAAACAGTTCTAAAATACAAGCCTTCAAACTAAAATTCATAACTCTGCTGGACATTAAAAAAAACCAATAAATCAGACTCTATATATATAGTGGTTCTAAGGCAAATTATATTTCCCTACCTCACAGCCAGTCCCTTCATGAGCTGCAGACAACAAACGACCTGTCATCTCTTTTCTCTCTCTCTCTCTCTGCCAGGGTAAGTCCCCACGGGCAGCAACCCCCTCCTTCACCTGCCCCTGTCTCAGAGCTACAACCTTTCTCCCAGCAGTTTAGCTGATTTACATAACAGAGCGATTGTGTATACATTTTGGATCTTTGCTCTATTGCAGACAAGTCCCCAGGAGCAGCAGGCACTGCCCATCAAATCAGACCATATAATAATGCCTTTATCCCAGCAGAGTAAATGGAGCCATCTCACAGCGTGCTCCTTTGTCTCCTCCTCGGTAACTGACGTGTGCAGTCCCCTTTCTAACGAGCTCTGGGCTCCAAGCAGATAAAACACAGCCTTGCCTCCACTGGGTCTCAAAGCCCGATCCAACAAAAGCAAATGAGAATGACCACGAGGGAGCTCAGTTTGAGACACATTCCTACTGAAGTCAGCAAGTAGCATTCTGGTGCCATTTTAAATTTGACTGCACTTGCTCTCTATGATCCAGAACAGCTTTGGCCACTTCCAGGGTTACCCCCTGGAATGAGCCAGTTGACATCTCATCCTACCTTATTTTCCTGAAAAATCACTTCTCCATTTCCTTTCTGGTCCACACTGCCCTTGTGCAGTCTGGCAGATCAGGACAGTTTTGCACCAGGAACACCTGCAGCATCTGCCCTCCCAGACTGTATTAATAATCACTAGCAAAGAACAATAACTGCTCAAAAAAACCTTCTCTGATTGCTCATAACATCTTCATTAATTACAGTCCCAGATTGCCTTTTTTAATTTACATGATTAACCACTGTCCTTACAGGTCCCGCTCAGCCACACATCTCAACACACAGTCTCACCACCTGGGCATAATCCAACTGAATAACACAGATTACTGATACAGTCAGGTGACTGCAAGGGGTCACAGCCTAAGAATCTACATTGCTTTGACTTCTCCCTCTGCCATGTGAAATTCTACTGAAATCACCAGTTGATGACAACAGATCTACAGGTGCCCCTTCTAAAGCTATGCTCTTATAAATGGAGAGACTTGGTGGAACATCGATAATATTCCTTCTTGAAATTCGCAATCACAAGCTAAAATTTAAATAATCTTGTGAATTTGAGCCACATGTCTGTGTAAGGAAGTTGAGAATACAAGTCCAGTCAAAGAGTCGCTAATAGAGTGGGGAGGTTTCTACTCCATTGTATCTTCCACTAAGAAAGGAAGAAAAAGGAAGATCTGTGAAGTAGGGAAACGTTATATTCCACTCCTTCTGGGACTTGGAAAGTTAAAAGAGATATGTTCTAAGACATGCAGAGCTTAAGGGAATAACTCTTTTCTTGGCCCTATTGATATGACTGCAGTACTTGCACACCATGGCATTCAAAATTCACAACAAGAAATCCAGAGAGCTGACAAAGCCTCAGTGCCCAGGAGAGCGATCAGCCTTTGTGCCATTCAGGCAGCCAGGTTTGCTCAAGGATCCCAACTTCTGGGCTGCCTTCTCAGCCCAACTCCCAGCTTACTTCCCATGTGACTCTCCAATTCACATCCATTAGACTTCAAGTGGGATTGAATTTCTCTTTTACTACACTTACTTTCTGTTTGTCTCCTTTGCTGAGCCTATCAGCTCAAGATAGAATTTATTGCAGTTTAACATTGCGTAGCATCTGTTCAACTATAAATTAATCACTGTCAGATAGGAATAAAGATAATTAGTTTCCTAGAGTACACCTTTTTTTTTTAGTAGTTAATTACCTACATAGGGATATGCACCTTTCACAGAGTCAGCATAATCACAACATTGAAATGTCATTATTCAATCTCTTTCTGAGAAAATATTAACCATCTTTATACCTCAGTGGCATGGAAAAGTGATGCAAATATCTAAGTTTTTTTAAGCTGAGGAAGACAACGATTATATTCACTGCTAGGTAAAATGAAATAAACAAGTTATCACAATGTTCAAAGCAACTAAATTATTGTGCTATCAGATTATATTACAATGAGAATGAGCCACTGCAGGCAGACCACTGTCAGGACACTTGAATTCTCCTTTCAGCTTTACCATGACCATTCTATAAGGTTGCCTCTGTATTTCAAGCCCCTTCGTACAGATTCAGATGACATCCAACTTTCAGTCTTCTGAGAAGAGGCCTGCAACTAGTACCTATGACGTAAAGAGCTTGCCAATGTCTGCCTTCTTGTTCTGCGTAAAAAAAATTAAAATTTATTTACAAATTGATTATTTACAGAGATACCTGGTCAAAGAATGAACATATATTTCTGTAAGGCTGTCCAAAGCAGCAATATATGAATACAACTTCTTTTATTGTTATACAACACAAAAGAAACCCTCAAGTCCAAACAAATATATAATGCATATCAATTTTCCCCCATGAAACAAGAACTGCCAGCTGTGAATTTTTATGTGAATCCAGTAAGTGGACTTCTCTCTGGTGACGGAATCAGAAAGCTGAGACAGAAATCCTCCTCTTTGCTGAGAGTTGATAATCTAATACTTTTGTATTTCAGACTGAAATAAATGACCAAGGAGAAAGAATTTCTTCCACTGTCTCCGAGAGCAGAGAGGTCCAGCTCTGTCAGGACTCAGAGGGCACAACTGATCCCTACAGGCCCTTGTGGGAGGACCTGTCTGTCTGACCCTGTACAGGCCCAGAAAGGAGCAGGTACCTTTCTGGAATCCAGTGGATGGGATGGAGTCTTTGCACAAGGGGAACATCACCCTATTAACTTCTTCACTGTAAGCAAATGCAATATCCTTGATTGAGACTCTGAGGTCAGACACACACAGGATGCATCTCAAGGAAGCTTATCAGCATTTAAACCATCAATGTTGGCTTCAACTGTGAATATAATTAGTAGGATGATAAAGCGAGAAGAGTCAAAGACACATCCTCATGGAGGTACAGTCAATGCTCTAACTTTATTCAAAAAATACACACATTATCAAGGGTCCTACAGGGTTCACATGCTCTATTCTAACTTTCTATTGGTTACATTCGTTTTCACACACTATATCTCTAACTTTATTGGCTCTACTAGCCAAGGCACATTTCCAGGCCCCCCCATCTTCTGGTTTCTCACACCCTGGATAACATCCTCCTTCCTTGTTTTCCTCTATGAAGCTTTCTGATATCTGCTGCTCAAGGACACACATCTGCTGCTGGAGAACACAGGTCCCTGCTGTCTGACACGCAGGCCGGATTGTGCAAGCAGGCCTGAAGCAGAATGTTATGTCCTGCATCATCTAAGATTCTCTCAACAGGATGATATCCTGTCAACGCTTGATTCACCATGTATGTACAAAAATTCTGTACGAACATTCAAGAGGGCAACGGAAAAAGGGGGGCATGGAAGGAATACCTCTTCCCAATGACACTAGTGAGGACTGAGGGCACCTGTTAAAACAAATGACTAAGATGGAAAATGAAGCAGAACAAGCACACAACACTTTCCCTGACAGGAACACGTTGGAAATCCATGTTAAAAAGTTCTTGGAAGCAAAGCTCCTGCAGAAAATAATCTCAGGAGAGTTTTAGGTTGGATGTCAGGAAAAGGTTCTTCCCCCAGAGGTGGCTGGGCACTGGAACAGGCTCCCAAGGGAAGTGGTCACAGCACCAAGCCTGACAAAGTTCAAGGAGCGTTTGGACAACACTTTCAGGTACATTGGGTGACTCTCAGAGGTGTCCTGTGCAGGGCCAGGAGCTGGACTTTGATGATCCTAGTGGGTCCCTTCCAACTCAAAAAAGTCTATGATTCTAAATGGAATGTAAAATTCAAAGTTAACACCAGAAAGTGCATCTTCTCATAACATGAGGCACTGTATTGGTTTTCATCCAGAAATGGTCTGAATATCCTCTCCTCTCACTGCCAGAAGGTGGTAGTATTTCAAAATATTAATGTTATTTATGAGGAAACACACTCCATGGTTTATGAATGTTGGCTGTCTGCCAGTGCTGTATTTATTGTACTCAGAAGAGTTACAGCTCAGCCTCTGTGATAGACCTGGGTATCGGAGGGACCAGAAAACACACTGCAGAGTCTTGTCATTCCAGACTGTTTCAGGGAGAAAATGTATTAATACCTTCTTGTCATTGGGATAGTCTGACACAGTATCAGACATCAGTGATAACTTCTGGAATCTGCAAAAGAAATTGAGTCAAACATTCTCAGTCTGAGAACAGAGCCTCTGTCGGATCACTTGAGGCCAAGTCTCGCCGTGGAAATGAACACCGCCTCACAAAGTCATTAAATCTTACAGACCTTTTTCTGCTACCTTCAGAAATGAATTCTCCAAGGAGGACAACACAAATTTTAGGATGGATCTGTAACTAAATAAGGCTGCCAAAGAACAAGTCTGGCTCGTGTTAAAAGCTGATTCTTGGCATACAGTGTCTGAATGTCTATTAAGGTAACCTAAACAAAAGCCATTCCACAGAAGTGCTAGCAAAAGAATTTTGAGCATTCTTTTTGCTCATAAATGAAAAAATTTCTGAAAATCTTAGAACCAGGGTGAACTTGCCATAGCCACATAAACATTGTGCATGCTGCTTAAACCAGATATGGTTAGTCAAAGAAATTGGTTATAGCGGACAAACCCCAGGCGTCCAAACCAAGGAAATTAATCCAATGCATTTTTGAAGGACACCATAGGCAGAAAGGGCACTCCTAGCAGATACCTTCTGACCAGCTCTGCAGGTTCCCATCAGTGCTCTCAGGATGAGCTGAGGACAGGTAGCACATGAAAATGGTCTTTTTGAAAGCGTGACAAGATTCCAGTAGTTCTGCCCAAATGAACCCACACAACTGTGCCAGCTCACTGAACACATCACCACAGAACTGCTGCCAGACAACTTCTCAATATAGAATAGAGCACCAAACTTTCTTAAGGTACTCCTGTTGGTTGAGATGGATGAGATGAAGGAGACAAATGAGGACAAGAGCTGTGTCCCCTCCCAGGCTCGGCCATGGAAAGCTTCTCTCCATGATGGCCCCAGCTCTTTGTCGCAAGGAGAGCTCCAGCAAGGGCTGCAGGAAGCAGCATGGCCTGAAGTCACCGGCCACCTCCTCCTCCTAGGGAGTGGAGAACAGTATGCACAGACCCTGGAGCCTTGGAGGTTTTTCCAGAGACCCAGGAAATATCTCCACTAAAAATCTCATTCCTGTGTAGGTTTGTGGGGAGCAAGTTCCTTTGTCATGAATCTGAGAAAAGCCCAGTGGCACTGTCCAGGTTTAACCCTCAAAACTAATTAGGCACATGCCTAGAAGCTCTCAGTTTACTAGTTATTTGCTACATGCTAGGACATATAAGTTAGTTTTTGCATAGTTAATCTTTCTTGAAGACCTAGTGACACTCATTTTAAAATACCTCGATGTACCTACTTACTGGTAAAATAAGTGGAAAATCAGTCACACCCCAGAGCTGCACATATTTATGGTCAATAAAACACTCATGATTCTTGCAGTTTGATTTCACCCCTACATCTATATTTTGGCAGAAGGAGGCTTTAGTATTCAGGGGAAAAAAAGTTTTTACAATGGCACCCCAGGAACGAGAACAATAGTGTTGCCTTCATTCAGATGTGATCCGTGCAGCTCAAAAAATAATCTGGAAAACCCAAGTGCTACTAAAAGGGAAAATAATTCCTTAGGGCGTGATACACAGGAAAATCAAACCACCAATTACATGAATCTTGATTACACTTAGAGAATGGTGTGCTTCAAAACTGTTAGCTCAGCTCTGGTCAAAATCCAGTCAGAAGGAATGAGGCTGAAAAAGAAAAGGCTACGTGGGAGATCCCTGGTGAATCAAAAGCAGTCTCATTCCCGAAAGGAGGAAACAGCCCCCCTGGGTCTTGGCTTTGCCTACAATTATGTGATGGGATGAACTTTAGGAACAGTGTGTAATGACTCAAGAAGAAAGTTCGCTGTACACAGTGTAAAAGTTTGTCCCTTTAGGCATGAAAAGAACACCCTGCAATTCCTAGGAATTAAAAGCAAAAAGACAAAACAACGTAAAAATAGTAGGAGGCAGGACAGCTTAGACAGTCTGCTACACAATTCAATCCAGCACTGTCACCCAATGGAGTCCTTAAGAGAAAAATATTAAGCACAACGGAACATTAGGTAGTAATTTATTTATTTGAGTGTGCAAATATCACCTTTCTATCGAAACAGAATTTCTAATGCTGAGCTAAACCCTGCCCTGTCTTTTAAATGTACATAATAAAATTAACTCAGTTCTATGGTATTGAAGACAGCAAGATTTTAGCCTCCTTTTCTTGCACCATGAAGGATGCTACACCCAAAGGAGAAAACTGTAAAAAGGAACAAAAAATCTCACAGTTTTGCTAGTGGCTGGAGTCAGAGCCCAAATGCCACCTCTCCTACTTCCTCACAGAGAATATAAAGTGACGACATGTTCTGGACTGGACTTGGAACTGTCAGGCAATAAAGCCACTGCAAATGCTGATTTCCCTGAACTTGGCAGGACTGGTGAGAAACTGAGAGTCCCTTACCATTAGGAGCTTACTTTTTCCATAGAAAGGTCCTATAAAAAGATATTTTTTAGATAATGAATTGCAAAGGGCTGTCAACTGAAAGTGATCGCTCATGTAAGCAGGTGGTCACATTAGGCAAAATTTTGTTTAGGCTATTTAACCAAAATCAAGGAAATAGGTTTATACATGAATTCTTCATAGGAATCACTTTTCTACTGTCTGTTTCCTCCCTTTCAACAATTTAGGGTAGAATTTCCAAAACCATCAGTAATACTTAAAGTTGACACTATTTAAACATCTGTATCTCAACCTTAAAAGCTACACGCCTTGAAAAGACATTTAATTTTTTTTCTAATCAGAAAACACTGTAAGTTGGCCTCAAATTTACTGCTTTATCCAAGCACCTCTTCTCTGTACTGTCAGCAGTTAAGAATGTTTTTAATTTGTTTTATGTACATAAGCAGAGGGAAACAATAAGTAACTAGAAAACTAAGATGAAGCTCTTTTCCCATGCTGAGTGTGTCTGCCAATCCCCTATACAGACCTTTTAAGGGAGGATAAATGTGAAAGACTGAAGAGAGTTCAGTTCCCGTAACTAATTTTTCTGACTAAGAAAGTCAAGTGCCCCAGGCTATTAATATGCTGATTCAGGTGAGTGCAAAAGACACAGGAAGGCAGCATTCCCACAAAAGTGAACAATCAATGAAGCCTCCTGCTCCTACCTCTGCTAACAATCCTGACACCTCCAACAGTGCATGGACACAGACACGTAACCAGCAGTAAGAAATCTCCCCTTCCACCCAGGGGTTTATGAGTCAGGATCCAAATTGTTTCCTCTGCTGTTCGGGTGAAGAGAAGACCACCTGTACTACCCCTAGACAAGGTCCAGCACATGATCTGCCTCTCACTGCCACTCACCTTCCAGCCTGGAGCGCAGAGCAAGCAGGAGGAGCTCGAGAGCTGCTCAAGGGCTGGCTGATCACTGCCCTTGTGCCTCGTCCCAGCTGGAAACCAAAGGCCACATTCTCAGTGCATGTCAGGAACTTCTGGACTCTAGACATTGCAATCCAGATAGATTGACTGTCACAGCCTTGCCACTTGTTGCCTCACACTCCAGTTATGAACATTACAACTAAATATCTCAGAAGGTGTTCTTGCTACATACACAGGTTGTGCTGGGAGCAACAGAATTAATGAAGCCTTTCCCTTGGCAATTTTTTCATGTTTAATAAAGCTGAACTCATCCCACAGTTTTTCACTGAATGGAAATGTGGTTTCTCTCTACTTCCTACTCTTGCAGGAGTCGTAGAGCTAATATTGTTGAGACTTCTTCCTTTTCATCAAATGGGTTAAGACTAGTTCAAATTTCACTGAAGTTATCCAAGAAATGAGAAGTTAAGAGCAGATAGACAGGAGAATACTGTGTGACTGCAGACACCTCGTTTCTGCAGGAAAAAGTGCTAATAAAAAGAAGATAAAAAAGCTTATTTTTATAACAATGCTTAGCTGCAGGAAAAAGCCAACTCAGTCTGGGATCCTTCTACATGCCTAGCTAGTTCTGTTCATACTTCCAATAGCATATTTGTCCCAAATATTTAATAATTGTGAGACTGTGTTAGGATTTCTCCCTCTGAAATTTTTGATTAAATATTATAGTCCCTTCAAGACAGGTCAAGAAACAATATGTGAAACTCAAATATCTGATTTACTCTTAAACAGCAAGGACAGCACAGCACCTTTGTGGTCAAAGCTGTATCAACACAAGGACATTTTTAGCTTTTCTCAGGTTTGACAAATGATGTTAAATGAGCAAATTTGCTTTTACTTATCAATGAAAAGGGATTTCATAAGAGAAAACCAGTAAGAAGATGGAATTCCCAACATGGGGGTGTGTGGAATGCTAATACCAAGAAACTGCTATATTTATTATTTAGCAAATTACCATCTCAAGTATAGGACATGACAGAACAACCAGGCTCTCAAACGAAATGGAAGTAAGAGGCAGAGGAAAAAGCTAACGGCAAGTTCTGCCAAAGGTTTTTTCCCTGTCCAGTGAAGAATGAGAAAACTAGGGTTGCTCTTGGACAAGAGGAGAATATATTAAAGAAAAGGAGAAAATCAGGATGATGGTGAGAAAGGATTTATGGGCTTGGGAGGGAAAATGGTGGGCAAACTGTTGAACTGGAATAAATGATCACAGTATCACTGACTGTAAGAGTTTATCAGCTTTGAACCAGCTGGGGAACAGCACTATTTGTGGGAAAGCAAGGGGAGTGGGGGCCCTCTGAAAGGGCTACAGCTTTCAGGGAGTGATCCTGGTCAAGTGGACTCAATCTGTCCTCACCACAATATCCAAACACCCCATCTTTCCCAGCCGCCCAAGTTATGAACTTCTGAACTGGCAGCAGTGAATTCTGGGCTTTAAGTAACAGATGAAGTCATGTAGCTAAGTTATATCTCAGTTATTCCAGCCATATCCAAGGCCCCATTCCATCACCCTGTACTATGTGTAATCATTTATGCTTCTCCACAGGGAGGTAAACGTGTAATTAAAAAATTGGGGTTGCACCTTGTGCAGATATTTTGCTACTGCAGGTAACTGGGAGTTAACTTTTTCCTTCCTTTGCCCCAAGAATTAATAATATTGTTTGAAAGTTGTACTGAAGTTCCATAAGGAAAGTCATTGCAAGACTTTAGAAACAGACCGGAAGTCTGAATTTTAACATTCCTTTCCTCCCTGACATGAGATATTAACCTACAGCACAGAGATGGACACCAGTGGTGATGCAAATGCAAAGTGTTCGCAGGCTTTTGCTGGAGCACAAATGAAGGGCAGAGGATGAGCTTGACAGGAGATGCCAAACACCACAGTGTCTCCTGAGTGGATTCAATACAGTCCTCAGGTGTCTCCTCAGTGGATTCAGTATAATCCTCCTGGGTGGATTCAGTACAGCCCCTTCCCAAAGCAAGGGTGTTGGAGTCAGTGTTTGAAAACAGACGCTGACGTGTTGGCAGAGTTCAAACCATCACAAGCCATCTAAACCAGTAAAATGCATAGGACGAAAATTAACAAGTGGCAAGGCAGAGGGAGAGAAAGGCAGCAAAACAAGCACCTCCAGATAGGGCCAGAGCTGCTAATTCAGTCTTTAGGAAGGAGACAGGGCTTTGTTCTGAGAAAAGTCCCCTGAACAGGGTTAACAACTTACATTTAGCATTCCTGAAAAGGAGCATGAATTACTGGAGCAAGTTTATGGGCTGTGGGCTGTCTCAGAGGACATGGAGAAGTAAATACCTCAAAGACAATTCTGAGAATCCTCTACTACCCAGTCCTGGCAATAGAAAAGTTGTTTAACTCTGGGGGAACTGGAAGCATTTGTACAAAATAAACCAGCAAGGGTACAGACGAGCATGTGTTCCTTGCTGCCCAGCCTGCACCCCTCCTGCCAGAAGGGACCACTTACCAGGATAGCAGAGCAGAAATTGTGGGTGCCACCCCCAGAGCTGGTTCCCATTGAAATTTTTTCAAATTCATTTTGACCATTTTGCCTGAAATGGTTTAGATGGCAACAGAGATCAAAGGTGAGAAAAAAGGCACTGTTATTCATGTTCAACTGACAAAAAACTGAGGCAAAGAGAGGCTAAGACATATTTGTGAGTAGGAATTGTAGCTCATCTCCTCAGATCTACACTATAATTTAAACATCACTCTTACCAAACCCTTCTTCTTATTCACATAAGAAGGAAGAAACTCAAGTTTGATCAGAATTTCTGAACCCCTTTGACTCAGGGCAGTTATTACCCTACACCATCACTTCCCCACCCTCTCCCTTTTATTTTCTCTCTACAGACACAGCATTTCCATCTCCAGCCCCATACAGCTCCATGCTCACACACCCTGCTGGGTGTCACCATCGGGCCCTGGGTGAACAACGTGCTGCAATCCAGAGAAAGGAGATGTCAGTTCAGAGGGAGCTGCAGTTCAGAGGGAGCTGCAAACTGTAAAAGCAAATGCAAGAAGTGAACAAGCAACTGCACACATCCTAAGGAATACTATATTAGAAAGTCATTTCTGTCTTAATCTTTTTATATGTCACTATAAAATGAACTCTTTCCAACCTAACAATGATCTGGTTTTTTTTTTCTTTCCCTTCTAGGAGGATCTTGGCCAAAAGTGCTGCAAGCTTTCTCAGCATTATTGTTTTACTGTAAAATAATTTCTTTTCAAGCAATTTCATATACTGATTGTATTAAATCAACTTGGCCTGTTCACTACAAGAGAAGTGGCTGGGCAAAAAAGTATCTTGAATTTTAGTATGAGCTAGGTTAATTAAGATTTCATGGAAAAACATATATTTGAATTTGGCATACATACTGCATCAGTGGCACAACTTCAAGTATCTAACATCAGATGACAAGTTTGAATATTTTTTTTCCAGAGGACCAGAATTCCAAAATATTTTACAAAAACAACTAAGGCATAAATACGTATACTAAGGGAGAGAAAGAAGTAAAGAGCTAAAGAATATGTTATCAATCTGGCTTCTGCACTATTTTGTCATTTAACAATGTGACTGTAGTTGATGACAACTGTGAGGGATAGACAGCCCAGCACCACTACTGGTACATTGCAATGTGATTTGACCCAAAGGTCAGATACATGAAATACAGATGATACCTCCGTCAGGACTTACATAATTAAATTATACGACATATATTATTTCTCCTACCTTGATGTTCCTGGTGGAATACAACACAGATAGAAAAGGGATATGCATTATAAAACACTCAAAGTATCCAAAAAAAGTCTCAAACTCTTTCCAATAGATTTTTATAGAAGCTGGAGGTAAAGATCAAATTTACTTACTTCTTGACAGTAAGTAATTTTAGCAAAATTATTGTATTGAGTACAGTATAGCAAAAATGCTGTACTGAGTAGCCTTAAATGCTTCTAGAAACAGTGAACTGATTTCTTTGGGTCCTCTGCCAACCTATTTTCTTCAATTCTACCCATGGTAAGCAACTTTCAGAAGGATTAGCAGCTGTTTTTCCAACCTAAATTACAAGCAGAAAATATATTATTCTCACAATATGGCGTCCTCACTTATTTTCAGAATCTACACTTTTCCCATGGTTACAGGCAGCAATGCTACTCCCAGAGGAAGGAGTATCCAAGACAGCACTATGAGACTCTCATTGCTTTCCCAATAATTTTCTTCATGGAAGCACAATGCAGAATCTTCACTGGATTCACTGTTGACTCGAAGCCTGCATACATGGAATGAGATGATCCATTTTAAAACTTCAGGACCTGACTCAGTTTTCATCTGAAGAGACTCAGTCTTTCTACCAACTTGTTAGGGGTTATAAACCAGCATGAATTGGTGCCTACCAGTGGAGACATCACTTTACAGCAGTTGAAAAAGTGTCTTTTGAACTTCAGAGCAGGTATTTTTAATCACCACTGGTGCAACTGGGACAAGAACTGAGCTCTTCGAGAACCAAAACTCACACTGACCCAAAAATGCCTGGCATTCCTCTCTCAGCATTGCTGTATCTGGTACAGACAAAGCATGCACATAATAGAAACCTTTCTCATTAATGTCCTTCAGGAATCAGGGCTACTGAAGAGTAGGGATCACAGCAGCAATCACACAGCAGAGCCTCAGTTAGGGAGGAAAAGCCTGCTCTCTCCAGTGTGCCAGGGCCCACCAGAGACAGCACAGCTATTTGGGCATGTGTGTAAAAAAGGGGGAAGATGCAGTTCCGAGAGAGCAGAGTGAGGAATTCTCTCTCAAAAACCTATTTCCTATGCACAGTATAAACTTCAAACTCTAGGGAGCAGGGAGTTGGTTATATTGCTCAGGCTGTGGTTGGGTTGCTGGGATTTGGTAAATAAAAACCATTTTTACAGCTCATTAAGTGGCGCTTTGGGAAATGTTCTCATATCCGTTTTCAAGGGGCTGTGGTGTGGAGAGCTTGCATTGCGTGGTGGGGCAGGGAAGCAGTTATTTCAAACTAAGGGTTTGAGCCAAGGGGGGTGTACACACACTGGGCTGAGGAACGCTGGTGTGCAACCTTATTTTGCTGATATTGGTGGCTGCTAACCCATTATTGCTTTCACTTACTAGATTTGCCTGAAGGGCACTATCTGCTATTATTTAATGAAGAAGAATCATCAAACAGCCTGGGAAGATGGGACAATATAACTCGGGCACTTCAGCCAATTCTGCAAGACTGGGAAATTTTTCTGTCACCTTTTCTCTACATCATATGAAAACCATTTTCTGTGGGTGAAATTCCCCTGTGGGCTGCATAGGAGTGTTACTGGCCTTAAGGGACAGGAATCTTTCCATTACTTCTTTCTACAAACTCCTTAAACACCCACACACATTTTCTTCCTTACAACCACAGAGCACTTAGTGTGGGCTATTACTCTAGAGCAAGTTGTGCCACTGGGTCAGAGTGCTCCCAACAGCACTCCTTCAATGATGGAAGTCCTTCATTGCACACTAGGAGACACAGACAGAGTGACAACTGTGGACGTCTTCCCATTTGCCCCTCAGAAGTCTCATGTTTGAGGTACAAACTGTTTTAGGGTCTTTTTTTTTTTTAAAAAAAAGCTCTTTCATCCTGGAGAGACTCCCAATTACAGGCAATTCTATGGAAAAGAACCTCAAAATGTTTGCCTTTCCTCTCCTTTATCTCGGGCATATTTTCAGGGGAGGAGACAGACTGACATCTCTACTGCCTACTTCAGCCTTGCTGTCATTTCTTCCCTGGTCTTAGTGAAAAATTGTCACCCCCCAGGCCTGGCTTTGGCCAAGAGCGCTTGTAGGGAACCAGAAGCTGCTCCAAGTCACCATTGGTACCTGGCAGTGTCAGAGGAAGTACAACAAGAGAGAAGGTGAGAATGGAGAAAAGTCATTGTCTGGCACTTTGTCATGCCAGGAGTTCTCTGAAGGTTGAAATACAGCGAGGAAGAACTGCTTCTGTATTGTTGGTGCAAAGAATACCCCTGTCCCTGCCTCCCTATAACTCGAAGCTATTTAAGGTTCTTCTTTCAGAACTATTAGGAAAGCCAAAAAATCAAACACCTTTCTGTAAGCAAAATTAACCTTAGCCTTTCCAAATACGGAATTCTGTGTAAATTCACATTTCAAGCCACATGTCAAATGGAGAGTTACACAGGAAAGTAAACAGATAGTCAACAAAAGTGATATCTAACTTCTGTCACGTCAACATTTTAAGGAATTTTTAGTTTCCTTACAGTTTTTTTCTTTTTTTTTTAACAAGAAAGATTTTATACATTATCTTATACATGGGCAAACTCCATGGTACCTAGTCTCCTAAAATCAGATGGGATTCATCTTTCTAGGAAGAGCAAGAGGACTGTAGCGCATAAGTTGGCAAGGCTGATCAGGAGGGCTTTAAACTAGGTTTGAACGGAGAAGGGGTTGAAACCGGGCTCTCCAGTGATCAGCCTAAGGACAGAAAGCCCGAGTTAAGAATGAAATCAGCAGCCCATCTGAAGTGCATGTACACCAATGCACACAGCACGGGCAACAAACAAGAGGAGCTGGAAGCCATCGTGCAGCAGGAAAGCTCTGATGTAGTTGCCATCACAGAAACATGGTGGGATGACTCGCATGACTGGAGTGCCGCCATGGATGGCTACAAGCTCTTCAGAAGGGACAGGCAAGGCAGGAGAGGTGGACGGGTGGTTCTATATGTTGGAGAGTCTCTTGACTCTTTAGAACTTGAAGTCAGTAACGATAAGGTTGAGTGCCTGTGGATCAAAATCAGGGGGAAGGCCAACAAGGCTGACATCCTGGTGGGAGTCTGTTACAGACCACCCAACCAGGGTGATGAGGATGATGAATTTTTCTACAAGCAGCTGGCAGATGTCTCAAAATCGCCAGCCCTTGTTCTTGTGGGTGACTTTAACCTGCCGGATGTCTGCTGGGAACTCCACATGGCAGAGAAGAGGCAGTCTAGGAGATTCCTAGAGTGTATAGAAGACAATTTCCTGCTCCAGCTGGTAAATGAGCCTACCAGGGATGGGGCCCTGCTAGACCTGTTGTTCACAAACAGAGAGGGGCTGGTGGGAGATGTGGTGGTCGGAGGCCGTCTGGGACACAGTGACCATGAAATCATAGAATTCTAAATACTCAGGGATGCAAGAAGAGCCATCAATAAAACTTCTACGCTGGACTTCCAGAGGGCAGATTTCAGCCTGTTCAAGAGACTGGTTCAAAGGGTACCGTGGGAAACAGCCCTTGAAAACAAAGGGGTCCAGGAGGGATGGACATACTTCAAGAAGGAAGTCTTAAATGCACAAGAGCAGGCTGTCCCAGTCTGCTGAAAGGCAAGCCGGCAGGGAAGACAGCCAGCCTGGCTGAACAGGGAGATCTTGAGGGAAATTAGGATGAAAAAGAGAGCCTACTGATTATGGAAAAAAGGACTGGCTACTCAGGAAGAGTTCAGGAATTTAGTTAGGTCATGTAGAAAGAAAATCAGAGAGACAAAGGCAAGATCTGAACTCAATCTTGCCACTTCTGTTAAGGAAAATAAAAAGTCTTTCTATAGATACATCAGTAGCAAAAAGAGGGACAAGGAAAACCTCCATTCTTTAGTGGACATGGGGGGGAACATAGTTATTAAAGATGAGGAAAAGGCTGAGGTATTTAACACCTTCTTTACCTCAGTCTTCAACAGTAGGACAGGTCTCTCTGAGGACAGCTGGCTTCTGGAGCTTGTAGATAGGAATATGAAGCTGAACAGTCCCCCCGTAATCAAGGAGGGAACAATCAGCGACCTGCTGAGCCACTTGGATCCTCACAAGTCTATGGGACCAGATGGGATCCACCCAAGGGTGATGAGGGAGCTGGCAGAAGAGCTCGCCAAGCCGCTCTCCATCATTTACCAACAGTCCTGGCTCACTGGGGAGGTCCCAGATGATTGGAAGATGGCAAATGTCACACCAATCCACAAAAAGGGCTGGAAGGAGGACCCAGGAAACTCCAGGCCTGTCAGTCTGACCTCAGTGCCTGGCAAGGTTATGGAGCAGATCATCCTGGGTGCAATCAAACAGCAGCTTCAGGATGGACAAGGGATCAGACCCAGCCAGCACGGGTTTAGGAGGGGCAGGTCCTGTCTGACCAACCTGATCTCCTTCTATGATCAGGTGACCCGCCTGGTGGATGAGGGGAAGGCTGTGGATGTAGTCTATCTGGACTTCAGCAAAGCCTTTGACACTGTCTCCCATAATACACTCCTGAAAAAGCTGGCAGCCCATGGCTTGGACAGGGGCACTCTGTGCTGGGTCAGGAACTGGCTGGAGGGCCGGGCCCAGAGAGTGCTGGTGAACGGGGCTGCATCCAGCTGGAGGCCGGTCACCAGTGGTGTCCCCAGGGATCAGTGTTGGGCCCAGTTCTGTTTAATATCTTTATTGATGATTTAGATGAGGGGATTGAGTCCATCAGTAGCAAATTCTCAGACGACACCAAGCTGGGAGGGAATGTCGACCTGCTGGAAGGCAGGAGGGCTCTGCAGAGGGACCTGGATAGGCTGGACAGTTGGGCTGGTTCCAACGGGATGAGGTTCAACAAGGACAAGTGCCAGGTCCTGCATTTTGGCCACAACAACCCCCTGCAGCGCTACAGGCTGGGGACAGAGTAGCTGGAGAGGAGACAGGCAGAGAGGGACCTGGGAGTGCTGATTGACAGGAGGCTGAACATGAGCCAGCAGTGTGCCCAGGTGGCCAAGGCCAATGGCATCCTGGCCTGTATCAGGAACAGTGTGGTCAGCAGGACCAGGGAAGTGATTCTGCCCCTGTACTCAGCACTGGTGAGGCCTCACCTGGAGTACTGTGTCTAGTTCTGGGCTCCTGAGTTTAGGAAAGATGTTGAGGTGCTGGAGTAGGTCCAGAGAAGGGTAACGAGGCTGGTGAAGGGACTGGAGCACAAATCCTATGAGGAGAGGCTGAGGGAGCTGGGGTTGTTTAGCCTTGAGAAGAGAAGGCTCACGGGAGACCCCATCGCTCTCTACAACTACCTGAGAGAAGGTTGTAGGCAGGTGGGGGTTGGTCTCTTCTCCCAGGCAAGCAGCAGCAGAACAAGAGGGCATGGCCTTAAGCTGCGCCAGGGGAGGTTCAGGTTAGATATTAGAAAGAAATTCTTTACAGAGAGGGTAATCAGCCATTGGAATGGGCTGCCCAGGGAAGTGGTGGATTCTCCATCCCTGGAGGTTTTTAAGATGAGGCTGGACGTGGCACTTAGTGCCATGGTCTAGCAACTGTGGTGGTAGTGGATCAAGGGTTGGACTTGATGATCTCAGAGGTCCTTTCCAACCCAGCTGATTCTATGATTCTATGATTAAATTCCTCCCTCCTCATAAAAGACCAGTTAATGAAGAATCCTGCAGGAATGCCAAAATGGTCGAGAGTTTGCAAGTATGTGGGAAAAGTCTTGTAAGGGATGCACTGCATGCCAGCTGAAACAACAGTGCAGTGGACCTGAGAGGTAGCAAAGATGTCTGTGTGAAGCTGTAAGTATTTTTTATTCAAAGTCTGATGAAACACTGAGCCTGAAAGAGAACAGCCAAGCCAACACGGTGTGCCTGGAATTAATTTATTGGAAGGAAATCTGCTGACTGGCAGCAGTCAGGATGGAGCTGACAGCCAAACACTTTCTGGGGCTGTCTCAAAGAAATGAGCCAGGACTTGGTTAAGAGTCTCCCCAAGGACTGAGCCTGTCGCTGCTAATCAGTTTATCAAAATGATGCTGTTTCATCAGGTAGAATGAATTGGATTAATCTTCCCATTTGGTAAAAGCCCCTCAGTACCTTTTTTCCAGTACACTGTGCCATGCACACGTGTACCTTCAGAGAGTTGTCACAAGAGTTTTAATTCTTCAGTGTTGTTCTTACTTTTTAATTGCCACAACTCCTTGTAGCCCAGTGTCAATAGGCAAAGTGACACAGATGCTCACTTGTCACCTCTATCAGTGTCACCACCAGTTATCTACCTGTTTGTGACTTTGTGGACTGCCTGCTAGTGTTTCTAAGGCTGTAAAACTCTGACAAACACAGTTCAAACTGTCAAGACAGAGGAAAATGTTACTTAACAGACACGAGGGAAACAGGAATGTGAAATTTATGCCCAGAAGTTTTAGGACACTTCTCCTCCTAGGGCACAGTCTCCCTGTTATTTCTTCTTCTGATGTATGACAGAGAGAAAAATAATGTTCTGGCCATTAAAGGATGCTTGTCTTAAAAAAACAAATAGAATCATCAAATAAACAGATAAACAAAAAGATAATTTTAAAGGTAACTTGTGTGCAAAACTGCAACAGCACAGCTGCTTCAGCAACAGTTCCACATGGATCTCCAGACTTATGAGGGAAAAAAAAGGTAGGAAGCCCCAGAGCAAACAGAGCAGAGAGGTTTGTGTTTGTCTTGGGAGCTTTTTTAATACTTTTGTCATCCCTTTCTTCATTGGAAAATAATAAATCTTCTGAAAGAAAAAGTACCTGCTAGTATCATTAAGAGACTTAAACACAGCAAGATAAAACTCCCTGAAGCCAAAGTAGCTATTTGTGTCAAAGAAAATAATGCAGTAATTTATACTTCCACTCCCAAATCTTATGGTACTGCAGAAAATTTGGTCCTTCAGCAATTAATCATAAATCAAAACCCTGACAAGATATTAGCCTTTTATTCCTGTGAGAGAGAAGTGGAATGTGTATCAAGAAGCAGAAATAAGAGCTTGCTTTGCCAACGTGTCAGATAGGAGCTGTGTTAAGGGGATCGCCTGTATTTTCCACAGCACCGTGGGATTTCTGATTCAGCATTAATCCAGCCAGCTGGGGGACCAAACTTCGAAGGCCACAGGCTCCATTTGAAGTGAGCTGCTCTCCTGGAATACTTAACAAACGTGACTCAGTAAGTGCTGGCCATGGAACATCTTTGACAGCACTCTCTGTTTTATGGGAGTGTCAGGGAGGTGAGGGAGAAGACTTTATGCGTAAGCAGGGAAACAAAAAGCTCTAACTCCAAGGGCACAGGAAAAATGCAGCACATGACTTTTCCATGGGAAAGATGGGCAATTGTGTTGATTTAATTAGGGATTATTCTTAAACATCCAGAGCTGTTAAATGATGGAGACTTGATACAGAAATTCTGAAACAGTTCACACTAAGAACAAGGCAAATGAGAACAAACTTAGGAAATAATGATAACATGTCTATTCCTATTAGCTGCAGGAAGAACTTTTGCAAGAAATGTATTTAGTGGCTACCATCTCATACTGTATATTTACCTAGCTGACTGCTTGCTGACAGCAGCCCTTTATTTTTATGTAAAACTGGTATCTAGTTAAGAAGGAAATCTTGTTCAGTATGTAGGTAACTTATTTTTTAAAGAAGCTTTTCAGGTGAAGAATTAAAGGTATTTGGGATAAAAGTGGAAGGATTTCTGAGAGGTACTTAGCACGGTCTTCTCCCTCCTTGTCAGACAGACTGGAGGGTGACTAGTTCCACACAGAACATTCCCTAGACTGTCACAGGAGTTCAGCAGGTACATCCATCTCACTGGAGGGCAGAGAGGGAAGGCATGGTCAGCATTCAGGTCTGGAATTCAGGTCATCACTTGTCCCTTCTGCAAAAACCTCAGGAATTTACAGATTGCTCTTATTCATCAAGTTTTAAATTGTTCTTAGGTTTAGCACTTTGATTTTTTTCAGAAGTGGCATTTTCAGTCCCCTGGAAAAAAATACTGCAATTGTGCACATCCTGCAGGGGGGAAAAAAAAACCAAACTCATGTTTAACAACATTAAACAGCAAAGTGGTAATAAGGTGGGGAAAAGCAACCTAAACTTTGTAACTACCCTCCCAAACATCTTCCATCAGCAAATGGTTTCTTGTTTTAGGGCAGCACATTCACACAATTCAGGTTTGAATACTTAACAGTAAACACACATCCCACATCAGTGTGAAATATTGCTGCCTGTCGAATCCCCACATCTCTCTCAGCCCTGGTGACTCTGGTGGGATTGCTGAGCTGCTGCAGAGCTCAGAAGCACAGGACTAATGTATAATCTTCTCCTTTCCAGTGGGATTTTTTCAGACAATTATTCTTACAGGTTCTCACCAAACAAGCTATAATTTCACTATTGCTGTGAACAAGGAGTAAGAAATTCTTATTACTGTTTCTGTAGGGAATTCAATTAACAAAGCTTGTGCTTCCTTTAAATAACTGCTTAATTTATTTTGTTATTCCTAAAGGATTTCTCATCTGACCAGAAGATCATGTTTGAGTGCACTGTATTAAGAATTTCAGTGGTATTTGGTTATACCTACAAAAATTCATCCTTTTTTAAAAAAAATAAATATAAAATGTCAACAGAAAAAAGCCTGGCTACAAGCAATTAAAAGATGCAGCCAGGTCCCCACTGCCATACAATGTCACCTGGCTCACCTTTACTCTACTCAAATGGAACCATTCAGCTACTCTTAAATTTGCATCTCTGCTCTCCTCAGTAATAGGATATATTGATGTATGTAACTGATAATATAACTGATTATTCCGTTTGCAGCAAATCCTGCTCGTGATCCTCATTTTCTTGGAATGTGAAATTATTTGTGGAGGACAGGATACGACAGCAAGAAGACAGTATTTCACAATATAAAACGGCTTGAAGTGATGGTGTGGTTTGGGGGTTTTTCCATTTCTTCTCCTGAATTGTCTGAAGAATTAGGTCACTTAGACCAGAAAAAGAACTACAGTTCAAACATGTATTAATGAACTCAAAAGAGGAAACCAGCTCTAGTCTCCACATGGAACTGTCATATCTCCCAGTAAAACAGAATTTAACGCTACTGGAGTTGCTGAAACTTTTGTTTAGCTTGGTAATTCGATTAAAACAAGACATCTACTTGAAATTCTATTTTATGGTTTTCAGTAGAAAAGCTTCAAATCACTAATCTTACTAAAAACGAACATTAAGAACATTAACATATGTTAAGGATTCTTCAACATCTCTCGGAGTTACGTGAGCGGTTGAGACACATCCCGGCAATGGCTAAAGACAAATCTAACACTTCCAGGTGTGTTGGGATGAACAGCATTTAGAATAGTTCTTAAAAAGATTTATCTGCTGTTTGTGCTATCATTCACCCCCTTCTGTGGCTTTACCCAGTGCTAAGGAGCCCTTCTCACATGACTGAAATCCATCTGGTTATATTATTGCTGTTATCAATAAAGGCTCATGGAGAGAAAGGTTAAAAGGATGAAGAATTCTGGTAACCTTTCTTTACCAGCATCTTTCAGCTGGGCAACTCCCAGCCCAGCATTACAATACCTAGGGACATTTATTTTCCTCCTGCTTTTGAGATCTTCCCTTTTTAACTGCAATTGCTCACACCCGTGCATACGAGAGCTATGCTGATCTCTGCACTGCTTTTGGAATCTCAAGCAATCACTGAAGCCAGAGGACAGCGAGAACTACAGTTTACTTTTACTGCCTAGCAAACTAAGAGACACATTGAAAGCAGTGGCAATTACACACACTGAGTTTGTAGAAAGGCTGTTCTCTTTTGAAATGTGGTTCAAGCTCAGAAACATTTTGCAGCTTTACAGCCATTTTACAAGTCTGTTTTGGATATTTAAAATAAACAACTATCTCAAAAGAGGCATCTTGAAAATTATTACAAGAGAGTTTATTACCCAGTTTTATATGGTTAAAAGGAAGTTCTCTCATTTAACGGACTCAGTTGTCTAAATTGTGGACTATCTGCTAAGTTTTCTAAGAACTGAGAGCTGACCTCGTGATCATTTGACTCTGCAAAAGGGCTGTCCAGGATTTGGCAGGAGAACGAGCCCCATAATCTGTTTCTCTATGACAGGATTAGACTGGAAAGGAAATGCACTTCTTCACCATACACCAACAGCTTGTAGAACTCGCTACCACAGAATACAAGAGTTCAGGAAGGCTCAGACCAGGGTAACACATTTATACAGCAGGGGAAATCTGCACTCCCAGTAATGTATCTGCAAAACAACACTTATCAGGAAGAACATCCTATAGACAGCCCTGTTACCATCCACACGTATATGCACATAT
>NW_020884942.1:3235151-3264463 GCF_003945725.1 Corapipo altera
AAACTGGATTTAAGAACGTCTGTATTTTTGAGCAGATATATGTGCATCTAAACACACAAAAATAAAGTTCTGACTTGAACACGAGAGTTCGCTGGTCTCTGAGCTGTTAAAATGCAGAGTCATTACTTCTAAACAGCGACTATGCTTTTTATGCTTTTCTAACCTGAAAACATACTTATCTTTTCAACACAAGAGGAATATAATCCTTCCCCTACTTTCCTCCAAAATAAATGTAAATCATGCACTTTCTGAAAAGTCACCGAAATGTCAAACCATGCAGATGCTCTGGATAGACTCACTGCCGTGTTCAGTTTATTCAGGAGAAGATTAAATTGCGACAAAAAGCAGAAAACATTTCAGAATTTTGCACCATTTGGCACACACGCAAGGAAAGAAAAAGGCATGCCACACATCTGCTTCTTGTCATGACTGAAGCCAAAATGCATGTGACAATTGCTTTGCTTTTTATTACCATGCATTCCATAAAGCTCTGAGCCTCTCCCTCCTATTATGGACATAGCAGTTTCCAATCTGTTCCCAAACGTGAAGTGTGGGGTAAAATTCCTGGTTAACCAACAATTACATATGAATGGTTAGGTAACAGGGAGGGGAGGTTTCCTCCAGAGAGCCTTGTGGAAGGGTCACAGCGATGCTTAAATCTTGCTAAAGGGCTTCCACAAGGGTGGCTGACTCTGCAAGTAATGAACACAAACAGTGTCTCAAACTTGTGCTGTTTCCATCCAAGGTTGCGTGTTGTTTGGGAGCTCTGAGGGAGAAGGGCTTTAACCCCTATGGACTTTATGGTCAGGTGGGCAAAGGCACTGGTGGTGCAGTTTGTTTTCTTTTGTACTACTTGGCTACCTTACTGAAATTCCCATTTACCGCATTTCCTGACCTCATGAGGAATTCAAGGAAATGGAAAGGGTGAGGTCAGTTCTTTCTGCACTGTGCCTGATGCCTGTTCTGGCTTCTCAGATGTCCCACCAGTAACTCATTCTCCATAGCTGTGCATCAGTTATTCCACCTAAAAACCAAACCCAGAGAATCAGAGAAATATTTATTTTGGAAAAGACCCCAAAGATCATCAAGTCGAACCGTTAACCCAACACAAACTCCACCACTAAACCATGTCCCTAAACACCACTGCTGACAGTACTTTTCATACACCAAGGAGGATCAACAAAATAAAAAGAATCTGATTTGAGGCAACACAGCACAGAGACTGTTTGCCAAGAAATCAGCGTGGAAAAGGTTGAACTGGAAAAGTTGGTGACTCTCAGTGCAGAGACAGTGAGGAGATAATGGGTGCCTCCATGATGCCCATGGGCCTCTCCTCCTCTGCCCTACCTGGTACTGTCACACTGGGTTGTCCCAAAGCATGGACAGGGGGCTACCCAGACAGGGGACATCCTGGCACCCCAGGGAACAGAGATATCTGCTCCTGCTGTGCCTGTGCCACAGAAAGGCAGGGATCAGTGGAACGGAGCATGGCCCAGGGTCTGCTCCTGCACAGAGTTGGAATCCACACTGCCAGTTGAGTACCACTGCTACAGTAGACATGCTGTTTATATAGACACTCTAGGAGATGATGATAAATAGAACAAACTACAAAAGCACTAGGTCCTCACCAACTCATCTCTAAATAATCAATTCTAAAATAGAATCACAGCATGGTTTGGGGCTGGAAGGGACCTTAAAAATCTAGTTCTGACCGCTCAGTCATTACAAGCCTTTAACTGCTGAATTTTTAAGAAAAGTAAACAACTTTTCAAATAAATTGTGGTCTATCCCCAACAAAAAGACAGCTATTGTTTTTGCTCTAGGTCACTCTTTACTAATGCTTGCCCACTTTTTGGCCATGGTCAAGTCTCCTTGATAAATTTTCTGGAAAAAAACAAACGATGCTTCCCCTCCTAAACCCTTCACACCCCAAAGTCCAATATCCCTGAACGGTGTTAAAAATATGAGCTGGATACAACGGGACAGATTTTTCTGACTTCCCAAACATGACCCAGAACACATTGCCTTCTCCAGAAAGGTCCATACAGTCAGGTTTTAAAGTTCCAACGTTCTTAAAGAAAAGCTACTTAAAAGTTCCCATTGAAAAATCCTGCTCTTGATTTCAATATTTGTGGCACCTGACCTCTGCTCAGCTGGGCTAATGAGGCCATCTTCCCAAACAAATATATTTACATCGCTGTTCCAAAGCCAGCAGTGCAACCTTGATTTACACCAGCTCTTGTTTTGGGCCATGGAAAATAAACTTTAGGCTGTGAGGGCTCAGTAATTCTTACTGGTGAAATCTAGAAAGCAAATATAACACTATGTTACAAAGATTTATCCAACATCTCAGTTGCAGTGAGAGACTAATGCTTTGCTTTCCAGTTCACAAATAACGCCATCATTTCAAACTCTGATGAAATATATTTAAGCCAGGTGACAGTATTCTACCAGCAGATAGGTGGACAAAGTGATGTTTTGACATCTTTCAGAAAATTAGTGAATGCTGAATAATCTAAAACAGAAATCTGTTTTGATATTTCTTGTTCTTAAAGTCTTTCTCTCCTTCATATTCACAAATGAAACATATTTCCAGCATAAAAAATCAGGAAAATGGAATTAATTACAGTGTAACACTTGTGACTTCTTAAAAGACATCCAATAAAGCTTGAATAGCTCATTCTTTGGAACATTTTCTCCTGAAAGTTATGATTTGATATTGCAAAGAATCATCTACTTCTATTTTCCTCTCTCATAACAGCTGAACTAAACACTGAAAATGCAACACCAAAACTTTAAAACCCAAGAGAAGGCTATGCTTTCATTCAGTCTTTCTGAGTTTGTGACCTGTTTCTGAGACTGAGAAGAACACTACCCTACTGACTGACTGCCCTAACACAGAGCTTTACAATGAGTACTTCTGTTAGGGGGCACTGGGGATATGGCTATTTCCCACTGCCCTCAGCCCCTCTTCTCACACACAAACATCAAAAGAAGTGCAACGCCCAACTCCACACCTTTGTGGAAGCAATAAAAACAACTCCCTGTACCCAAAAGATACGAGTATTTACGTTCAGCAGTGCAGAGCAAGTTCAGGAACTGCTTCTGACCAGATTAAGCATTGGTACAGAACTGCATGAGCTTGCAGGAAAATTCTGAACAAAGGGTTTAGTGTGAAGTCCAGTCAGGTGATTTTTTAGAACACTGTATGCTTAGGAATCCAGGGAATTGACCCACAGGTGTGGCTGGCATTTTGTGGAGCAGAGCTGATTCCACGCAAGTGAAGAGAAGCAGATTCAGCTTCCAACTCTTTCCCGGGAGTTTTCAGTTGTCCTTTTATTAGCCTGTGACACGAGTCTTCAAGTGTAAAGTATGTTTCTGTTTGCCTCTGGAACTTGTAATGTTATCAGTAGAAAATGCCAGAAATTTTAATTAAAAAGCGACTGAAGACAGTTTTTGCTTTGGAATTTAGTATTAGAATGCTGTTTGCAACCCAAGATTGCAGAACTCTGTATATAAGAGCCTTGAGGTAAAATAGACTGTAATGAAAAACTATTCTCATTAAAGCTGATCAAGTAAATAATTTCTGATAACTTAATTCAACTGATTCCACTGCTTAGGGAATATCTGCGAAAACATCATTATCCTCTTAATTTTATTCATCTTTGAAAGCATTATTCCACAAGATTTGCAAAACTTCACAGATTAAACATAAATGGCAATTTTAAGTAAGTCTTTCTCTTCAAGGCCTGCAGGTCACTCTTGAATGGGACTGCTAACATGAGGCAATGCCTCCATTCCCTGAGTGGATGGTCTGAAATAAAGACTCTAAAACTGTGGTTTATAAACATACAAGACTTTGAGGAAAAAAAGACAAATAATGTAAAAAGAAAAACTGTGAAGTAATTGCAGAGGTCAAACATTTCTAGCAGTATTTCTTCTAATTTCTCTTCCCTTATCTGGCATTTTTTAGCATAAGCAAGACTGAAAATGTAAATTGATGCCAAAGTTTACTGAAAGGGTACTTGATTCTGGTGGCCCTAAGATGTTCCTGAAAACAATAACAATACTAACCAATATTGACAATACATGCTGAAAGCATGTGTTCTCCACCAGGTGACAACTTTTACACAGACTGGAAGCAAAGAGCATAGTGGATTCTGATGAAAGAAGGGAAATTAGGAAAAGAGGAAAAAGAAAAAGGAAACAAAGACAATACAAAAGTAGCGTGGGTAAACATTTTATGAAACAAGAAACCTTTAAAAAAGGTACTTTTTTTCTTAAATAAACAACAGATTTTTGAATTATATTAAGGCCTAGTCTAACTGTATGGCACATGAAAAATACCTGAAATACCATTTTGAATCTCCAGTTTCCCTTTTGGTTGGTGCAGCCCACAGAAATTCTCACCAGGAGAAATCTGTCAGCCTTTCCCATCAGATCTCACTTCACTCCTGAAGTACAAGAAGTTATTTCCCTTTTGGATCTGGCATATCATTAGTGCCTAATATAATGCATAAAAGATTTTTGATCAAATACCATTTGGCCTGAAGCATACTTTTATTAAAAAGCTTAACCCTACTCTAGTCACAAGCAATAATAAAACACCAGGTTATAATTAAAAATAAAATATCCAAGTTTTTTCAATATCTGTAGAACTCCCACACACTTCTTTTGTTGTTGTTCTTTGGTTTGGTTTGTTGGGGAGGTTTTTTGTTTGTTTTGCTTTTTAAACAACTAAAGTTGGTCAAAAGTGAGATATGTTGCACCACTGCCTTCTCATAATGACAGGAAACATTTTGTATTAGCATATACATCTTCCCTGAGCTAAACTTACTAACTGGAAAGATGAACAAAGTTTCTATTTGTAAACTCATAACTCAGGTTAAAGAAATGCCAAGACCTGCTTTTTCTGAGGGTCAGTTAAAACACCTGTCTGCTCTGGGAAATCTGGATTTCTGGTCTGTCGGGAAGATGGGAGCTGGAGTTCATTTGATCCCTTTCCAGACAGGGTATCCAATAAGATGCTGCCATCAGCCCAAATCTAATGAAAACAATCTTACAAAACAGTCTGTAGCTCATTTTGACAATTCCTATCAGGAATTTCTTATGCCACAGAAATTACCATTTCTTTTGATTTTTTTTTTCCCCCTCCAAGACAGATTTTATTAAAAATCTAATGTTGTTTGTTCAATGACAGCAGCCTTCTTTCAGTGCAGTACTGCCTCCAATCCAAGAAAAAGTGTTAGTATGGATTAAAAGCATATGGTAGACCAGAAACTTCTATATGTTCTATCTTAGGCCAGCCACTTCACTGGTCTTAATCATGTGTTGCACTTAATTAGAATTGAATCAAGACTATCTGGTTATGCTTCAAAGTGCATCTCTAAGACAAACATAACCTCCTATTTTAGTGAGAAAGTGATATTCCCAGAAGTTAAGGGATTTGCCCAAGGCTGCACACCCCTTACTGCCAAGAGTAGGGTTAGCATCAGCCATTCCCGCCAGAGAAAATGCTTAGCATTGGATTTCTTTGAAAGTTCGAGGTTCATTCTTCATAAAAAAGGGATGAAATATAATCACTTATCTCCAAGGACTCCTGAGGTCTATAAATAACATTAGTACATTGCTAAGTAAGAGCAAGCCTTGTCAGGGGGAGCAGTGCTCTCTCTGCACCACCAGCTGCAGGGTGAGAAGCCAGAGCATAAGAAACACCAGCCTCTGTGGGTAGGGATGCTGCCAGTGCAGCAGAGCTTTTGCATTTAGAAGCATACGATACTGGAAAAATATTTTATGGAAGGAGAAGTTCCGATTATTTTAGAAACTATTTCATTTTCCATAACTTTTCACAGATACATGCAAACTTTTTTCAAAATCTGCTTTCAGCAGAATGCCATTTCACCTCTCATACACCAGCTCCTGGACAATGCTGTCAGATTAAACTTCTTGTGACACTTGATGCCATTTGCAGCATTCTGTCTACTCCTTTAAACTAAACCCAATGCTTCACCCATAAATGTGTGTCCAACTACCACAGTAAGAAGAAAAGGAACAACTTTTCTATTGCTGAAAGATTCCCATACGGACAGACTCATTCTAGGGGGTTGCTGTGAGACCCTCCAGTTCCATTACTCTCTGGAAATCTTGGTAGCCACAAGCCCAACTTAATCAACCTTTCAGAAAACTGCAGATGCAATACTTTTTGCCTCACTTACCCTGTACGGGATCCTATTGAAATGAAAGGAAGAAACCTCCTGCAGAAGAGAACGGCACACACCTTTCTGAGCTGTTCCTGTGTTCCAACATGCCCAGCATTCAGAGCTTTTCCTAAAGCACTCTCAGAAGTTTAATTACTCCATGCTGGCTCCTCGTCCCTTGTCAGCGTTTGGAGAGCAGCAAAGGAGCAGCAGGGCTCTTGAAAATCACTCAGCTAAATCCCAGCTGAAACCTGAGCATCCTATCTTCTATGAAGCCTGTTTTGCTGCACAACGATTCTGACAATATAATAACCTTTTTTCTTGTGTGTTGACAAAAAAGGTATTTGCAGACATAGTGTGAAGGCATAAATTTCTCCAGAAGAATCACAGGCTGGAGCAAGGGAGACTGATGGTAATGATGTTTTGTTACATTTCACTCTTAAGATCAGACATAGTCCCTGATCCTACATGGAGGTGTAGGGAAATCTAAATTCTGTCACCAGTTCCTAAAACTACTATTCCATTTACTTGAATTCTACACCCCTAACAGAAAAGGTTTTAATACACATAAAATTTTTGAACCTCACAAGGATGCAATAATATAACAGCAAAGGCATCTCAGAAGATTTATACTGAAGTCTTACGAATCATTGACTTTGAAACTACAAACAGCACTCAGAGCAAACAACAGTGTTCTAAAGCAGCTCAATGACACTGTTTCAGTTTGGAAGTGGGGATTTTTAGATAATGCTCCCCCATAAGTGTTATTGCCAGACCTAACAGCAGCACTTGTGCAATGAGCAGATGCTATCAAGAATCACGGCAGTACCTTATAAAGCACAGTATAAACATGTAGCGGGGAAAAAATTTCCTGCAGCTTTGAAGCTGCAGCTTTTCAAGCTTTGAAGATGAGAGACAGATATAGGAATTAAGCGATCTGACTAAGGTGATAGTTAGGTCAGTGGCAAAACCAGGAAAATAAGAGATCTTTTCAGTCCCAAATGGCCTACCAGTGACAGGACAGAAGCATAAAGACCATTTTCATTCAAAAACATGCTATGAATCATACTTTCATTGAATCTGATTCCCTTATTGCTTCAAGTGCCTCTAAACTTGGAACCACAGACATCAGAACCAGTCATACCATCATTTTCCTTTTGCCGGTTGCTCATTTTCTGTGGAGAAACAGCATTAACTTTACATTTTCTCTGCAATGATAATACTTCACTGCCATTCTCTGGGATGCTTGTCTGTGTCTAGTTTGGGTCAGGAGACTTTGGTAGGTACAAGCACAGGAAGCTCTGTGCCTCAGTAGCTGATGAATACTGGGAGCTTACCTATAATGGCATTAAACTTGTGCAAGAAATATCTATCACTGCTATTATACTGTGAATGGTGCCAAAAGCTGATGGGCTGTGATCCATCCAGCTCCAGCAGAGGCACTAAACTGAGAGCCTTATCTGCTTTTTTCTCTCACGATCTATCCTTCCAGTGACACATGGCTTTTCTTTTAGAAAGTTTATTGCTATTTTCACTACAGTCTCTGTTAATAAAAGAGAACACACCTCCCTCTTTGGAGCAATGCCAAGTAACCATCATGCAGACACTTTGACATGTTCACTCCATTCAGCTGAACTGCTTTCAAAATTATTAACAAATCCTACAAGCAAAAAGGTGGCACAAAACATAAATAAACTATCTACATCTCATGATAAGGTATTTATTTTGAGTGCCTCGTATTCATCATCCACCTGTTGGGTGGGTCACGTGAAGAGATTTATGTCCAAATAGCCGTAACTTCCAGGGAGTGGGATGCAGAAAGACTATCCCTGGGACTCTATTTGCTGGGAAATCTGATCTGTACCAGAACAGATTTTAGTAACAAATGCAGTTCGGGTAAATTTAATGGTCTATTACTTTTGCATTTGTCATGTTTCTACATGTTTTGTGTTGGTTTTTCTTTTCTTTATATTTGATACAAGCAGCACAGTATAAATATAACTGGTAGATTGTGTCATCTCTTATTATCTTTTCCATTCAGCTGATGTGCTAATTTTGTGTAGCACAAGAAATGAACAGCGCTTTCCAGATGTATAAAATTTGGTTTTAATGACCAAGTAAGGTGGAATTTTTTTTTTTTTTTTATAGGATCACAGTTTCCTTAATTAAATTTTAAGAGAATTCAGCTTTGGAAACACTGAGTGCTGTATTTCACAGTTTTCTGAAGGGGGGAAAAAAAAAGTGAGATGGGAGGATATATGCCTACTTTCGAAGTACAGATTTAACAAAGCATTGCTTTAAATTCAGTTCTTTTCAAGGCAGTTGTTCGTGTCCCCTCCAATCCCTGTGGGTAAATATGCTGAGGTCTGTCATAGATTCCAAATGATCAGTGCTGTTATGATACTCTTACAATTATTGCAATACGAGAAAGATTAAGTCAATCTTTAAGAGATGTAGATAGGAAATACGTCTCCCTTTTCTGGCTAAGACAGACAATTTTTCAGGTTACAATCCCACCTAAAAGCTCAAAAGGATGATGGCAGATTCTGTACTGAAGCTGCTCTGTCACACAGAGTACAAAACCTCTGCCAGAGATGGGAGTCCAGTAAGCTTGAGATGTCTGTAACTGCACAGGGGACTAAATGGATTGAGTTTGTCTTATAAGCAGCATGGCTGGGCCTTTTACAAGCTGTAGTAAGAGTCAGTAATAAGGAGAGAACTTTAGGATTTTCCCAAAGACAACCAATCTGCTGGAACAGGAGAGGTATTTGTGCATGTACATGTGTTTGTGTGCCTGTCCACCAAGACAGAGTGGAAATCTGAATCTAAACAAAGTCAAGTAAACTAAGAAAAGGAAGTCAACCAAGCTGTCAACACAGAATGCCTTGAGGAATGGAAGGAATCAGAACTTCTCAGAACACTGAAAGCATTAAAAGCAATTTGTTGGCTGCTCTTCTGGCTTTTTGTTAAGCCAGTTATGAAAAAATATGCATGAAAGTTTTTCTGAGTCAGGCAACAAGTTCTTGAGTTGTCTCTCTCCACTGACGACTGCCCTCTCAGTTTTCAGTTCAGACTGGGGACACTGGTTCTGACACCATTTTGTAACCATAGCAACCAGTAAAACTTCCCCATCCTCAAATTTACCAATTTCAGAGTAAATTATTCTTGCAAAAGAATATGGGAGAAATATGACACCCAAAGTGTGACTCTGACTTCCTCTTCAGAAGCAGCTCAAGAACATGTTTAGATTTAAGCTCCAGTGATGTAACAGAATTTACTAATGATACAAAATTGTTCAGTGTGGGGAAAATCACAGCTGTCCTCGAAGAGTATGTGGGAGGATTTCATGATACTGAGTGACTGGACAACAGAACCGAAGGATTGAGTTCAACATCAGCAAACATAGCCAGAATAAAGCTGTTCTAAATACCTACACACTGGTGGGCAAACAACAGGCCACTGCCACTCAGGAGACAGAGCAGAGAGTTTTTATGGTCAGTTTGGGAACATCAGCTCCCTCTTCAGCCACTGCCAGAAAGGGTAGATATGATGTTAGATTTCTTCTCCCCCCCCTTTTTTTTGCCCCCCATATAACAATCTTTTTTTTTTTACCATTACAAAGCCATCTTAAGCCCGTGTCTTGGAGGCTCCATGGAGTTCCGGTTATCCCACCTCAAAAAGGATACAGCTGGAGTACAGAGAGGTACAAAAATGGCAATAAATACTATAAAGATGTGGGCTAGCTGGAATACTAGGACAGTCTAAATACATTAAGGCTCTTTAATGTGGGAACTAGACAGCAGTGAGTGGTATGATTAAAGTCAATAAAATCATGAATGGCCTGCAAAAGGACAAAATTTGGTTTTTACACAAGTCTCAGAGTGATTGTGGAGGAACAGGACATTAAATTAAATTAGATATCAGGGTTAAAACAGGAATATACTTGGTTATATCACATATATTGGCACCACTGTGACCACGTAGAGACTAAAGAGGTAAGGAATTCCTAACACATCAAATGTACCAAAGGCCACTATGAGCTAAAACCCAAAAACTCAGAACTTACTTCAGCCACAGACTGCTGCAAGCTGGGACTGTATACCTGGAAATAATCCTCTCAAACTAGTTACACCCAGTATTTGCAGTACGTAAGCAGATACCACTTGTGTCCCAGCTGTGCTCAGGCTGGCAGGGTTCAGGCTGTTGCAGAGAACTGCAGGCTCTGCAACCATGAAAGGGGAAAGTGTACTGAACACACCTCAGCTGAACAACAGCAGTTAGACTTGCTCACTTAGACATGTTTTACGTCCTCTGCTAACACCAGACTCTCTCAAAGGCAGCGCACAGGGTTATTTTACAAGCCAGTTATCCCTGTATATGCATACCTGTATTGTGTTTTGCTCCTTTACAGCGCTTTTAACCCTCAACAGCAATTCCAGTGGCTAAAACAAAATAAAAACTGGAATTTTTTTTCAGTGATATTTCTACTTTTCTCCTAAAAGTCTAACTTCAGGCTCAAAAACTACTACCTGCTGAGAAAGCCCCAGGATGCAGAGGGGAGCAAAGAAGTCAAATATCCCATTCTCTCCCAGTTCAGGGTTCTCTGCAAAAGACACAAAGCTCCAGCCTCTCCTGTGCACTGCTATCAAATATACACCGTTTCCAACACACAGAGCCACGCGTTACAACACACAAGTGTTTGTGTGCATGTCTACTAATAATAATGTTGATTTCTACTACCTACAACTATAATCATGAACCAACTGGTATTTAACAGACCAGTAGCCAGCTGCTGTGTATATACTTGTTTCATCTACCACCATAACTCCCTGTAGCCTATCTTCTTATAAAAACTAGTTATAAAAAAGTACAAGCAAACAGAGCAATATGATTTCTACTGTGCTTTAGGCAACTCTTTGAATTAGTAATTAGCACATTAAGATGATGTACCAAAACCCCAAGAGAATAAATCTATAAATAGATTAGAAGGTTGACTTTCAGTAAGTATCCTCTCATAATTAGTCCACCTGGTGTTATTGAAACACTGAACTAATTTTTGCAGATTCTGTTATATCTCAAATATATAGCACACAGTGCCTACACCAAGTTTTCCATATAAAAAGGATTTTTCTTTTTTAAAATTGCACCTTTCACCCTAATGATTATACAAATCTAATCTACCTAAAAACAGTCTAAAGGTTTACATCACTATTTCAAACCTGACTCAGTAGTGCAATTCATCTTTTGATAATAGCAGATCAATTAGAAGGCATTAATTCCAAGTGGTTGCAAACGTTTATTAGCTTAGGGCCCCTTGATGCCCAGCCCCGAGATCTATGCTGCCAGAAATGTCTTATGGGAAAAAGGCAGGCATGGAAAAAGGCAATACAGGAGGGTGGGTTTTACTGTCCCTTGGCTTAATGGTGAGTGACTGATCTCATCACATCTCTGCAGACACACACACCGAGAGCCCCCAGGGAGAGGATCGGTGGAAATGCATTTTGTCAGATCTGATAAATTATATGTAGAGAGAGAGACTGTTAATGCCTCCATTCCCCCTCCCCCACCTTAAGCAAAGGCCCTGGGGACTGTCAAACAGTCTGGGCAGCAGCACACTCAGGAGCAGGTGGAAGGGGAGGGATGGGCTTGAGAAGCTGAGAACACCCCCAGGTCTCTACAAAAGCAAAGGGGCTCATTACCAACCCAGTACAACAAATGGGAGGTACAGAATGTTTTCAAACCATGCAGTGCAATTACAACAGAATAAACAAGTGTTTCCTTCCCAGATAAATCATTTTTCTAGTTTGTTTTTGCCCCTTTCATTTAAGCTGTGTAAATAATAATTTTTTCTGCGGGAGATAGAACAGCTATTTCCTTGTAGGAAAAATACCCAATGAAGACATCAAACACGATGCTGTTGTTCCAACTGAGTAATGTACCTCGACACTGATTTCCCCTCTTCTGTCATTACTCTGTCAGGAGCCATCTCAAGCAGTGAGGTCCACCTGAGAGCTTCCAGGTGGTAGAGCCCTGTCATTGTAAACACACTTGTTCTGCTCTAAGGAATTTACTGAAGTTCAGATTCCTCAGTGACCTCCAAGTTAGTTTGTTCCTGTAAGCTGACATGTTTCTTCTTTCCCTTTCTTCAATACTTTATTGAAATTCCTTTTAAATTCAAATTTCTTTATCCATTTGGATTTCAATTTACACAACAATACCTCATTCACTATGAAAAAAAACAAAACAAGTTGTTGTGGTTTTTCTTTTTCCCCAGGGGAACTGATGTTAAGCAATGTGAAACCATGGTAACTGTTAACTTCCATGAGGTTGTGTTATAAAGGAAAACGAATTGGTGCAACCATCTCTTAAACGTTTCTGTGGGTTATCACCATAGTAAATCTGACAAAGCCACACTTCATCCTATAACCAGATTTTCATTTCAATGAGGAAAACCATTGATCATTTTAACAAGCTATGATCTACAGGCAGCAGTTCCCATAGGAAGTAAATCTGTGCTAAGGGAAAGAAGGTGTATCTTTTTCAATGGCTTCCAGCAGCACAGGGGAAGAGTTGGTAGCAAAAGGTGACATTTACGGGCCCTTCCTGGGACGGGAAACACTAAATAGGAGCAACTATAGATTTCCTGCAGCACAAGAATCTACAGAAATGTTAAGCTTTATGGTCCTTTGAGCAAGGGAAAAAATGAAAGACCATGAAGGCCAATTAACCACAAGGAGTTGCTGAAGCAGTAATAAACAGAGAATTAACCCAAGCACAGTAGAGCTGGGGCTAAAAATCTTCCTGTGAAAATTTCTTGGTTATTATATTCCTATAAGACTCTATGGTAATGCCAATGAGATCCCAGTAGGTTTTGCTTTACATCCTTCCTCCCTATCCAGGATCTAAACCTTCCCTGTACATGAAACCAGTGGAGTGGATGAGATCAGGACTTTCATTCCACCACAGGAACTCAGAAATCTCTGCTCTCCTATATCCAGCCTTGTAATGCAGCTGGCCTCTTTCTCTCCTCCATACTCCTTCTAGGACACAGGACTGAAGCTGAACTCCTGAGCCATAAGGTTGAAGCTTTATTTGTGCTTAAAGTGGTTCATGTTAAAACAGTATGGGTTAGTTGTCCCTCACTACTCCTCCTGATAAGCTGTTCCAGCAGTTTGGTTCTCCAATGGACTGACATCTAATTCTCAGACTAAATTTACCACTACGCAGTTTACACCCACTTACATGCCTTTACCAACAATCTTTTCCACTTAAATAACTTATCCCTCTATGTCAAGGTATTTAAAGAGAGCAATCATAGCCCCTCAGTGCCTTCATTTTGTTAACTAAGCCACACTCTGTTTCCTTTCACGACACAGGCTCTCCCACTCTTTCCTCCGTGAACTGCTGGTTTTCTCAGTCACACATGTTTGCCCTGTGTCCATAAATGCTTCCCTGTACTATCTTCTCTTGCATCCCCTGCACAGAGAAGCATCAACTTTATCTACACATCCCCAAGCTTCATTCCAGGTGACTGGAGCTCCAGTGTACAATACCTTCCTACCAGCTTTACAATTTCAACTTCCCTGAACAGTGTTGGCTGCTCTGCCAGGGTTCTGCTCTATAACCACCTCCATGTAACACCAGTGATTCACAACCCTCTCTGCTTTGTTCCCATGCACTGCGTGTGAACAGTTCGTTTGCTTTCCACTGACCATAGCCCCGTGTCCCCAGCTGTGTCCAGCACTGTCCTCCTATTAATTACAGCACATCTGTAACTACTGCATTCAGCAGCCTTAAGATCAGCCTTATGATCAGCCTTAAGATCAACATGTGCATATGCTTAGGCATATGTGTTGACAACCACTAACAAATTAGACACGGACAATTTTTTACTACAGATCTTTAATGGTGTGTTTGAATTCTATTTTTGAGCCAAGTTTTTACCTAATGTGCCAGCCCTGACACTTGCAGTTTGTTCCATCAGATAAAACGGACTCATCTTTAAATAGAGGAAAACAGCAGTAATGACATGTTATCGATCTATCAAGAGACCTTCAGGGCTGTTTGTTTATTTTCCTTTTGGTTTTCTGCACCAACTTATCTCTGGAGAGAGATCACACAGCATTTTCATCATATTTCACAAAATAAATGTGGCAGGACGAAAAAAGGGGATAATGAAAAAGCAGACTGAGGTGGCTGCAGAATCCAACGCTGGTTAAGAAAACAACAGTGAAAAACTGTTGAGGATAAAGCCTTTTAAGATCAGACCTTCAGAAATCAAACCAGTAAACACTGGTACTCTGTTAGACATGCCCTTCCACCTAGAAGATAACTATTTCAGCCCAGCCAACAACCTGATCACTGCCTTCACCTGTTGTTTAAAGCCCTAATGCTTCCACTGCAGAAAGGACTTTCATCTGGAGCTCAGGACCAACCCGCACAATCCGGGCTCCACACCTGACAAAACTTGAGCAATTCAACACCATTTCCATAAGCTGCAGGAAACATAAAGTTGCTGCTGTTTAGAACAAATTTAAGCTTCCCCAAAGCTCACTACTGGAGTAAACAGGAGCCCAGACAAGCACTGCCAGCCAACAGGCATTCACAAGTACACTGCTGAATTGTTCAGTTAATTACAGCAGAGTAAAAACTTTTCTAGCACCTTTGTTCAGTCCTGTGTGCATGGTGGGAGGGCTGAGAAAGGGAAGGCACAGATTTAGAACCCTGACTCAAAGGTTTATGAAGAATGAACTGCAAAGAAAAAGCTTTCAATATATAATTTTTTTCAACAGAGAAAGGAAAATAAGCTAAAATAAAAATTTGGAGCCTTGAGTTTAATTTCTCAACCATTTCATGCCTAGTTATTGAGCAGCAATTTATGGCATTAGTTTGTAGTGATGTACAAATTTTTGAATACTTAGTAGGCAAGGAACTAAAACAACATCTGTTGAAACAAACAGCTACTACATAACAGCAATCACATACTAAAACCACTCCCATTTGCTGCTGGTACGAGATGGTGCAGCTCCACTGATGCAGATGCTGCAGCAACTAAAGTGACAGAGACTCCGATGGATGGTGGGTCCCAAAAAACTGTATGACAGGAACATTATCCTTATAGACAGCCTTCCCCAAAATCTGCATGTTTACATCACATCAAGCTTGTGTTGAAACCTCACTGCTACTGAATATATCTTACTGTAAATAAGGTAATGAAACTAAATTCTAATGAATTTTTTTTACAAACTGAAGACTTGTAATATGAGACACAGCAAGGTTTGATGCTTACATGAAATTACCCGACTCTTCAGGCCTTCTTGGCCATCTTCTCTTTTTGTCCACTCACCTGACATCCTGAGTGTACAAGTATTTACGCCCACTTCGCTGATGAACGTTTTCGAGACAAAAGAATGTCCCGTGGACACACAAATAACCTCCCATACACACCTGCAGATTAAACACACAGCACAGGCAGCTCTCCAAGCAGAGGGGCACACTGGGCCTGGCACAAGGTGATTCTGTCTCAGAACAGAGCAACACCCCGAGTGTTTCTGCTTGCACACTGTTATAAACAATAAAACCAAGCATGGCACCCTTGGGATCCCTTCCCTGGGGCTCCCTCCCAGGGGAGATGCATTTGTTAACTTCATTGGACTGAGTTTTTCAGCATCTTCCACTGCACAGAGAAGGGCTGTTTATCAAAGATGTGGCTTTAAACAGTAATAAAATAAAGAAGATCCAATGGCGTCAGAGGACCATTATGCCAAATATTTTTCAGCATTTTTTTCAATCCAAAATCTCATTTACTAGCTAATTAATGAGAACAGAAATTATGCCACTCAACAAGTGATCATTTAATTTTTTGTTCTGGCACAGTGACTGGTATGAATCTAAAATTATTTACATCCAAGAATATGATTTTCAGCAAACATTGAGATGTAACAGTCTATCACCTGCAAAGATCTGCAGGTTCATATTATACGGCCATATGACCACATATTTCTTGATTCTCCATGGAATTCTGTTGATAAATTAAGATATATTTTAATATGTGATCATTAAAGAAGATTTTAAAAAAATTAAATTTAATAGTCTAAAAGGTTCACCTGCATGATTTAAATAAAGCATTTTTATTACCAGTAGAATGATATGGCATTAATTGAAAGGCAAGATCAAAAGACACTTCATGTCCCAGTGAGAATCACTTAAAACTTCCTCTATTACTTAAAGCTGTGTTAGGTGCCTAAGTTTAAGACAAGAGCTATAACCAAATAAATCCACACACTGACCATCCACTAGAATGGCAAGTTTTTATCAGCCTCTTCCTTTACAGATGACATTGCCTAAACTGTTATGTCCTGAGATACTACACATCCCTCAGGCAATCTTAAAGAGGGAAATTTAAAACAAGTCAATCTCTAACTGCCAGAATGATTCATTAGCTTCTACAAGCTCCTCATAAGCTCTTTACAGACTGTACTTCCATAACCACATTTTCTGGCAACAATGTCAGTTTAAGGAGCCACTGTCCATCCTATTCCTTTTGGAAACTATTTGTTCTTGCCTGTGCTTTCCCCCCAGTTGTATCAACACAACTGCTTGCAGGGCCATGTTGCGTGCTGTGACATAACTCACCTGATCCAACACCTACCTGCAGCCAGAAAATATGGTCCTCCCTCCTGCAGGCCCTCCCACTGCCTCCCTTCCTCCCCTCGTTTCCCACTTGATCTGAACCAACTCATTGTGCAATCACAGAACTAATAAATCAGAAACAAAGTTGGAAGAGGGCAGGAAGCTACAGGCAGGTGCAGGAGGGGCGTGATATTTCCTTTGTTTTGGTGGCAGGTAACCATTATATCAGCAAAGCTGTCAGGCTGCACCCTCAGATCAGTGGACAGATTTAGATTATCATGCTGGTTTAGTTTGGAGCCAGCCTTAGCACAGGTTTAAGCTCAAGTCAATGCTCATGTCATGGGTGCAGTGCTTTGAACAGCCTTGCCTTGTGTCTGTCATAAAGAGAAAACTTGCAGAGAGCCAGGCCCTTCAAGTTCAATAGCAGGGTATATCAGCATCCCATAATAAAAGTTCTGCTTCCATTATTAAAAGCTAACAAAGAAATTTCACACTCCCACTCCATCTTATAATCAGTTACCTGAACTACTTGAAATGCTTTATCCTGTATGAATGTACTGCTGGCATCATCTTTCATTAACAGTAACACATACTGTTACTTGGAGGAACAACTTCTACTTAATAGCTATTAATTCTGCCACACAGAAAAGCTGAAAAAATGTTATGAATACAATGTGAGCAATTTGATTAACTAAAAAGCATTGATTTACACATAGAGTTTTCTGTAAATACCTAGAAACCACACACGCACAAGCTGTCATTTTACAAACTGAATACAGTTTTATTTTTAAGCTGCACCAAATCCTATTACCTAACACAGACCCTTATATAGAGACCTTCTATTAACTCTGTAAATAATTCACATCAGTCTGTGAGGATGCAACTCAGAAACATCTTCCCATTAGAAAGGAACTTCATTATGCTTCAAGTCTGCTTGCAATCAGCAGTTCTTTGTAGGCAATAGGATGGTTTAGGTCCTTTGCCAAACCTCTATGTGTGGCCATTCCATAAAATTGACTAAATCAATGCACTTGGAATTCTCAAGATAGTTCATTTTCCAAAGAACTCTCCTAATTCTGATACATGTATTCAATATATATGTAAAAAAAATGCATTACACTAGTTTCTGTTTTTTTGTTTAGTCTTTATATCTATTCAACTTAATTCAATTCACATTTAACTTCTTGGTATGTCAGCTGGACTCAGTGCTAATTCCACCACAAGTTATGAACGGTTATAAAGTATTTAACTCCCTGCTTCAACTCAAATAACACCCAACAGCACGTGAATTCCAATGGTTGCAAAGAGACTTTATAAGTGTTCACCTACTATTATTTACCACCATTATCTTACAATTGCAGAATACTTTCCGTAAGTTTACGATGTGATCTTAATTTCTGTGGATAACTTTCAAGGCTGTGGGAATTTCATGAGGTATTTGAGCATTAGTATTACACTGGACAACTCATGCTGCAGGCTGTTCACCCAAGCTGCCGCTGCTGCTTGTGCTCCCCAGAACCTTTAAGAAACAAGTGGAATGGCGGCCAAAAAATCCAAATGTTACCAAGCATACCTGGCCTGCTTGTGCACTCCAGGGCTTGTGAAAGCAGCGCTGCCCAAGGCTGAACCATGGTCAGCTCAAACAGCTGCTCCGAGTGTTTTTCAGCACTGGAGCAGCTGCAGTTTTCTTTCTGTCAGTCCTGGTGGGCTGACGACATATAAGTGACACCACAGTCAACAACCACTTGAGAGAAAGAAACCGTATGGTAACAGGGAATGTTGTGAGCGAGGCCTCTTAGGGAGAGTCTAGGAGTTTTCCAACTGTTTTGAGGATCAGTAAAGAATTAGGAACAATAATTTCATAACCCAAGCCCTCCGGTGGCAGAGAAAGATTCAGCACCTTTCCACTTACATAGGCTAAAGGTTATCATCTTTTAGAGGAACTGCCTCTGTGTTAAGCAAGAAAATACAAACAGATCCTTTCGTCACTTTCATTTCTACCTTTTTTCAATAACATTGCTAAATTCTTCACGTTTTTATGTCTGTTTCAAATTTCTTCTCAGAACCTATGCAATTGATCATGTGACAGGTTACACATTTTGGGCCCTTGGGCAGTAAGTTGATGGATGTGACTTGTGACATGGCTTCCACACCAAGCAACATGATCCAGCGGAGGCTGAGAGAAGCTTAGCATCACTTTCTCTAGACTTTGGGTCAGAGCCATCGAAAAACACACAGTAGCTTCTCCAGCCGCTCTGTTTCCAGCCCATTCCATCTCACCACACATTCTGATGAAAACTTTCACGGGCAGTTACCCAAATATACTTTAAAATTAAAATTAGAAGTACTGAATGTTAGATGATACTCAACTTTTTGCTACATTGCCCAGTGAATAACAAAGAACTAAGCCAAGGCAACAGAGAAGGAATCAGCAGAGAGATGTTCTTTAGCCAGTTTTGCTGCAGACATTCAGCATGACTTTGGTTAAAACACTATGCTGGTTATTTGTCTCTGGGAAATCACTTTATCTTGGCTTCTCCATGTAGAATATAAATGTTTTGGGGGGGCAACTTTTCCACACACACTCACCCATCAGGGCAGCTGATCTCACTTTGGCCAGTGGCAGCCATTACAACAAGAGCACAGCACCAAACCCAGAGAACAAGTTGGCTTTTTATAAGCACCTAAATCCCCCACAGCTGGTGTTCCCAATCTTACCAGGTCCCAAAGCAATAGTGAAAATACGGATACAATACAAAGCAATCCCTATTCTAGAATATGTTTATTGATATTGATTAGATAATAGGAGGAAATTCTTCCCCATGGGGGTGGTGAGGCCCTGGCACAGGTTGCCCAGAGAAACTGTGGCTGCCCCATCCCTGGAAGTGTCCAAGGTCAGGTTGGACAGGGCTTGGAACAGCCTGGGATAGTGGAAGGTGTCCCTGCCCACGGCAGGGGGGTTGGAACAAGTTATCTGTAAGATCCCTTCCAACCCAAAGCATTCAATGATTCTATGATACGTGCTAATCTGCACAACATTTGTACATCTATCCTACCACACTAATAGCCCAATATTTGAGCTTATAAAGTTTACATTTCAACTACAGAGGAGTTATTTTTCCTAAAGTTTCCTGCTGTTAACTAAGTCTTTGACAGAATCATGCCAGCTATCTAAATCAGGAGGGTTTTGTAGAAGACATTTAGTACATAGCCCTTCACCTAGCATTTTAAAGCACACTATTATATTTTGAAATCTGTTGGAAAGGCTTCCTAGACAGGACTCATTGATGACCAAAGAATAACAAAGAAACTCAAGAGAATACATTATTAAATTAATTTCCAAGAATTAAAATGGAAGGGATTAAAACACAGCTAATAGCCCAGTGCAGTTTGTAATTAAATCTGAATTCTCCATTGCAAGAGCCTACTTATTGAATGTAACAAAACAAACAAACAAACAAACAAACAAAAACTTGAGTAGTCCTTTATCTTCAGGAAGAAAAATATGAGACAGACTAGCCCCACAGAATAAGCCAGAAAGCATTTTTCCCATGGTTTTGATCAGCAAAAACTACATTAGTTCCACACAGTTTAAATTAGTACAGCAGAAGTTTTAAAACTGACTTCCATTAGAGAAGTCTCTGTTTTTAACTCCCCAACTCCAGCACTAGCAATGCCAAGGCAGCACCGGCCAGGGGGGACCAAGCAGTGACACCCAGCATGTCACCAGCACAGGGGATACACTTTGAGCACACCAGGCATAAACACTCTTCCCATAATCCTTCCTCTCAGGAATGCTCGTAGCTGAATCCTCAGCTGGAAGGGGTTCAGGAGGAGCTGGGGTGGGGACCAACAGCAACACGGTGGTTTCCCAAAGGAATGCAGAGCCATCTGCATTTTCACTTGAAATGCACCCTACCCTGTTCCTGACAGACGCCTCCTAGGGCAGGATGGGAGGCAGTTCCCTTCCCCAAAGCCATCAGAGATCATCGAGAGTCATGCAAAACTGAAACAGAGCTGATGCAGGAAGCTTAGAAAGATTAGTCTGTGCAAAGACTTTCTTTACGAGAACAATTCATTCCTGCAGGTAAGAGAGCACTTTGCTGTACCTGTAGCATGGATTGTTGCAACTCAGTGTTTCAGGAGGGCTGTGCTTTTGGAACTACTGCACTAGGAAGCAAACATTCCTAAGCATAAGGGTATTCTTTGTCCTCTGAAAGGTCTGTTTTGCTCCAAATCTGCCTGTTTGACATCAACGACAGCAATAACATGGTTCACTAACATAGTTCATGTCTTTGCAGAGTCCCAGCAGATCTCATACACTTGGCAGTAAGAACAGGACTCAGTTTCTTAATCCCAAAACATCAGTGGCAAAACATTAATGCCATTTCACAGCAACATGACTTCAGAAAGTATCAAAACCTCCTTCAGGTTCCCTACCACTTGACTTCCTGACTGCCATTCTGAACTCAGGGTTTTTGGGGCAAGATCACACTCTGACACATGCCCTATGTTTTCCATAGATGTAGGGTCAGATTCAGATCTTTTTTTGCACATTTGAACCACGCTCCCAAGGACACCATAAAGTGGACAACATGGCCTAGCAAACTCTCAGAGGGATTTCTGGAACTGAGTCCTCGCACCCAAACCATGGAGATGTTCCAACAGGCTGCTGGGCAGAGTCACACTATAGGACAGCAAAGGATTTGCTGTTGTCTATGACCTTCACTGTCTCAATTTGCCACAGGACCACCTGAATCACAACTTTCCCTTTATCCTCTTTTCCCTGTAGTTAAGCTCTTTCTACAATAGCAAGGTTTGTAACACCCACTCAAACGTTTTGAGTGAGCTGTCTGCCACCATACAGAAAAGACCTCAATCTGCTTCTCCTTCCAGTCCAGCTGCAAATAAACTCACGCAGACAATCACCTGAGTCTACTTTAAATAAAACCAGACAAGGTGTCTGAGCATACCCAGGGGGAACCAGCCATGCCAGGGAAACAGATGTGCTTGAATATCTGCTTATATTTAATAAAATTATCTCTGCCATGGGTAACAGTACACATAAGTGTCCATTCCTCTCTTTGTTTTGAGCACGTTCTGAGGTTGTGCAGCCACCCAAGCCTTCCCACGCAGCAGTCTTACCCCAGGGACGTGGCTATAAGAAGCAATCAAATATTATGGATCAATTCTGTCTCTGGTTTAAAATGGCACAGTTCTATTAAAATTAAAAGAGCTTCAAGTATGCCTCACAGTTTTGTATTCCAGGCATTGCAAACACAGCAAAAGAGAATATGTGACTGGAGTAGCTCCAGTTGCTCCTTTCTTTTACTTCTGAATCTGTTGGAGGTTTTGGTGGCATTCCCTCTCCCTCACACTGGTGAGAGGTTGAGGGGATATGAAAAAATGCTGGAGTAACCATGGTAGTGTGCTACATCCCACCAGTTATGCTCGACCACCCTACCACTGCAAAAATGGAAAATAAAACAACAGGAATTTTTGTTTTGGCCCCAGGTGTTTTTGCGGCAGTGTATCATTTATTATCTTGCTTTAACCAAGGCATTTTCCAATTAGGTAATGAAGAGTCCACTATCACGAATGAATCACAGACTTTTAAGACATTACAAGGTCTACTGGTTTTCCTTAGTGACACTGAATTTCCTGATACGTGCTCAATGTACCAACACATACACTGAATTTCTTTACTATTTTGGGATAACATTTTAAATGCATTTCCTTAGAATAAGCCTGCTTATCCTGATTCTCAAAACTCAAGTTTGCCTGTACGTTCCTGAAGTTCACCAGGTGAAATTCTGATTTTAGACAAAGAGCCTGCAAAGGTTAGAGGTTAACACTGAATGTGGATTTGTATTTTTTAAGTTAACTTACAAACACTTTGTTTGTCCCAAGAAGTTTAGTACAAGTTATTTGAAAGGACTCCCACAGCTGAGCAAGAAATACATAACTTGTTTTAAATTTTCTATATGTGGAAATAGGATATTTATTAAAAACATAAGTGATTATATGCCTTTTTTACATCAAGTTCCCACAAACATATTGTTCAAATCATACTCCAAATTCTTCAGTGGAAGTAAACTGCCAAGTCCTGGGTATGAACAGAAATAATTACTGAATATTTATAGATAAACATTACACGTAAATAAATGTGTGTATAAATAACTTAATTATTATCTGGACAATGACCATGGGAAAATCATGAGGTCATGTTCCAGGCCACAGCCAGATTATATTACTCACTGTAAGGCTAATTCATCCAAGGATATCATGAGTTGAAAGGCAGAACTAACTCCTCTGTTCAGTCCCCAGTTTTACCAACTCACTCTCAAATACTCATTTTTTATTTAGAAGTAAGCTTTGAAATTACATTATTGCAATAAGTAAGAAATCACAGGCGAGTCAGAGATGGGCCTTCATCAACATTTTTGTCTCTTCAGTTAGTGAAGTTCATCAGAGCCTCCTAAACTATCCTCAATATTGGACTCATTTTCATAATGCTAAAAAGATACTTCTGATTTTTGCATTTATCAAGCATGCACTTTAATGTTTGCATTTTATGTATTTTAATTAAAGGATAACATTCATGTCAGGTGAGTTTACAAAGCAATAAACTCTTCTACAGATAATTATCCGACAACATTCTGTTCAAAGAATGAAGTAAATTTATGAACAGTCTCAAGAATTGTTGCATATTCAGTAAAGCTCATGTGGTGCCTTATGGTCTAGAAAATAAGATAGTTGGGGGGTTGTTGGTTTTCAAAGCCAGCTTTTTTCATCCTGCTCAGATTTGCTTTTCCAGCACCAGCACAGCTTTCAGGAGCATTTCAAATGCTTCTACAATAAGCACTGCCAATAAAGACACCGAGATATTTGCAGACCCCACGTTCCCCTTTCTCTGATCAAATCAAAGCTCAAGTGAGTAGGGCTGCCAGGAACACCTCTGCAAACAGAATGATTTCTTAACTAAGCAAAAGCAAAGACATAAAGAAACACAAATCCAAGTCAAGGAGAAATTAAGTGCAGTAGAGAACTGAGAAAGATGTCACATTTGCAAAAAATAATTTGAACAGAGTATATAGCACAAATGCTGTTGGGAATGCTTTTAAATGCTGGGTATAATTTAAAAAACATTCATATATATTATAGATTTATTTAATAATATTCAATAAATTAATAAAATATCAGTATTTATTTTATAAATATATATCAATAACACAAATATTATTTGTATTAGTATTTTCTGAGTAATGCAGACATGAGCCAGAAATATTTGCAGCAATCACTGAGAAGTTGGGTGCCATTTCTGTTTATGAGCTGGTCAATGCAAAAAAATTACTGCACCATTAATAGATCTTATTTGGTCAAGGTCTCTTGTAGCACCTTGGGTGAGAAAAATACTTTGTCTGAAAATGTAATCGCAGTTCTCCACTCAGCTTAGCTGGCAACATAATGGCTGAACAGAACAGGGGAGACTCAGGTTCAACACATCAGCTGAGCCAGGCAAAACTTCCATCAGAGCTCATATTTTCTTTATTCCCATAAATCCACCGGGTTCTTTCTGTGGCTGTGTAAACTGCCAACTCTCAGCACAGAAGAGATCATCTGTTCTAAACAGCATCACAAGGGAGGTCAGTGAAAGTACACACCAGGCAGGGACAGTGCCAGAAAGATGGGTCTATATCAATAATATGAAGAGCTTGTGGGATAAAGAATGTATAAATTAAACTACTACTAAATGATATTTAACATTTGTCAAGCTGTCTTTGTGTCTACTCATCTGATCTAGGCAAATCTGCCTCTAACCACACGACATGGCTCTGAACACTATTGGAGTCAACAAACATGCTCAGATAACTGTGCTACCTGTTTCATTGCAGAGCTAGAATTAGGCAGCAATGTGGGGTTTATTTTGCAAGGAATATCGGCATTTCAGAAGTTTACTAGTTCTGTGTGGAGAAAATACAAAACCTTTCACAGAGGACAGTAATGTCAGTCCACTCTACATCCTCACTTATTAAAGCTGAGATTTATGCCCAAGCTAATCCCACTGTGGCTGATGCCCAACTACAGAGCTCCACACCAGCTCTGCTCCTTTCACTGCCATGGTAAATGTTCTATTCCTCATCCACAGAGCAAGTTCAGCAGAAGAGTGACAATCACCCTCCAGCAGAACAGGTTTCTTGGCAATCTGGGAGACTTCAGCCTTCCAAGCTAGAATCCAGATTACTTTTTTTTTCCTCTGATTTTGACAAATCAACATCTTTCCAGTGAAAACCAGCTCAATAAAAGAAAATGCCTGTCCCTGACTCTAGCTCAAATTTTGGATTCTACCTCACCTTGCTATTTCTCTAAGAAGTTGGCTGCTATTGAACATGTTAAATCACACACACATTACCCTAGACCAAAGATATTCTGGCAGCATCTACCCTAAGTCTAAACAAGGAATGCAAACCAGAGAAAGGGAGATTACTTTGTGTCCTGTGACATTCAGGTTTGGAGAGCAGCAAGAACAGACTGCTCGCCCACCCCTCAGATACAAAGTACCTGTAATACAAATAAAACCAATAGGAAGCCTCATTTACCTAATGATAAGTTCCAGCAAGATTGTTCTAGCACAGCAAAACCTGGATCAAACTGTCAAGTATATTTAGTTCAGCATATATTTAATTTAGCTTGACAGGAAGCACGTTGCCCACACAGAGCAATTCTGGATGCAGCATCAGTACAAGTACACACAGAAAGGCTCTGGGATATCAGCACAGTAAACTAGGAGAGAAACAGTATTGTCTGCTGTGACTGATAGATAATTGAGTGTCTGAACAAGGTACCAAGGCGAGAGGAGGGCTGGAGAATTATTCACATCTTCAGAGGGAACAAACCAAGCAGGCTGACTGCTTAGCTGTTAAGTAGAGATTTTTTTGCATTTCCACCGAAACATTTTCATTTAAGCAACTACAGGTTTTATCACAGCAACACCTTCCTCGAAGTATTCACTTCTGTTTGAAAAATGTAAAGTTTATTATGTAACTCTGTTGAAACAATGATGGGTTCCTAAAGGCCTGCTTCAAAGTCCAGAGAATTTAATGCATGGGGTTTTTTTTTTCCATTGACCTGCTTATTCACAGTCAGTCTATAGACGCTGTTTTCATCACTGCTGGGACACAGGATTAGTAAAGGAAAATCAGAAAATTCACTTCCAACTGATTTTTTTTTTAATACACCATTACTTTCAAGTGTTCAATTTCTCCTTGAAATAATCTCCAAAAGATTTTTATGTACACCTGCTGGTGTTTTTCTCACACTCATCAAGAATTCACATTTTAACAGTTACACAAAACAATCTGTAGAGCAAATTCTTTCAGATACACCCATCCTGGTAATACAAAGTGATAGTAAGACTTTGTAGAGATTGGTGGAAATTTAGAAGCCTCTATTAAATGGTGCAGCAAAGCAATGTGCTCTGGGGCAGCACGGGCATTCAATGTTCTGAAAAATGCCAAAATTCAAACATCCTATGGTATTCCTTTTCATCCCACAGACAAAGGGACCACACGTCTACCTATAGTTTTAGGAGGAAAGGATTAGGCATATCAATATTAAAAACATTCTTACTGATGCCTCATTTAACTGATATTTTGAAGAATACTTTTTCAGTCCAATATCTCTGGGCTAAGATGGGATTTTCTCTTTCTTGTTGATATTACTGTATTGCATACCAAATGCAAATGAAAGAAAATGAATTTTACTCCCCTACTGGAAGAATCACTGGCTAAGATAGACAGAAGGATCAGATAAGACCTTCTACCTTTTCAATGGGACTTGGACCATGACCTTTCCTAATAGGAATGGGTATAAAGTCACTATGTTGAAGTGTGCACAAGAAAATAAACTTTACTTTGGATGTTTTCCATAGAATTTAACCATGTCTGGATTGTTTATGTTAAAAGAGTTTCAATGATTGGAACACTACCATACTATTATAGCAGCATTTTAATTGGAAAGTTTCAGCTTTCTGACTAAATAAGGGCTGTTCTTTCCTTTTTCTAAAGAAAATAAATAGGGAAAAAAAGCATACAAAAGAAAGAGTACCTGCCTATCACTCCTTATTACTCTTCAAAAAAGAATATCCCAAACTTGCCACAATAGAAGAGATACTCTGCTAGTAACAAGTTAGTCCCCATTACATAGCATCTGCAAAGTACTGTCCCACTGGAGCAAGCTTCTGACTGCATGACATGATTTATTCTTCCAGGTACTCTGCTCGAAGTCCTGCACCATGGAGTACTTAAATCAAAAAGAGTAAAATCATGGAGTAGACAACAAATCCACATGTGTCCTGCAAGAAACTCTGAAATCGAGTATTAATTATTTATATTCAGTTCCCTCAACCTGAAAGGAAAGTTTAATGTGGCAATCTTAAAAAAGAGATCTTCACAGGTCAAATCTCCATTTGTATTTACAAAAATATTTTTCAAATACTGACCTAAGCCATCAATTTAAATTGCCTGGACATATTACAGTAACAAATAACTAAGAAGAAAGTCTACCACTGCAAGCAAGACGAGGGTATGATTTCACAAAAGAAGGACTTTTTCCAACAAGCAAGTCACACTTTACTGGCAGTGGGCATGGGGTCAACATAAGTCAATCCAGAGAACTGTGTTCACCACATCAGGATGATTTTTAACTATACTTTACACAGAAACACAAGCCAAAATGCAATTTAAAAAAAAAAAAAAGGCAGAAAGAAAATCTCTAAAAAGAACCACTAAAATATTGGAAGTAGCTTCTCTGGTCTTCTTCAAGGGTGAACTGTAAAGGATTTAGTGGAGCTGCCAGAGTCCCTCAAGTGACCCCAAATGCAGCCTTAGCATCAGGATATCCTGCTGCCACCAGGAGTTCATGCACAACAGGCACCAAACTCCTCAGTAGTCCAGCCCAAGAGAAGCGAGGACCACAAATTGTTCTATCAAACTTCACAAACAGACCTTGGGCGAGCAGTTACTCGTGCGTTGAATGAGACTTCTTGTGCTCTTTCTGTACCACCTGAAAAATGTCGACACTTGCTACTGCCTTTCTCTTCCTGTGCCTTCACAGAAAACTTGCCTCCTGATCCACATTAGCTTCTCATTTTAGCTGGTGCTAGATAATTCAACACCTTGCTCCTTTTTGGTGTTAAATTGTCTCCCAATAGTTGGCACATAATTATATTTAATGAAATGCACTACAATGAGATCAATCTATTAGTAGTTTCCAAGACTGAAATCTTTAAAATTGTCTTTCCTTGATCATCCCCCACAAAACAAAAAAACTCAACAACAACAAAAGTAAAGCTCTTGAGCAGACAGACTGATCAGTTTAAACCACAAAGATCAGTGCAGATAACATCCAGCCAGGTGGTCTGACACAGGTATCCATGAGTTAGGTATCATGTACAAACATCACAGACTTCTGCCACTTTCCTTCATACCCTTTTTCCAATGTGGGTCATACTGAAGATATGTCTTGACCTTTTTAAAATTTGTAGTGGGGAGGAAAGACATCTAAAGAGTCTTATTCTTAACAGAAAGCCTCACCAGAAAACATGATTTCTGCTCAAAACTGTAAAAAATTTCTTATGTTTCTGACCAAACTAATAAATCTTTCCTGAGCAATGGAAACTCAATTCGTATTTGCAAACCCAAACAATAATTTTCAGAAGTCATGCAATTCAGGATCAAATAACTCTTTCCTCATTTAGTTAGATTCCATTACTTAACAGAAAATCCTTACACAAATGCACTGAAGTGCCACAAGAAGAAGCTTTAAAACAATGCAGCAGATGTACATGGGCACATGTGCATTCCTTGCACAATGGAGAGGGAAAGCAGGGAGGGCTTGCCACTCAAATTCATGATGTACACTTGTAAAAGTTCCTTCTGTAGCACAAGGAGAAAAGCTGTATATGTGGTGCATAAAATGATATCTGTTCTCAAGAACATGGTTTTGATCCAGCCTGCACTTTAGAGTTTGCTGCTCCCACCCACTGCAGTCACATCCATACAGCAAAATGAACTCAAACCTGCCCCAACTGGCTGCAGCATCCGAGCTGGGAAGGTTCTTTATGGACAATGAATTTTATTTAAAAAACTTCTGTCTGGAATTCCAAAGGTATCAGGTCTCACTACACAGCCCAGCAACTGTGGGACGTATTCTCTTTGATCTTGACAGCTTTCCCCGAGCAGAGGAGAGCTCACAGGTAGTTATGGGACACATAAGGTATTTCATGACCACTTACTTTTCAACTCTGTATCCTGGTTCTTTAACACAGCCTTGCAAATGGTCCCAAGGTGTAATAGGGACCCTTTTGACTGAACAGAAAATTGAGGCTGAAAGCTTGTGCCTGACAGCTTTGTCCCACGCAATATTAGAAATGGCCTGTGGTGGTTTCACTCTAAGCCTTCCTGGAGACCAACTTGTAACCAG
>NW_020884942.1:3269463-3278806 GCF_003945725.1 Corapipo altera
AGGTTCGAGAACGGTGGGTCCCTGTTTCGGTCGGGCTTATCTGGAGCCGAGGCCTACAGTGACTGCCGTTATCCGCCACGCGTGAGGGGAGAGCCTGGGACTGAGTCTGGTCATCCTGCCTGTTCGAAGGGAAGTGGTGAGATTTCTGATAGTTTGCCTTCGGCTGGCTGTTTGACTTACTCGGTCCTTGCCCCTTTTTGTCTTTCTCCCTTCCCCCCTCCCCCCCAGGTGTGTGGTATTCTCCTCTTGTGTATCTGTCTCATATGTAAAATATATATATATATATATTTGCTATAGCTTTGGCTGCTTAGGTTTTTTTCCCTCTTTTCCCTCTCTGGGAGGCGGGTCCTTGTTGTCGAGTTTCGGGGGACTTGGCGGGAAGCCAGCTCGAAACTTGTACATGGCCCTTGCCTGAAAAAGTAAATATATCTTTCCAATCCGTGGAGAAAAATAACTACTGTGGTAACCAACAGTAAACTGTAACACTTTAAACAGTTGAGAAGTGTAGTGATGGGTAACAGCTTTCAAGACAGTCGCCACTTCCTACTGTCCACGTGTTCAAAAATGTTTAGAGCACTGAGCCTTGTTAGGAACAGTTTTACAACGAGGGAGTAGATTTTCCAATGCCATTTTTCCCCACTCTGTTTTAGTTAGAGTAAGACTGTCGTCAAACAAATAGGGACAAGGGGCTCTCTGCTAACTCTTTAATGGCACTGTAACATGAGTCTTCTCCACTCTCCCATGTCACTGTAGATTAAACAGCTCATGGTTTGTTTCACAGAGGCAGAACTAGAAGCAGAAGAGTAATGTAGCCACAGGATCCTACGTGGCACTGATTTCAAATCACCACAGAAGACATTCCTTTGTACATCTGTATACTCCCATAACCCCCTGGGAGGTATATCCGTGACATCCTTTCTGGCACTACATAGTAATTCCTTCAATTAGTATCAGTTTACTGTGCTGCCCTCTCTGAACCTGGAGGAGAAAAGCCATCTAGGCATTATTATCTAGCATTTAATAACTCAGAGCTTCTTGGTTGAATTTGTGTGCTTCCTTTTCACAGCAAATCACTTCACATGGGTCATGTACACACAGAACATCAAATACTAACCAATTCTTTTTCTGTTTGATAGTACTGGTGAAATGCTATCAAACAGCTGCACTTTCACCATATATTACCAATTCACTTAGACCAAATTTTTTTTTCCTAACTGAAAGTTGCCTGACATTTCTTTTAAGAAATCCTCTCTAAAACTGAACTAAAATTGCATTTATTCCTATTAGAAACAAGAAGGACAGATATTATACCCCTACTGAGGCATTCATTTCCTTATATTGCTATGTTTTCCTAGTTAAATAGATTTTCCTCTGTGAGCATCTTTTAAAACCTACTACAGCCCTTTGTAGTGGAACTACTTACAGCATACATATTTTTAACTAAGTACTACAGGTTAATAATTGGGGGTAAGAACAGTTCTAATCTCATTATGTGCATCACACTCTGTGTTTAAAATATCATTGCTTCTTTCCATCATCAGTGAAGTCTCTCAGCTTGTAAAAGCAAAATAATGCAGGTTGCTGTGTGTCTCAATGCACCTCACAGCTATTAGGAGTCTGCCAAGCACTGGAGCTTGTTAGTTTGCTGTAAATGTGGCCTTCAAGAGTTTCAGGTATTACACTGCAATTTGAAAATGTGCCCAAACAAAGCAGGGCAGAATAGAATCAGCACATCAAACATATTGGCTTTCCCATCCTTCTTTATGATCAATCCCAAAGCTCTAATTCCAGAAACTTCCTTCACATCAATCAAGCAGAAATCCAGAGTATTCCACAGAAGTGAATAAAGCCTCTGTGCTGCTGATCTTTGTGGCAGGGTTCAGGCTTTACTGACCAATGCCAGGAGCTCTAGACCAGGGTATCTCAGCAGAGATTTCTCCAGTCAGCTCAGCACCCTCAGCTGTTCTTTCCAGCTTCTCTGGACTACTCCCATTTCCTCCCCTCTTCTCACATACAGTTGACCTCCACATACCCCCTACCTACACTTCCTGACTGATTTCCCCTCAGTTCCCCCTCTTTCCTTCATGCACCGTGGCCTCGCACTGTCCCATCTGAATCTGACCAAATTCATGAACATATTTTGCAGAACAGATCAAGTGTTATGTTTGTAACAGAAAGGTTAAGAGTTTCTATGAAACCCCTCTGTCTTCACTTCTGCAAAATGTCTAATTTTGAATGACAAAACCCACAGGATTTATTATCCCATTTGAGAAAAGTGAACTGGAGAGAAGGATCCAGTGCTATCCTTTGCTGCTGTTAATTGATTTGCCTTCAAAAGCAGGAAGAGACCAATGCAGGAGGTAATTAGCAGCTTTATTAACATTTACATGCTTTCATGGCAATGAACTTTAGCCCTCACCCTCAAGCATCCTGAGAGAAGGACAAAATCTGACATTCAAAGCCTGTCAGAGCTCTGCATCATTCAGAAGGGTAAACTCAGGTAAATTTACGTCTTAAACGGTCACTTCTGACAGCGTGTATTTGGTTTATCCCACGGGATTTAAAATTTAAAAAACAACCAAAGAAAACTGACACAAAAAAACCCAAACCCAACTAACTCCAACAAAAAACCACAAGTCCTAGAAAACACCCTAAAAACTGCAAAATCCAGGAAAAAAATATGGATAGTAATTTGCAACTTACAGTAATGAGTGTACCTCTAGAAATTGCTTTGACTGATGGCACAAGAACAACAGAAGTTAAACACTTTTTAAGCATGTTAAGGCTGAATGATTATCTCTGTTTTCCATATCCAAAGGGCTGCTTGCTAAAGCCTAAGGACATGAGAAAGAGGACAATGAAAGGGCTAAATTCATAAAAACTGAAAGTCTCTAAGGGAAAACATTTTGAGAAAAGGAAGTCACTGTGATTTGGCACTTCCTTCCTAAGCCAGCTTGCACAGGCCCTGAGAGTCTAACAACAGTGACATGATCTGTTCAAGCCTGTGGACAGGTGTCCCCTAATCGCTCCACTTCATGCAAAGTTCCAAGACAAACAAGTTAAGGAGAGAAGGAAGGAAAAAAAGTGTGAGCTCCTACTGGGTTTTACAAAACATCCTTCTCTTCGGTTCCTAGTAACCTGGTTTAAAAACCACTTTTCCATGCAGGCTTTTAACCCTAAAATGTTACACTTGAAGATTCCTGAGAAAGTGCCTCCGACTGGAAAAGCAGCTGCTGTAAAATAATATCCTCCTCTACCCCCCACCAAATCAGGGTATTCCATGTGAAACCTGTACAATTCAGGGACAAGACCATACTCCCTCTTAACTCCTCACAGCACTACAAAACCATGGCAGATTTGGAGAAAACAGAATAAAGGTTTTACCACATCTCAAATGTTTATGCCATACCAACTGCAAAGTCTGCGACCTTCCTGGAAACCCATTCCACATAAAATCCACCCACACACATCTGAAAAGATCCACCTGAAATGATGATGGGATCTGTACCTGTGCAATGGAATGCTGTGTCTGACCAGCAGAATTTTTCTCCTTCTACCACCATGAAGAATATTTCAGATCAAGCTCACTGGTATTAACAGAAAGACCGTTTCATTTGGAAACTCAGGATTTCGGAATCTTCTTGAAATTGAGAGGCAACAAAGACAAAACTCCCTAACCTGATTTTCACAAAGGTTTTTCTTTCCTCACTCCAAATAAAGCTAAGTTGGATCTTCTGATCCAACATGCCTATGTAGGATCCAAGTTAGATACGGCTATAGCTCAACAATCATTAAGAGGGACAGATGAGAAACAGGGCAGACAGAAAAACAACAAAAAACAAATAACAAAGTTTAAAGCACACTTAAAGCTGTTATTTGTAATGCTAGTTCTAATTCCTGCTTATAGATATTACATATATGAACAAATATTTAGTTAAGACTAAAAATAATTATGTTAGTTCACAGAAATTTGATGGGACCAATCAGGGAAGTGTCCAAAAATTCTTTATTTGCTTTAGCTGAGGAAAGAACCACCCTAACAACAGGGAGAATAATTCCTCCTCTCTTTCTCTCCTTTTCCAGTTTTTCATATTTGAAAACATTTTGCATATGGTCATAATTTCATAGTTCTCCTGACGTTGTGGATTTTCAGCAACAGGAAGAGAATTTCATTGTGGTTTTCAGTTTTAAAAATGTGAATACTCGAGATGGTGAAACTGGGCTGCAGAACAGCCAAGGCTTCAAAGTCACGAGGACACAACTCAGTCACATTTCTAACTATATTTCAGTACTTGTCTTACCTGAAAAAAAAAAAATCAAGTACAGAAGATTGCTTTTCTTAAAAGTATTCTGAGAAATCAAACAATAAGGACCTGACCGCAGAAACAGGTGGCTCAGTGTTCAAAATGGAGTTGTACATGCAAAAACCAGAAGGGGAATAAGCTTTTCAGGTTTATTTGTCCTCTAATTTATAATCTAAAACTGACACTTTCTGTGGTGGATGGAAAACTTTAGAAACAGCTTTAAACTTTCGTGGAATAGCACAGACTTAACAGATAACCCATTTAAATACAAATACAGAATTGTTAGGGTTGGAAGGGACATCCAGAGATCATCTAATCCAACCCCAATTAACATAATAGTTATTTTGGTCTGAAGTAAGTCATTGCTCTTTTACACATGGACTTCCTAATTCTGTTTTTTTCAGGAACACACCCTTTTATTTTCAAGGAGAAAAGAGTGGTCTGAGAAATATTACTGAAATATTTCTGAATTACGTCTAGTCAGAACATGATGAAACACTGAATAACCACCAGGATTTAAGGCAGCATTTCACTTACTTTCAGAATATTTTGATGACTACGGCAAACAAAAACAAACAAGCAAAAAAAAATCCCAGCGACATTCATTTCTTCTTGACACAATTTCTTCATGCCCTCACTTAGCCATTTCACACAGCCACAGTACAGATCAGCAGCCCACAACCACCACTGCAGGGGCTCTGTTTTGCCAGAGATTCATTCCATCAAAACCTGTGGTGGATCCTCAAGCTGGTGTTTGAATTCAGACTGCTAAAAATACAACAAGATGCAGAATTGTTTTAGATTTGTTTGTAGAGGGCTGGCTAGCAAGACAAGGACATATGGATATAGCTAAAGCTATGGATGAGCTGTTAGAGTATAGAACACGGCCTGTCTAGGCCCGTGAGAAGATCTGGGATAGCAAGGCCATGGCAGGGCTATGGTGTTTTTGTGCCTGCTAGCTGGCTGGTAAACAGGAGGTTGTGACTAGCAAAACAAAAGCAACTGAGAGCCACCTGTGTCAACAAAAGAAGGGAGTAAAAGTGAAATCAACATTTAAGCAAGAACCAATAATGAGCTTAGCTTTTGCAATATGTATGAGCTAATTATAAAGTGTATATTAAGCTATTAGCGGTGATCAATAGACGAAGTTTGCTGATTCTCATATTGAGCGTCCCTCTCTTCCCTCGTCTCGACATTTGTTGGCACATTTCAACATCAACATGTGCAACCTAGTAAATCTGCTCTTCATTTCACACATATAACTCACAAGTTTACAAAAGTACTCTGCCACTACTGGCTTGCCCAAAGTCCTGTAAATTGATCTTACTCTGGCTTAAGGTGCAAAAAGTAATCAAGTGATACAAAGAGAAGCCTGGAGAAAGAAAAACCTCTGAAGAAGATGGCAATCCTATCACTCTGAAAAACATAAAAATAAAAATAAAGAATAACATACTTTTCTTTAACCTCCTAATCCTACAGAAACTCTGAACCCATTCCACAGGAGCAGCAATAACTCCTGAAACAAACCACGTATTTACAGTGCAACTGTAACTTATGAAATGTCTCACTGATCTAAAATATCATGATCCTTCCCTCAGAAAAGTTGTCTAAAGTTGCTGCACAGTGTGGCCATGATTCAGATTTGCTTCTTCCAAGGAAGAATTTGCCAAACTTTTGAAAGCTTTCCTTTTCATAGTCAACTTGAAGGTTGACCCTGTTCTAAAGAGAGTTGGGGCTTTTTGTAAACAGCAAAGACAGCAGCAGAAGCAGCAGGAGCCTGGATTTGGGTTAGGATCTGCAGCCACACCTGCTGGGATCTCACTGGGTGTCAAAACATCCAGCACGAGCAGCTGGCTCAAAATTCCTCAGCAAACCTATGAGCCAGCCCAGTCTGAGAGCTCTGAAGCACTACAGCACCTCACTGTTAAAGGGCAGTGTGCTACCAAAATTGTCACTGGCAAAATTTTTTAACAACCTTCTTTATATACATATGAACTACAGCCTTTAAGTGCTTACTACTTGAAGCAGTTCAAGTTTCAGATCCCACACTTCAAATGAAAGTATTCAGGTGACCACAGGGTGTGTCTACATTAGCATGTTAGCATCAGGTTTATACTTTTCAATTAAAAGTGAGTGTCACCTTTTCTCACATTCCAGTTTATATTGTAGAGCCATCCCAGAACCAGATTCTTTCTTAATGAAGATGGGGTTGTTTAGCTTGGAGAAAAGGAGGCTCCAGGGAGACCTTATCGCTCTCTACAACCACCTGAAAGGAGTTTGTGGTAAGGTGGGGGGCAGGCCTTTCTCCCAGGTAACAAGCACAGATAAGTGCAGCATTGAGATATCAGCATCGTTCCTTTCTCTGAAGATCAGTGCCTATTGTGCACTGGAGACGCAGCCTAAAAGCATGTTACAGCACCCGAACAAACAGGGGTTTATTGCAGTGATCCCAAGCACGCACCACTTCACTTTCTTCTTCATTACCAGCTTACATTTAGCTACTCCAGTACTCAAGCTGGTTTTTGCTTCCTGCAACACCACAATAGCAATGGTGTGCATTTTAGAGTAGATCAAAGTAACTGCAAGCACTCATTGCTTAAAAGGATATTTGAAACGGCAGCAGCACTCTCAGAATTCTCAGCAGCATCTGTCAGCCTCTAAATTTCAATTTATAAAATGACAACACTTCCTGTAGGAGTGACAGAGGAGATTTTAGTGTGTGTTCCTCTGTGGAACAGTCCCCACACCCAGCCAGCTGCACTCCAACACAGGTCACAGGCAGACTCTCCCCAGTTTTCAAAAATCCTGAGATCCTGACACATTGCTTGTGACAGGAGTCCTGAACAGTCTTGCTGAAGGCATATGACCATTTATGTGACGATAACTGGAGAACAAATCTTCTGCAGCTGCCCTGAGAATGTACCTTTAGCAGAGCTCAGGAAATGCAGAGCAGTGCTACACCGTCGCTGCTGCTTCACGGTAAGGTCCAGACACACCAAGGAGGAGGCTGCCACTAACACCTCAGGTGCTGAGGTTACCAAACATTCCCGAGCAACTTCCACACTCCAGCCCCAAAGCCCAAGCAGTGGCACTGCAGTTGATAGTCTTCAGATTGCAATCAGCCTCTTCATGAGAACTAATGGTACAGCCCTGGCCAAAGAGTGGGAGAGAGTGAGCAGTGCTCAGAGTTGGCTACCATGGCTACACTCATCATATCTTAACTCTTCCATGCACAGATCACCGCTTGTCTGTTTATTATTTGTTTCATCCCTCTGGAAATAGAAACTACAAGAGACAAGTAGGCAGACAGAGATGGAAAAACTGAATGATTATCTAACTTTAATTAGTACTCACAACCCACTGATCCCCAAAAGTGCTATTTCCAAATCAGGATTGCCCATTTGTTGTAGAGAGACATACTCCAAAAGCTTGCCAGTGAGTCCAAATCTCCTTCTGCCTTTTCTAGCAGGAGAAAGAGCAGTCTCTGAGAAGGACGCTCTAGTCCAACTAGGACTTCACAAAAATCCAAATTTCATTAAAAAGGAGTTCTAAAGGGAAATTCACGTTTTGTGTACAACACAAAATCTCCATATGAGCTTTGGGGAAAGTCCTTGGATGCTGTATTGTACTAATCTGCCATTTATAAGGCTGAGACAGCAAATCCTGTTTGGCTACTGTGGCCAGGCAGAATGGAGAAACTCATTCAACGCCAGCATTTCATTTAGGTGAAGAGATATTACTGAGGAGAAGAAGGCTCCTGCAGTTCAGTCTCTACAGAAGAGAAGGCCATGGGAGCAAGTGGCTAAGAGTGACTAGAGGAAATCTTTTGCCTTTTTGCCTTAGAGTGAGAGAGATGGATGTGGCACCTCGTTGCCTCATATCTGCCCAGACAGTTATTTATACAACTTGTTATTCTGTGGGCTGAATTTGCTCGTTAATTCACCCATTTTTTTTGAACATCCAAACATCCTGAGGCAAGAAGTTTCACACCTTAACCAGAAGTTTAGCAAAGGAATATCTACTTCTGCTTTCAAGCTGTCACTAATTAACAGTGTCCCGTGTTCTTGTAATGAGAGAACAAACAGGAAATCCCTACTGGGCATCTCCACAGCACACATGATTTTTATAGGCCACATATTCCTCTTCTATCTTTTCTGCACCAGGCTGGAGTGCCTGCCATTACACATACAGGATGCAGTTCATGCCCCGATCCTCCTCCTCGTTTCTCCTTCTGTACATTTGTGCTTGTGCTCTATCTTTCCAAGCCTAGGGCACAGCACAAACTGCAGACACCACATGCCTGTATCATGACCACCACGCCATGATCATCTATTCTACCACTCTCTTGTGAAGGACATGAAATATCTATCAGAAATTCAAGCAGAACACCACAATCTACCTGTCTACATGCTCATTATCACCTTCTAAAGGCTCTCAACATTTAGATTCATTTCCCTACCGTGTTCATCTGCTTATAGTTTCTATAGATTTTACTGTCATATACCAAGTTTACCGTCCACACCTTTACAAAATCCTTATTTTGCTAAAAAGACAATGATGTCTTCACATTTCCCATCTTCCCAGCCTCTAATGTTGGAGCAGTCCTAAAGAAAATATGGTATCACAATGAAAAATTTCTCCCTTTAGGCCTTCTAGATTTTTCAGATGAACGGTGTCTAGTCCTAGCAGTACATAATGGTTAACGCCATCAACTTCCCCTGCAGTCTCCTCTCCTGATATGGTATTGAGACAATCATCACTGGCAGGAAAAAAAGGTTCCAGCACAGGAATTTCTCCAAGCTTGCTTCACTTTTCAAAACAGTTTTCCAGTTCTACTGCTCCAGCCTCATTTTCTCTGAGCATTTTTGTATACCGAGACTATTCATTATCCTGACAGACTCGTTCTTATATCAAGTCTTGCTCCAAGAACAAGCTGCTCAAAAGAGCAATGAAGAGAAAGGCAGTACTCCTGGTGCAAGTAATTCTAATGTTGTCCTAAACTGACACTAGAGGATCCCTAGCAAAGGCACGTTTTCCTG
>NW_020884942.1:3278816-3312361 GCF_003945725.1 Corapipo altera
GTCCTAAACTGACACTAGAGGATCCCTAGCAAAGGCACGTTTTCCTGTTCATCTGAAGAGCAGGCCAGAAGCATATTCTCAAGCCAGGGGAAACCTGACTCTTTTTATGGTGTATTCAACTGGCAGCTCAAAATTTTTGTGCAATGATTTAAACACAATAAAACCCAATCCAAAGAACTATAATAAAAGAAAAAGGCCCAATTCTGTTTATCAGACCCTCTCACAGACCTCAGGTGCCCTCTCTACTAATTGAATGCAGGATCCTCATTTCATTTTGCTTCAGGCTGCATTTGTGTGTCAATTTGTTTTTGAAGGTCAAGTTTGTTTTTCCTAAAGAGCTTGTGTGCCAATCAGCACACAGCATACATAATGCTCAGCTTTCAAACGGCATTTTGAAATGCAAGAAGTATCAAGGAAACAGCAACTGCAGCTTTTACCAGCTCCACAGCCTTAAACCTTAAACTCAGGTTCACAGGAGATCCACCAAATTAATTGGGGTGATCTATTTTCTGCTACACAGTTAATAATAAGGCTCTATTTTGAGCTCAGAGTTGTTTACTACTGCTGATATTTAATGCTCTGGTGTCCTGGGAAAGGAGAAAGAGCAAAGAGAAATGCATCTTCAGGCATTTCCAGGACAGGTTTCTGTCCCATGCGGGGAGAACTGTGACAGGTCCAGCCTATAAAACAGATGACGAAAGGAGCAAAGTCTGCCAGCAAGCAGGAGCCCTGTCTGTGCTGCTGTGTAGCACTGCTGGCAGTGCAGGCTGCCCAGAAAGTCTCCTCCTTTTAAGGCAGTCAGTACTGTAAGAGAGTATATAAGTGTATAATATTTATATATTATTATATGGTGTTTTATATATTTCTGATTTAACACATGAATCTAACCTTTTATTTTCCATTTAGCCTATTTAATGTGTTAACGACAGACATTTAGAGTTTGGTGGTGGGGTTGGGTTTTTTGCTGCTGTCATCTTTGGGGGTAGATTGTTGGTGTTTTTCTTTCCTTTGTTTTTGCTTTTTAATTCAAAATATGAGGAATCTTGTTAGTCTTTTCCCAGCCTTTCTGTTGCTTTCAAACCTGAATCTTTTCCACGTGTTTCCAACTCTGGGAAAGTTACAGACAGGCAAAGGACAATAACAACAGCTTTCCCCTTAATGCCTTTCTAAAACATGTATATCAGGAATTTAAGTGGCTTGGTTTTTTTCTTTAACAAAGTAGGATAAAAATTAAATACAACATTTTTTTAACTTTTTTGTTCAGAGAGTTGATACAGAAAATGTTTATTTTTGTTTGCTTGGCTTTTCTTGTTTTTCTTTTGGCCAGAAATCTGTTTGTTCTAAAAGTTAACTGTGGATCCAGCAACATGTCACCAGCAAAAGGCATTCTGAAGTGGAAATACTGATATTCCTCCTGTTTCCTCTCCACTACTTTTACAGTAAAAACTTCCATCAGTATTACAATCATGTAAATATTTAGAATACTACATTGTTGCCAAAATCTTCAAACATATGCTTTACAATTAATTTATAATGACAATATACAGCGAAACATTAAACTTAAAAGTTATCTTTGGATGTGTTAGACATGCATTTATCTTCAAATACCTCAGATGTAATTAAGCTGAAGTTATTTACAGATGAGAAAACTAAGCAGAGCTGTGTGGGAGTCAGAACTCCCTTTAATGGGACAGACATAATTGTCACATTTCTCTCTGTTCCATATTGGAATTATTCTGTAAGTTCCTACAAAACAATTTACAAGCATGACAATTGTTTTTAAGTAAGAACACAGAATGCTAGAACTGCACCTTTTATAACTGCTACCTACCACAAAACACACTTCAAAAAGAAACATCATGAAAACCAACAACAATCCCATGGAACATCTCTTTTTTTGACAAAAAGAAGTTTTTGGCTAACATTCACTGGTACACTTTCAACAAACTCTCACTGCAAAAACTGATATATACTTTGACAATGATAATAAAGACATAGTTGTGCTTAAAACATCTTGTTCTCTCCTCAGGGTGATGTTGCCTCATGTTACACAAAGTAAAAGCAAGACAGCAAGAAGTTTAGCTCATGGAAAGAAAGTGTATATTCCAGTTTAGAGTCCAAAGGGTGATGGCAAAGACCCTGATAAAAAACAGAGGGGGAAAAAAAGTAGAATGCTGCTGCTGAACCATCAGAAGGATACGAAGTCCCTTTTTCCATACTTACAGCAAACTTTAACTTGTAACTTTACCTTTCCACAACATCCTCTCCATTCCAGCAGGTTGAGCTGTCCCTCATGACCAGGTCTCCATCACACAGACGTTCTGCTATAGAGGCATAAAAGGTGCGGGATCGCTTCATGTAACTGATGAACTCTCTGTAACGCAGGAGGAACATATTTAACAACACAACAGGAAACTCAGCATTTAAGCCCCTGTCAACTAAACCCTCCACAAGGTTAAGACTTTAGAATTTAAGCAATCTGAATGGATTTCTATTTCTACTGTATTTCTACCCCTATTTATCATCCAATCTGATTTAGTCTAGTGTTAATAGGCATAATTACGCACACGAAGGGTGGTTTTAACACATTCTGTTAACCCATCTCAATTGAGAGTATTTCAGAATGAGAAATTACCCTCCTCCATCGCTTTAGAAGCTCCTGTTTGGTATGAGACGTTAAAGATAGGGAGAACAAGATGCAGGACACAAACTGAGCCATCACAGAGCTATCTGCTTGTCTCAGAACTTCCCACTGGGAAGGCCAAAGGACTCATTTTGGTTTCCAATGTTTCAGCCTGGCAGGCCATAAGGGGACGCTGCACTGAAGGCGTGCCTGGGGATATGGCTGGATGAAGCTTGGCACAAAACCAGTCAGGATTTATCATTCCTTTAGGAGCAACAAGTGTTTTAAACAATGTCAAAGTCCACTGCTAAATATCTATCCCTACACGGTTTAGGCAGTGGTCGTCTCTCCCCAAGGTTATCTATATACTTTTTCAAGTGGTCAACCATCCCATTTATCTTGTGGGATGAAATCCTGGTCTAGATAAATTAACTGTCACACGATCCAAAGAAAATAACAGAGCAGGAAAGCTGTTATTTTAAGCAAAGAAAAAAGCAGGAATTTTTGGGCTTATGATGAGGGAATCAGCATTTCTACCTCTTGACTACCAACTTACAAATACAAGCTCTAAGTCTTAATGCAGGAAAGCCAGGCCCAGCTCGAAGGCTGCTTACTTGACAGAACAGCCCGAGAGTATCAGTTCTGAAAGGCAACACAGATGCTAAAGATTTTATGGGTGCTAAACTGTCGTTTTCTTTGAAGGAGAAAACCAGCACCTTTTAACAGTCTAAAGCTTGTCTTACCCAGCTCACCCCAAGAGGTTTAAACTCCTTTGTATTCTCAGCAGAGTGAGGCTCTGACATTTCAAAGTAGCATCTTAGCAAACAGAGAATTCTGTGTCCAACTCTCAATCTTTCTGAGCAAAAATATTTACTTTTCATCAGTGTAAAACTAAACTCAGTAGGGTAGAAAATGTACAGTTTCCCAGCACCCCACAGTATAAAAGCAGCAATCAAGTGTGCCAACTTCTAGGTTACAGCTGGAGATGAGCTAACTGGAGAGACAACAAAGGATGTCACCTTGTTTTCATTCTTACCGAGAGATTTTTTTCAAACTTCTTGATTTGTCATTCTTTGAAGCTTTCAGAGGCAGAGAACTGGAATAGGCCGGGGAGAATTAGCATCAATCAGGAGAGTTGGGGAGTAGGGGAGAAGCAGGAATTCAGGTAAATGAGGAAAAGAAATGAGAAACAAAAGAGAAAAGTAAAAATTATTTGAAAGAAAAGTCATCAAGCACATGCACAGGATAATAAAAGAAAATCAATAAGGAGAAAAACTGTCATGAGATTTTCCAAAATATAGATACCATCAAAAATGTCAATGCAATGTTGGGGAGGGGGGGGAAATCGCAACCAAGATTTTTTGTCCCCATCATTTTCAAATACAAGCACAATTACAAATGCAGAGCACACAGTAGAAAGCTGAAAATAAATTCAGCAGGACTTAAATTAACCATAACTGATACCAAACAGAAGAACTGCAAATACATGGAGTTGTGGAAGAAAATAATGGTAGTTTAGAATGAGAACCAAGGGAAGAGAGACATATATGAGCAGCATTCACGTTCTGATACGACAAGCAATTTACTGCCTGTTAATAAATGTGTAAGTAGAGATATTTTTTGCTGTTCTCTTCTGGTCAGATTTGCCATTTACAAACACCTAGCTTTGCAAAACAGGAGATACAGGCTTCAGGGTTATACTGGAGGAAGAACTGTGGAAATAACCCAGGCAATTATTTCGTGTAAAAGTATTTTGTGGCACCAATATCCTGAGGTCCCTTAATTAACATTAGACATTGCATCCAGCATTTAACATCATGATGTAATTTTCCACTGAGATGGTTTGATAGCTCAGCCTGCTCTCACACCTGTGCTCTCCTCTGTAGCACAATGGCCAGAGCTGGAGCAATGAGTGCCTGCAAACCAGTTCCACACCGAACCCACTTCACTCTTACTGGACAGAGTGACCACTTTCAGCAACCTCAGGACACCCAGAGGATGCAGCTTTGCCCTCACACTTTCTGAGAGCTCATAGCAGGGGTGGCCACAGGAGAGGAGGGACCTGCCCTGATCATCAGGTGAGTGGCACCTTCCATCACTGAGGCAGCGATTCCAACACAGCCACTCATAAAACAAAATGAGATTTGGTAACAGGGAAAATCTGGGCCAGCTGAAACCTCTGCCTTGGCCAGACATTAATGTGCATCTGACATTAATAATCTGTTTTGTACTAGCACTTTATTACTCAAATTTTAATAAAATCATGTGATGTCTGACCCAATAGATACTTAATTTTAAATAAAATAGATACTATGGACTTCAAATATTCCCAAAGAAACTCCTAAATTGTTTATTTTAAGATGTATAAAAGATCTGTAAATTCACAGCAAAACACAATCACAAAGCTTGCTTCCTCCAACTAGGGACCTAATGAATTACAGTTCTTCGTTAAATGTAACCTATTACATATACAGCTTTGTAACCAGTCTGTGTTTAGTGGTTTGAAATGCTTCATGGAGCAGAGACGCTAAAAGGCAGATATTCAACTTTGCTAGGAGACTGGACCCTGACCAGAACAGTTCTTTGTGCTGAACTCAGCAATAATATTCCAGTTTACTCACTGAGATTCTGTACATGCCATTTACATTCCCTGTACCATCATATGGTTTCAATTTTCTTGTCATCTCTATTACATGTTATAGTAACCTCCACATTAAAAAATGACTGCAGCAGTAACGCTGCCAGTTTCACTTAATCCCTGAATACCATTGTGTGATGAAAAAAAAATAATTACAATCAATTTGATGCTTTTCAGGTTAATCAGAGGAAAAGGTTTCCAACAAGACCATGCAACATTTATTCAAGTTTCACCTTCTTTCACTATTGTTCCTGACACTTAGTGATGCGTAACAAAAAAATATGTAGGAACGGAATGCAGAATAAAATAAAGAGAGATGGGAAATGTTCCAGGAACCCACGAGAGTAAGAGGAGAAGAAAAGGGTTCAACTACTGCAAAAGAGGATCCAGTTGGTCTGTGCCCTCAGGGACTATGCAGAACCTCAGTGTGCAGACAGCAGAGGGTGAGGAGGGCTGGCTGCAGCCAGACCCCAAACACCTTCCCCCAGGAATGACATCAGGCCAAGAGATGCCATTGAACAATCTCACTTCTCAGCTGCATGAGCAGCCCTGGCTCTGCTGAGCTGCTGAAACTAGGCTTCTCAAATTCTTTGGAAAAGGAGTTTGATTTCGTAACTGGCCTGGCAAAGACTCATTAGCTTTGGAGCAAATATCCATCTGTAGGTATAAGCTGTCTGGCACTGGGTTTTTAAGGGCATCTCTGACCAGGTTCTATAGGGGAGCTGAGAGGCCACGTGACTCTGGTGTCTCCCACACACATGCCAACCAGTTGAGTTCTCTTTGAGTTCAGGAACATTTTGACACATTAAGGGCATGAGCCACAGCTTTTGTGTCTATTTGGAGAGTGCTGGCTAATTCCTTCTCTTTTTCTTTCCTTTTTTTAAAAGGTTGGAGTCATGTTCCATATTCCCCTTGAATTAAGGATCATTTGGAGGGATGTCTATTATATAGACCGACAGACAGATTCAGCAGAACCAGTTCCCTGTGTGACCTTGTACCTCAACTGACAGACAGCTGACATTATTGTTCTTCATTTCTTAAAATCAGCACAAACAATAGCATCTAAAAAGATTCACGTAATTACTCTCATGATCTGGTCCCCCTGTATCAGTTCTCTGTCAACTCTAAGTGCATTCTACATAACCCACTGCAGGAATGACTTCACCCATGTATTATAATATTTTATTACCTTGAATTGCTTTTTATTGATATCATATGTGATTAAATGATAGAGAATGAACAACACAGTGATGCTGCCAATCACTGCATCTTTCACTCTATTTATGGTTTCACAATTGTTTCCAAGAAGCAAAGTACAAGCTTCAGGCCATGTGTTTTATAGAATGTTGTGGAGAATATTTTCAATTTTTCCACTTCTCACTATTTATGGCATGGTTCCATCATTCATTTTCAGTGCACAGGCTCCCCACAATACCTATCAACACTGTATTTCAGCAATTTTTCATGCTAATTATGTAAGCATGGTCTTAGTTTAGATTTTTTTGATAAATTAATTTTCAGTGTGCAGACCAATTTTGGAAAATTGTCTAATTTACAGTGCATTAGTTTATTTTCTTTTCCATCTACAAGTCTTACAGTTTAAAAGGTCACTATCCAAATAATTCTATATGGTTGGGAAGGGGAGGGAGCAGATCCTCAGGTGAGAAAGAATGGCTGTCATGCCATGAAGGACATAAAGGTCACCTGTTGATAGGTTGGCAATTCTGCCTTTTTGGTTGCTAGCGTTCAAGTCCCAGTGAAGTCCATGAGCTATACAGAAGATGGTCTAGGGCTCTGTGTTTTTAAAAGTGTGCTTTATAAATTGTACTACAACTGTTCCTTGGATTTTTACTGCTGAATTGATTGATATAATTTTTTTAATGCTCTTTTCTCTGACTTGCTTGGTAAAAATTGATTAGCTCCAACCAGTAGCATAAACTGTTAGGTTTTGGTTTTAAATTACAGAGGGATAAAATTACCACTATCACACAAAAAACTTGCCCTGCTGCTATTACTTTTATCTTTTAAAGCAGTGTTTGTTCCATTCATGCAATCTAAGATGAGAATTAAAGTAGAAATGGATAAAAATCTCATCTTCACAACTCAAAGTCCAGAATTCAGGCAATGGAAATTTTAATATTGCTGTCTGTCATCCATTTATCCAACATATAGAGATACACATGGACTCCCTGGGCAGATTAGACACTGTTCCTGGATAGAGGTGTAAGCCCAGCAGGATTCCACTCACTTGGCTGAAGTTGTTCCAGCTCAATACTGCTGTTACAGAGGACAATATGTTAGCCAGAAGGAGGTCACTTTGATTTTATGACAGTTAGCTCTGCTATCCACTCATGTATCATGAGTGAGATTGCAAAGTCATCTCTCCCTTTCCACTTACAATCTACAGAAAACCAATTCAGGAGCTACATGAGGTAAAGTGAAAGAAAAACTTAGGAGATCTGAGAGCAGGAATACTCTTGTCTGGGCCAGTGTCTGTAGTTCAGCTGTCTACTGTCTCAACAGAAACCAAGACGGACACAACAAGCCCAAACAAATGCTCCAGCTCTTTCTCTGCTATGTACCAAATGAAGGACATTCCAAGGGATCTTACTACTCCTCCTCAGTACAGTGAAATCAGGGACCAACTGGACTGATTTGGTGTCAGGGCAGTGAATCTTTCCTTTCACTCCTTCCTCCCTCACACTTCTGTCCCTGGATAAGCTCAAGTCTCTAAAGATCTGGGCAGTTGTATTTTAAGTAATTTAGACTCAACTGCAGAAATTGGTTTCCTCAGCCTTTGGTGAAGAAAAGCTTTCATCATTTTCACTGAAAGTTTCTGGAAATAATGAACACCTTGGTGTTAAGCGACAATATCAAGTCTGGCCTGTAAAAAACTTTTCTTGGAGAGACCCACAATATAACACCACAAAATCATCCCTATGAATATCCATGATGGCAGTGGCTGGAGAGCACGCACAGACAAGGTGACAGAGCCATGGCTCTGGTTTGAAAATTACAGTGCAAGGAACCAATAGCACAAATTGGGAGGCAGAGAGTTTGTTTCAAAGCAACTGTAGCTCGGGGTTACCTTCTTTTATTGTTCAGGCTGGCATGAGCCATCACGAACGTCTGGGCTTCAGTCACTTCCTTCACTGGCACTATATTGGCTGAGGACAAGTTCCCTTCTTGTTGTCTGGGCTGCCCACACACTTTATCAACCTGTATGAAAGGAAGGGAAAATGGGGTGTGAATGGAGAGGCTGATTTACAATTGGCCAAAAGTCTCCTTGTTCCTTACGGTCTATGTTACTGCAAGAGAAGTTGTCTGGGTGAGAGAAAGAAAGGATAGAAAGGATTTTTCTTTCCAGGAGACCTGGAAACTAGTTCCCTGCACAAGAACCACCAAATAACAAGACACCAGACAGTCATCAGTCATGGATTTGTCAGTGGCTGCTGGATATAGGACACTTGGAAACAGGCTGAAGAAGTGACTGATGGAAGTGTTGGCAAACCAAACTTCTATTTATTTATTTAGAAACACACCTGGAGTTTGAAGCTACAAGGATTTTGGTGGGACATCTGCCCCATATATAGAGAGTAGAGTCTATCTTATATTTGAAGTGGCCTGTAATCAGAAGACAAGCAATTCTTCCAGCCTTTAACCAGATATTGTAACATCACTCTGCCATTTGCCCTCATTGCCCTTCCTGAAGCCCCTCATTAGGGATTTAATACTAGTCCAGCACTAAGCAAACCTATGTCTATCCTTTACGCACTGGATAAAGGATACAGTGGATCTGACACTTGCTCATGCATCCAGACATATTTATTTGCTGTAACAGCTCTAAGTGACAATAGTGGGACGACTGTCTTCCCTTTCTAAGCCACATAAGAGTGGTCTGTAATGTTTTCACCTACACTTAAATCCTCAAGAAAACATGAAAAGACAGCAAAGGAAATCCTACTGTGGGCATGGTACTACCAGAGACCTGAATCACACAGAATCCATCATCCCACATAACCCTGTATTTTGTATCCCTTCTTCAGTTTTCCATTATAACCAGGGCAAAATGGATTCTTGCTGATCTGTGCACTTTCCTGCATCTCTAGAACCCTTACTGAATCACAGTTGCCCATCTGCTGAACATTTCAGACCACAGACGACTTCAAATAATTTTCTCAGTCCCTATGCACCACTATGATACATATGTCAGCACAAGTACAGGACAATTTTCTCTGCCTTAGCTAGTTTCCTCCAGGAAAACTACTGCTATGTAAAGCTAAGGCATCTTCCTCCAAAAAAACAGGCCAATGGAATGTGAAAAGATGGAAGCTGTATGGGCATGACAGTCAATGTTGTATGAGTTATAGCCTGGTCCAGTATAATATGCTGAGAAGAACCTAAAACTGTAGCAATTGAATGGGAACATACTGGATTAATCCTGACATATCTCCAGCAGCCAGATGCCTCACTCAACACCATGCATTGTGTATATTGTTCTGGTCTCACCAGGGACTAGCACAGCACTGGTTTAAAATACAACTCTGTGAAATAAAATAGTCTACTTCAGTCCGTTCTAACCTTCTGGGAAGAAAAAAACCCACACTCTATGCAAATGAAAATATTAAACAAAAAAGCCTTTTGAACCCTTTAGAGGTGGACAGAGGGTATAACACAGCTGGACCACATTCCTGCACAGGAGGCTTTCTCCCCTATGCCTCAGGCTTCCCAGGTCTCCTACAGCACACAGACCCAAATTCCCACTGTAGGTTTCTGCAAAAAACATCTTAGATTACATTATGTCACTAAAGTTCACATCTTCAAACTACATACACCTCAAACCTTGTCACTGTGGATTTAAGACAGTTTTAACCAACTAACACCAGAGCGGTTTGGGAAAGCAATGCGGTTCTCATACACATAAGCAAGGAAGAACTCCCAGGTTTTTTGTACTTCCTGAAAGAAGTTTCAAAGATATTTAAGTCACCATTTCTGTTGTGAAGTTAAAACATCCAAATGAAAACACTAATTTTGTTTTGATTTGTATTTTGATACTACAGAAATAAAATTACTTTTTAAATTGTGCAGGTCTCGGTATTTTACATGCCAAACTTATGGTTTTCCTTTTAAGCAGTAATAATAGTTTCCTGCATATCAAACAAAACCACAGTATTTTAAGGAAAAAAATTTCTCCATGGAAAAATTTAACTAGTCCTACTCCTTATTAAAAATAATTTGATAAATGAAAAGACAAATAGCATTCCCACTTTTTTGTCACACGGGCCTTGCAGTGCCCCTCTTCTCAGTTCAGCTCCCCAGGCTGGTCCCTCCTGGGCCGCAGGGGCTGGGCAGTTCCCACAGCCCCAGGCTGTAGATTTTAAATTAATTAAACAGAAACCTGACTGTTTAAATATTTTTTTTTCATGTAGATTAATTTCCACAACTCACCAAATTGAGTATTTTTCTGCAAAATAAAACAACAGAAAAGGCTGAATTTTATTAGCTCATTTTGGTAGTCACAAAGTTGATGGCACGAATGAGAACACTTAGGTACAGAAAATCATCTTAAACTTCCAGCTAGAACATTTATGAAAAATGAGTTAATGTTGTGTAAATTGAAAAGCATAAGGCATGCCATAAAAAAAAAAGGTGCTTTCTGGAATTGCAACATCTGGAATCTACTGCCACAAATTACCTGTGTTTTAACAACAGTAGGGAACACAGAGATTTTTTCCCTCCCATCCTAAGGGCACCAGAAAACTGCACAATCAGTTTAACTCAGAGCTCATCAATCAAGTCTCACTATCCAGAGGAAAAATAGTACTGCTAAAAATGGTGACTGAAATTTTTAAGCTCCATTGCTGAATTCAAGTTCTAGTATTCAGAATAATCAGGAATTAATGTAAACAATGACTGAGCCCATTTCTGTGATTTTTAAACTTAAAAATAAGTCTGCCAATCTACAAACTGCCAGAAAATCATCCCTCATCAATAAAAACACAACTAAGGTCATCCCTCTTGTTTCCTCCACGATATTTAAGCAAGTCTGTCTTCTAACAGGGAACATCTACAGCTAAAAACTGCTCATACCTTGTTGTCTTCTGAATTATCAATCATGTTTCATAATTCCATACATTTTTCTTCCCATTAAAGCTTTTTTTACTTATACACCAATGATTTCTCTGAAATATCCACCTAACCATAGCTACATTTTTTCTGCCGTGAACTTTCATTGGTAATGAAATATGGAGTCATATATATATATGGATTATCTGACCTCTTACTATTTGTTATTTGAAAAAATGACTATTTACAACTATTACAGAGTCTTAACAAAACAAATTGAAAAATTCTCACCCCAAATCTTTCTGAACTATTACAGCTTGACTAACCTTAAACATTGAGGTCATATTTAATATACCAAATACAATCAAACACGGGAAAAATGTCATACCCTTCTGGATACCAAGTGAATCTTAGCTCTCCAAAGCAGGAGACCTTTTCACTAGTTTAAAACAGTAATTTTCATTGATTTCATAATGGGAAGCTTAGTATTTTAAAATATAAGATTTTTCTAGTGACTGGGCTTTGAGTTATCAAAATGCTGACAAGTTTTCCTGCAGACTTCTGCTCCCTTGATCTTTAACCCGGTGTGGGGTGAACAGCTCTGACAAATGACCTCCTTCAGCCCCAATTCCAGCTCAGCTGTACCCACACAAAACCTGCTACATGGGCATTTTCAACCAGAACTGCGTTTTGCTGGTTCCAACTGCCGAGCTTGAAGCGAGGGAAGCAAAATCACTGAGTTGTAGGGAAATCAGGTGGGAGTTTTCAGACTTGCATGTTCACCAGGAGATCTCACATCCTCTGCGTCGGACATACCCTCGTCACTTGATTACTGATGGCACAAGAAACCGAACATTTTATGTTCACAAAGCCATCAACAAAAGTTGAGAATATTGCTGCAAAATGCTCATTTCCAACACTCAAGAGATAAGTAAGAGCACATTAGATAAATGCAAACTAGGGCTCATTCCTCATTGCCACTCTATATTTTATTGAACAAAATCTTGCCCTCAATGAAGAGGCAATAAAGACAGAGTAAGATCACTAGAAGAGAGCAAATAACCTCCAATTTTGCCCTAGAGTTTAAATATTCTCTCTCTTATGGAATATGTTTCCTATTACCAGCATTTTGCTGGTAGCAGAGTTCAGCAATACATAAACAAACTCTGGGATTACTAGTTCACTTTCCTACAGGAATATGTTGGCTTTTACTTCTCTCTCATCTTGGACCTACTGAATAGTTTAATGTAAATTAATTTCCTATAAATCTTTTGAAAACTGGCAGTTAGAGAAGTTGACCCTTACTAGATATTAGAGATTCCTCCAAGGAGAGCAGTATTATGAATTCCTCAGGGGCAGAAAAAAACTTCTGTTGGACCTGACACTTAGACATCAAAGAATTCAGCCACAGAATTTAAATCCATAAAAAATAAGGCTCTGAGTGTTGTCTGCCACTTTTGGAAATACCTAGGTTGTAATCAAGTGATTTGAATTATAGTAATATTTTGAGGTAGAGTTTTGGAATCAAGATACAAATGTGCCAGAAATAAAACAGTCCTGTAAAAGCAAGAGCTCACATTCTGAGCAAACAACAAGAAACTACAGGCATACGCTGAAAAATAATGCACACATACAAAGAGATTAAGATACATATTTTTATGACATTTTTATGAAGCAACTGGGCTCTTGTTACTCTTTAGTGATACCAGTTCACACAAGCTTCGAGTAAAAAAAAGGGACAGGTTGCAAGCACAGGAGTTATAGAAGTTATAGAATAACTTACACAGCTGCAATCAACTTCCTCTTACATATTTCTAAGGCCCCAAGCTGAGGAATTACAAAGCCAAGAAGTACTCCTGCATGCCTTTATGAAAAGTGTTACTTAAAAATTCTGTTCATCTATTCCACAATTCATCTTTCCTCCTTTTTAACTAATTAGGTCAGGTTTCCAGGTTATTAGATATACTGAGAAAGATGAGTGTTCCAAAAGTGGAGCAGCAGTAGGATTCTGCAAACAGCCCTGAAATTAGTTTTTGAAAGGGGAAAGTAAGTGCTTTGTTAGGAAGTTTTGGGCACGAGGAAATCCACACTGTTTTTTATCTTTTTGTCTTCTGTCTGTGGCAGAAGAGACATCTTTTCCATCCTTTCAGGCACCAGCACTGGGCACGCAGAGTGGTCAAATTGTGCAGAGCTACAAATTCTATAAGGCCTTCTCCCATATTATAAATGTAAATAATGAGAAATGAGAATTTGGGGCCTTATGAAAGAGCCATTAAGAAAGAAGGAGTAGATAACCTGTCCTGGGCATGCCACAAATCTGCCTCTGAATGCACACACACAGGGTTTTGTCACAGGGAGAGTAGTTGAGGATTTCTGGAGAAACCTAAAATAAAGAAATACCTTACATGATCTCAGGCATTTCAGTAATTTTACACAGCTTATATCTAACAAATTTTCACCACAAATTACAATGATATTTTCAGCTCTCACTAGCTTTTAAAATTGCATACACTGGTCAGGATATCAAACTGTTCTCAGCTAATCTCCACATCTAAAGTATTTTAAGCATATATAAGTCAATATCTCTGTCTATTTTGTTAGGATTTTTCAAAATATTTATGTTCAAATTGTATATATATTTACCCAGCTGAAAAGAGAAATGGAAATTATTTATAAACCCAAAGCAAAATATCAACAGCACCTGACAGGTCAAATGACAGCTCCCTTCCTCCACAAACTCCCCAAGATTCAGGAATAATCTTTCCTGGCCTTTTGTCCTTAGATACTGACAACCTAGAAAGGTTAAGCTCAATTTTATAATTAATTACAATAATCTAGAATGAAAAGAAAATTCCATTGGGAATCAATCCAAGTGAGCTACCTTAGGAGCTCTCAGAAAAATTAGGTAACTTTAAAGATAACATAAGAAGAAAAATCAATTAAAAGATTTTATTTAAATTTCCTTTTGATCACTTCTCAAATTAATTACAGTATATCAAAATGGTATTGCCTGTGATGTGTTTATTATTTATACACATTCTTAAGAGAAAGCAATTATCAAAATATTACTGGAATTTCCTTTATCACTGCAAGCTTAAAATGCAACTAAGAAAAACCCTTCACAGTTTGTTCTACAAAGGTTCAATAACCAAGTACAAAAAGTAGCAAAGATCACACATCTTGCACACACATATATTTATTAAAAGGTAAACACTCCTCGCCTTTCAGGGCTCCCCTAGTCTGCCAGTGCTGCACAGAGTGGACCATCCCGCTGCAGCGATCCCTGACGGCAGAACTCCCTGGCACAGCCTGGTTCTCCCTGCAACGGGGGCACTGCCACCATCACCAGCTGTCCCTCCCAGCACCAAGGGCTGGCGTCGCCACCTCCACTGGCAGGACCCACGGGGACACTCCTTGGCCCTTGCAGGCCAAGTGTCACTATGAGGGGCCAGCCAGGCTACTCAGCCTCATTTTGAGCTGGCCCGTGGAGTCAGAGCTCCAGCACTGCCTGTGAGGAGAGTGGTACCTCCACCTGCAGGGACTGACCAGCAGCAGGGATCATACCCATGTTTCAGGCAGGCCACTACAGGCACAGGCAACTCTGGAGAAGAACATCCTTCCTTAGGCTCAGGTATCTCCTGAGAAGCCTTCAGTCCAAAAACGAGCGTCACTCTTCAATTTGCTTTCCGCCAGATTGGAAGACATTCACCTCAGGCACTACGGATCAGCCATGCTGCTCTCAACCTAACCTCAGCATTGTTGCAGTGCTCCTTACTTCTTGATGGTGCCCAAGAGCTCTCTAAGGCAAGATCTCTTCCCAGGACCTTTTTCACTAAATGCAGACCTAGTTTGATCACCACCACAACACAGTCAGTCCCACTGGTTTCAGCTGCCCAGCAGAAGAATACACAAGATGACAGTGACATAATGAATCAACACACAGGACAGGTTACTGAAAGAGGGAGTGTTTCTCCCTGTGAACACCCTCTCCTTTTGGGGTTGCCAAAGACGGCTGGGTGTGACAGACCATTAGTCCAACTCCCATCTGGAGTTTAACGTTCCTCTGTACATAGTTACTGCAATCATAATTGCACCAGAATTGCAGGAATGATTGTGAATAACTGGCCAAGTTGACTGCAGACACTCATTTTTCATACATGCACAAATAATAATTTTCAATGAATTACTAGGAACCTGATCCGGACCTGAACCATGGATAACTTAGTCACATAATTTCCTGAACGTGCAATTCAGCTTCATTTTCAGCTTAACACACTTTCGTAGGTGGGCATCACTACTCAGGTATTTAGGCACAAGCCCAAAAAACCAAAACGAACATCCTAACAGGTCTTTTGAGATATCCCTTCTAAACACAGCTTTCAACTGAAGTGTTTTGTCTGCAGGCTCTGTATAATGCAAGCAGAATTGTTTCTTAGCAGTTTTCACAGGGCTGGCATTACGTAGTATATCCCACAGAAAGCAAGGAACAGCAATCCAGAACATGATCGATTTTTGCTTGCTCCATGACTAACACTGATTTGTTGTCTGTAAAATATTCCATTACTTAGATATCTAATTATGCAACTAATATATCTATTATAACTGTTTGTACGAGAGGCTCCCAGACAATGTGAAATGCCTCTCAAAACCACTGTGTATTCAGTGTGGGTGTCTTCCTATACACCGTGTATTCCTCTGCAGGGGGCTTGAAAGCAGGGTTGCATGAGCTGGGGACAAGCCCCAGGATGGGGAAGGGACTAGGAGAATGTCCACAAAGAAGAAAAGGGTTCTCAGGCTCACAGGTTTGACAACTCCAGGTCAAAATCTCCCTTTTCTCTGCAGGTAGATACATCCCAAGAACCAAGTTTCAGGACAAACAAATGGAGGAAACATTCTCCAAGGAAAAGAAGTTTACTCCAAATCTCTGAGAAAGACTGCTACTGTTACTTTAAACTGACATCTAGGTATGTTCAGGGGGATGATGACATATGTTATATAACATATATGTTATTAAATATATATATATATATACATATTTTTATATATAAGGGAAGAGAGCATCCCTGTTAGGGATGGCTAATGCTGCAAATGTAAGCCAGATTTTAAGATACGTGAACTCCTGCCTATTCCATATATTTATAAGAGCACTGATCAATCAACCCTGAAAACATTTGCCAAAAATCATTAACAAGAGCAGGAAAACTAAGTTTCAGCAAAACTTTTAATTCCTTCTAAGATTTTTTTTTTCCTGTTCATCATGGCTGCAAGCATTTAGTTGGATGGGCAAAATGTCACAACTTTCTTGTCCAAATGACATCATGAGAGCGACATAAAAAGAATACATAGGAAGTCAGATTTCCTTATACTCTCCCACTGTCCTATTAGCTGAGATAATGCTGTAAGTTTTTGCAATCATAAAATAAACACATCAATAACAATGTCAAGACCTCCAAAGAAGTCAGAATAACCTTCCATTTTGCATTTAACAAATGCCATAATTAGAAAAGGCTGGTAAACACACTCAATTCTTCTTTTTTTCGTGAGATACATCATTACAATTATGATTTGCTGACAGTTGCTGTCAAAATAAACATGTTGTCTTGTGCCTTTTTTCTGAACACAAGCAAATTTAGATGGCACTGAAGACCTGAGTAACTATCCAAGATCTGTAGCAATATTATGTAGCACAATTAGCAGCAGCCACCTTGTTTAAAGTATCTAGAAGACATTTTCCCCATTGGGACAAGTACATTACATTTATAAGCAAATTCTCTGACTTCTTTCCTGTCTCCTAAGGAAATCACTTGCAATGCAGTAGAGATGTTTTGCTTATAGTGGGTACCAAACCAGCCACTTTTTCCTGCCCTTTTACCTCAGGGCCTCAGGTAGGTTCACCACCCAAAGGGGGCTGGGACCCTGCATGGAGTGAAAACCCACAGCCTCTCCTGGGACTTGAATCATCCCTTCAACTGGGCCTCACTTGCACCACCAGGCTTTTGGTTTGCAAACGTGTCACAGGCAGACTCTGACCATCTATACAGGGTGAAAGCAAGGGTGCTTTGAGCATTTACTGCAGTGTTTGATTCATGTGGATCTACTCAGGACTCTTAAACCAGTCATACAATTTTAGAGGTTGAGTATTTCCGCAGTTGAAAGTAGAGAAAACAGTACATCTGCAAGCTTAAGTCCAAATTGCAGATCAGACCTTTAGGACTGTACCTTCAAATTCCACCAGGACAGAGACCTTTCTAGCAAGACATTAAGCACAATTTATTTCCTAGTATGTGTGCCCTGTTGTCAACTTAAGAGTCAAGGGCCAATTGATAAATAAAGGAAACGCAGTCCCAAAAAAGCTGTCTTATTAGACTGCCTGCTCTGCAGGATTCATCGTAGCTGTGCTCAAGTGCAGAGGTGGTACCATTATGGCAGACTGGTGTTAGGGAGAAGGAACAGCACGAAAACAGAGCTGCAAACAAGGAATAAAGATGCTTATAACAGCATCCAAAACATAACTCCTCGTTTATGGTTGTCAGGCCTTTTTAATTTCAAACTTTATTTCTGATCCATGCTTTTTAAAAACAAAACCAACAGAAGGATTCCCTTGAAGCCATTCCATGTCTAGCCAAGGAACCTTGCCATTATTTGCAAGCCTAGAAATTATTTCCTCACTGATGTCACACTGAAATTTCTGAGATCCATTCATGTACTTCTCTGACCCATTCCTGATGAAGTTCTGCAACAAGAGCAAACAAAAAACAGCCCTTCCTTCAACTTAAGATTTCTCCAACTTCGTGTACAATCTCAAAGAAATAACCCTAAAAATATGACGGAAATGGGACAAGATGTTTTTGAGCTGGAGGGTAGTGAAAACTTAACATTCTAACTTTTAAAAATACATCATAATTCAAAATAAGTCTCCTTTTACAATGTGAAGTTTTACTTGACTTGGAGATCGACAAACTCAGGCAAGAGACATGAGGTATAGACAACAGTGAGGTCCACAATTACCTCAACAACCATGACTGTGCTCATTTCACCAAACTATTCACCTTGTGCCAGTTACTGACCCAATCTGGGTTACCAGTTCTGACAACAGGCTGAATTCATGCCAGCAGTGCTGGCAAGAATCAATCATGCTTTAACAACCATGCAGTAAACCAGCACATCAGGCATCATATCACATAAAAAGCAGCACAGTGAACACGTGTGGAACTTTACAGCCCACCGAGCGCACACAGAAAGCTGACAGAAAAACAGGATTCTCAGCACAGAACTTGAATTTGCATGGAAAACGCGTCCCAAAAGGGCACAGCATTGGGTATCAGAAAATTTTAATTGAGCCAGCATCATGCCAACAGGTGAAAGCTAATGATATCCTGGACTATACTAGGACAAATTATGATCTTCCCTTCTATTCAGCATTGGCAAGACCATACCAAGAATACTGTGCCAAGTTCTGTGCATTAGGTGACCCTGTTTGAGCAGGGGGATTGACTAGATGATGTTCTAAAGTCTCTCCCAACCTCATCCAATCCATAATTCTAGGAATTCACTGGTTTTGTTTCCTTGGTGACTTCCAGTAAGTCACCTAAGGGTAAACAACACCATCCTCCTGCCCAAAAGATTTAAGAGTAGGGAATTTAAAGTCTGGATGTTCCTGTTGGACATGTGGATCCTGAATCACAGCACAAGACATCTCAGAAAGGGATTCAAACCAAGCAAGCACCCAAAGCAGGAGAAAACAACAGATACACAGGTGTCTATAAACCTCTGTGCTTTCTTCAGTGTTTAAGTGCTTTACTAAAGACTCATCTCACACCTGTTGAAGTCAACGATAGAAAATTAAGATTCAGCATTTTTGTCTCCCACCTCTAGAAGGCACTCAGGGCTTCCCTTCCTTATGGCACACTGAGGGCTTAAGCCCTCATGCTAAAATACCAGATAAAAATCAGAGGCAAGAGAACTCCCAAGACCAATGGGAATTCGGTGTAGTCAAACTTCTATTTTTCAACACACATTCTAAGCACTTCAAAAGGAAAGAAAAAGAAATTTGAATTTTAGGAGAGAAATGAACACAAATTCAGATAGCTCAGGAATAATAATGAAAAAAAAACTATCAAAAAGCACAGTATAGGTTCCCTGTCAAAACTTGCCTACTTACCAGCAAACAGACAGTATAGCACAGGATTCATAGGACAATCACATGCTTGATGAGACCACTATGGTTCTGGGAAGTACTCTGCTCACTTCCAGTTACAGTCCTGAAAGGCATTTATCAACACTGCACCTTTCCCATCTACAGCCCTCACCTCACAGCTGGCAGTAACTCTCTGTATTTTTATCCCCATTTCTCAAACAAGGAGGCGAAGGCAGAGAGATTAACAAATCTGAGAAAAAACACATAGGCCAGGTTTGGAACTGACCAACTCCTGACAACCAATCTACTTCTTTGACAGTTAAATCACATTCTGGGTTCAAAAGCTTTGGCAAAGTGCCTCATGTTTAAGTGCACTTACTTGCCTACCTATAAACTTGGGGATTTGAAGAACTGAGCTACAAGTCTCCAGAGCATGGTCTCACAACATCCCAGTGGATCCAAGGCTGCTTCTGCAGACTCGAATGTGCAAACAATCCGGGCATGTTGCATCCAGTGATGTCCAAGACCACCCAGCATTTGGAGTTGGCACTCATCAATGCAACCCAACTTTTGTTTAAGCCTGTAATTAAACTGCACTGAATATGCAAACTTGTTTCATTCACTGTTTTACTTGCCCAAAATAGGAACTGGAAGCAGCCGATTTGAACTATATGGTCTGTGCTCATCTGCTTTTCAAAACACGTAGCCGAGTTTTTCATTAATAAAACCTATTTCTTTACTTCTACAGTGCACTAGAGAAGAATTTATGTTCCCTTTTTCTGCAGCCACAAGAAAGCAGCACTATTGGCTCAAACCGAAGGTAAATTCAGCCACTGGTCTTTTTAATGCATGTGCCAGGAGACACTGTCCTCAAAAAGCCAGCCCACAACAATGTAAACAAAGGAAAAGGAAAAAGTAATTTAGTGTTTAGGTTGCTTGGTCTGAACCCCCATCCCTGTTCCCTGCTCTGCAGTGGGAGCTGGTGAGTCAGCACTCCCAGGCAGATGCACCAGCCCCTTCCTCCACCTGCCCTTGCCAGGAGGTTCTACGTTCATTCCCCAGTGGAACTGCATCACAGCCTCCCCAGCAGCACTCAGCTCACATGGCTCTAACAGCAATTTTCATTTCTTAGGGAACTTTCCCATGAACAGACAGTCTTGGGAAGGCCTAACCTTGCCTTTTTCTTCACAGCATCTTCATTCCTCTAAACAGTCATCTGCAGATGTTTAATGCAAAACAGGAGAGAGGGCAGCTATTTTCATTCTTATATCTTGATGCCCTTTGACCTCTTTAAGTAGGCACACTATAATGTTTACTTAAAAGAATCCAGCAAGGTTTTGATTTTGTAGATTCTGGGGCACATACTCCCAGATTTAGTCAATAAATCTGCCAAATGCTCAGTTTTCAGCAACTACTGGGATAGAACTGAAGGTCTTGTTTCAGAGCAAGTTCTTGAAGCAAGAGCATGGTAGGCCAGTGATAATAAAAGTATTCTGGTTGCAGAAAAGAAATTAAAGCTAGGGAATATATATCTGTACCTGGGATCAATTCATTACCACACAAAGTTACAATTTTGTTTTCAATTTTAGACTCTTACAAGGCAACATGATGAGATATAGGCAAGTATCTTAGTTGTAAAATCTTGTATACTTGAGGCCCAGTTTGCCCTGGTTCTGAGCTAATTGGAACTGGTTATGATGCTGAAAGCATCTTGAGTGTCCCATAAACATGGCTATTTTCATTATTTACTATGTACACAGAATAAATGTAATAAAAACTAGACTATGGGAACCAGCTGACTGGTCCTTCAGCCACGGTTTATCAACCATCAGCAAACAGAAGGAAGCAGACTATGATATCAGGAGACTGCTATTTGTTTACGTAAGCAAATATTATTGTTAAAAATTGTTAGTCCCACTTTTTTCTGATAGGGAGGGACTGACGTGACAAAACTCATTACTATAATGAGACAGAGAAAGAAGACTGAACAATGATGGAGAGAAAACCCTTTCCTGAATTCCAGAGGTTAAGTGACTCCTGAAATCTAAATCCCAGACGTCTTGGGTTGAGATTCTTTAATGTAAAAAATATCATTTGGGATGGGAGGGTGGTGCTATGTAGCCTACATTTTTTACTGCCTTTACATGCCTGTGTGGCCACTTCTACTGTGAACTACCTTATGGCACAGAACACTTAATGGGAAATACAGTGAGACTTCAGTGCCTGCTGGGGTGGGTAAAGTACATGCCAAGGACAGCGGTCCCAAGGGTACAACAATCTCCTAGGAAAAAATAGACACAAAGTGCTCCTCTCATTTATACTGTGGCCTTTCTGCTGCTCTGATCAGCTGCTGAAAAGATTCATACAAACAACTTCAGTATGACAAAACTTTTTAGAAAGGCAACAGCATGAATGGGAATCAGGACCAAAGTCCCTTTCTTTTTATAACCATTTAAAAATAAAAAAATTAAAACCTCAGCAAGCTAATAAAACAAATGGGAGGCTAAAAAAGTAAAACTGGCTTGTTTCTAAAACAGGCCTTGATATAGAATGCCTGTAATAATGAAAAAGGGTAAATGAAAAGCATGCTGATTCCTATTATTCTTTGAGTTAGACTATGCCCTTGGGTAGAATAAGAAACCCCAGAAATGTAAAATATGAAAGTAATAAACATACAATTGCTCAGAACTTGATAATGATCTCTGTGAAACAAAATCTGAGGATTTTTGGGAGGCTTTGATGATTCTGAACATGGAATTAAGCTGAATGTATTTTAAATTAAACCTAAAATAAAAACAGCTGCTGGAAAAACATGCATGACCAAATTCTTCATTTGAACATGTGCCACTTTTGGCTATATTCTTTTAGATTTTAAAACTTCACCGGCATTCTGTAAATTCAACTCCAGTATGAAGCAAAGTACAGTAGCTACTGCTGGCATTCAGTTAAACCAATCTAATTTTATAGATGTTTATCTAACAACTCAGAACCGCTGCTCGTTCCATCAGAGAGGGATTATACCACCAAATAAATTTATTCACTGTGGTAGCTGCAATTCTACGTGCAACAGAGCCTAAGAGCATCACTGAGGTTCAGGCATCACTGAGGTTCATGAAGTTCATCCCACTGCTGTGCTGGCAACTCTCAAAGCCCATTCACATGGAAAAATGGCAGACTGCTAATTAATTTTCCCAAGAGTTAATCTAAAGAACAAAACGAGACGGATTTCTAAGTAGAATTTCATATATGAAGAAATACTTATCCCATTAAAAAAATATTTACACTGCTTGAGAAACAGGGGAACAATACAGGAGAACGACACAGGAGCAGGAATTACTTGGGTTACTGATACATATGAAAAAGACTATTCCAGCACAGCAAGCCAGAGGGCAAACTTAAGAGGTATAGAATTCGCTTCCACTTGTGATTGAATTACCAAACAAAAGATATCCATGTCACAGTGAAAATGTCCTAATCAAATAAACTTCGAAATACCATTTATTTGGAAATCTGACCTCCTATTCCCAATTCTGCAAGAATCTGTGGAAATTCAAGAGGGATACAAAATGTAGCAGATTCTGCAGCACTGTGAATTGGAAAAGCTTTCATACTTGCCATGTTTTTGTAGATATCAAAGCCTGTAAACCATGTATATGCATAGTTCCTTTTGTACTGGGTAGGATGACAGCAAAAACGTAAGCAAATAATTTCAGTGTGTCTGTCACATATTCACTTAGCTTTAAAACCTGGAGATCTTAAAAAATAACCTAGGTCCTAAAAAAAAGTCATTCCTATGAAAACGTTTCTCACTTTTTTTAACCTCCTTGTAGCATCTGCGTGACTCAGAAAACTCTGAAGAGTGAAAAGACAGATGTTTTCTTTAGTCTAAAATCTCAAGGCCCATAACCATTGCCAAAATAAGACAATATTACCATACCTAAACACCAGAAGATAATTTTTTTAATCTACCCATAAATCTGAAATGCAGTTAAATGGAGACAGCAAAAAAAGATTTTAATGGAATAGTTTTATGCATGCCAGAGGAAAAAGAAAAAACAAACCCCAACAGAATTCACATGCTACACTACTATTAATGCCTCCCAGCACAAAGATAAGCTTCCATTATTTTCTGCAAGGCATAATTCTCAAGGGTTACACGTAACCAACTTATGCATGCCATGACAGCCATGGCACATAGGAAATGAGAGAAAAAATGGAGCTTTATTTGCTCATAAGCATCAGGTTCTGACAGCTGTCTGCTTCCTCCAAATCCCAGTGTCTTCACCTAACGTGGCCACAAGAGGATGAGTTGGGATTGATACAACTCCTGAATTCCAGATTGACTCTTTTCTGACCCATTAAGCATTCATTTCACTCCCTGTTCTTCCCTTGACTTGTTGAAGGGACTCCACTGGCCTCAAACTGCCTGACTGCACAAGGCCTGACTCTGCAAGTTTCGTGAAATCACAAGATGGTTTGGGTTGGAAGGGACCTTAAAGACCATCTTGTTCCAACCCCCCCACCACGTACAGAGACACCTTCCACTAGACCAGGTTGCTCAGAGCCCCATCCAGCTTGGCCTTGAACACTTCCAGGGATGGGGCATTCACAGTTTCTATGGGCAACCTGTGCCAGGGCCTCATCATCTCCACAGGAAAGAATTTTTCCCTAATATCCAATCTAAACCTGCCTCTCTGTCAGTTTGAAGCCATTCCTCCTTGTCCTGTCACTCCAAGCCCTTGTAATAGTTCCTCTCCATCTTTTGTGCAGGCTCCCTTTGGGTACCAGAAGGCTGCAGCCAGGTCACCCCGAAGCTTTCTATTCTCCAGCTGAACAATCCCAGTTCTCTCAGTGTTTCCTCACAGGAGAGGTGCTCCATGACTTTGATCATACCTCAAACCCTTATGTCTTGTGTTCCTGCCTCGTTGTTCTTCCACAAGGAAACACAGAAAAGTAGGAACTGGAAGACTGGAGTGATGATTTTAGAAGGAACAGGGGCTTGCTAAGTAATATTTGAGGAACAGCACCCAGGGTCTTATATGGTTGCCCTTTGATGGAGGTCAAAATATTCCCTCCTTGCAACTCCCAAGAAGATTCAGTTTTTCAGAAGTGCAGGACAGCACATGCTTTTAGCACAGACACCATAACCTTCATGGAGCAAATATCAGAGCTCACTCCCAGTGAAGGTAGACACATTTTACCAAGCTCCCCCTCCACCCTTTGCTTTCTCATGGAGATTTTCCAGCTCAGCTGAAATGCCACTGCAAATCCTACCTTTTCCATAACTTTTTTATGTTTTTCAATAGTTTATAATAGACATTTTACATTCCAGTATCAGAATATACTTACTAAATAAACTCTAAGTAATGCCAAGGTTGTCAAGAATCTGACTTTGGAGCTGAGAGATTGCAAATTGGATTAAAGCAGTGAGCAAGCCAATTTCCAGTAAGAAAATGTGGAAGAGTACAATAGCAGCCATTTCAGCATGTTTTCTTAGTAATATTTTTCTGTTTTTCTTAACAAAAAAAAGATAAAAACTTGTAGAACATGAAAATTTTTAGTTTTGAGTTTTAAATATAAGACGGGTTTGTTTTCTCTTAAAATATCATTCAAAAAAAGTTCAATCACCTCAAACAAATGGACAGAACATCTATTTTGCAAAAAGCAAATTTATAAAAGTCACATAAACATCAAACTAATCAGTTACACATATGTTTGATGTCACATTATCAAAATATCCCAGGAAACATGTTCACCACAGTTCATACAATTGGAGTTCACCAGACTTCGCTCTTGATTCATTATTTGGAGAAGAACTAGGACCTAATTTAAGTTTAATAGTTGTAAATAACACTGCATCCATTTCCAATTTTAGTACTTAAATCCAATACAGACACTTTGGGCATCACTGTCACACTGAAGACCTACTGCTTTCCTTAGAAGATGTTTGAAACAGATGAAAACTACAGAATTAAAAAATAACTTCAATCAACCAAATATTTTACATGTCAACTTTGTAATAAACTCTGTGAATATCATCTTGCCTATGTTCAGTGTATTTAGAGAGCTGCTGTATTTAGACTAGACTATCAAACAAGTTACTGTGACAAGCTCTATTTGGATATTCCCAGTCCATAATTTTGAATGTGGATAGCACTGTAACTAAATGCTTTGTGTCAAAAGAACGCAAACTGCACACTCAAAACAAGTAAATGAGATGAAACATAAAAATGTGCTAGATACTCTGACTTGGAAGCTGAAGAAACTTTCAGTCACCCAAAAAAGCACAGCAACAAAAGGGAATATTGTACTATGTGAATCTCAGTATTTTTTTCCTCTAAAGAGTATTAGGTGCCTAAGTAATTCACAATTAGCAGGCCTGTTTCTGACAGAAAATGTATATCTTATTTAAAGGATGAAAAGTTTGTTACTTTTACTCAAAAAGATTTTATGAGTTTCCAAAAACTGTAAGTGGCATAAGCACTTCTTCAGAGAGCTATAATCTTACCATTTTCAACAGGGGCCTGTTAAAAGAATTTATTTGTGAAAGGATAATCTTCTGCAGTTTGAACTTTCTCACCAAGCTCCCTCCTCATTGCTATGCGGTGTGGGAGGTAAATCTGCTTGCAATGCCAGCCGTGTCTATCGAATCAGAACTAACCTTTTGTTCCACTTATTTTCTTTGCAACATTCTGCCATCAGTAGCCACCTCAAAAAAAAAAAATACTTTTCACGCCTTGGTGTCTTTTAGATAGTTCACTTCCAAGCTGGTTCAAAATAAAAAAGTTTCATCTTTTTATGGAAAGCCAACCAGTGCTTTTTGTAGAGGACAGAAATGTGTGGCCTTAACTTTGTCCCCTCCACTTTGTGAATGCTGGTCAGTGCAAAAATAATAGGAATGTCATCTCTGCAACAGTAACTCATACCAGGGACCCAAAATTACAGACCAGAAGACTGATTTCCATTACTTGCCAATACCAACAGAATAGCAAGATTCCGACAGTAAATCAGTTTCAGAAAGAAAAAAAATCATAATAACAATCAGCACTAGAGATACTTATAAACACACTAAGGAGATAAAAGACAGATTGATGACTACAGTACCCATTTCCCTTTATGGAAAAGAAATATTTCTTAAGGAATAAGTATTTGTAACTCATACTACAGACAAAAAAAGTTTTGGTTTGTTCACTAAACATCATAAATGCATATAAAACCATAAAACATACATGCAAGTACCTGCAACGCAAAAACATAACCCATAGTCTCTGAAGGAAAAGCACATAAAGCAGTAAGCATACAGAATTAGAAAACCTTATTAAGCAGACACTGGTGATGTATCAAGAAGGCATCCTCACCACAATCTTAAACCAAAAAAAAAAAAAAAAGTACATGATAATATTAAACGTGTATGGTTTCTCTTTTTCTTTCAATGATGTGCATCACATTTTCCAAGTATCAAAAAATTATCTTGGTAAAATCATGTTCTGTAGGGAATGCAGCATTAGAGAATCTGGTAAAGAAAAGAAGAATCTCTTTGTTAGCCAAGCCACAAAGCATCTACAGAGCCTAATTCATCATGAAAATGCCACGATGCCTGACAGCTGACTGACAGACCAGCCCTCTACTCACTCCCTGTCCCCTGGAAAAGGAGCCCCTGTGATAGGAGGTGTCTGTTCCTCCTGGACAGCACCCCTCGTGTGTGCGAGTGATTCCACACAAGGGCTGAGCTCAGCAAAGACGCCAGACTGAGCACAAAAGCCTCACAGGGTAGCTGGGAATTTCCTGGGTGGAGGAAACTTCTTGTCTGGTGTAAGGGACCATTTCCACACATTTTCCTTCCTCCCCTTGGCAAGGGATATTTTGGAGCTCTCCAGGCCTGTGTGGCAGCACAACCTGTCACCTCCCTAGGTGCCCAGAGGGGTCTGCCATTCCCAGAAACCCCAGAGCCATCACCTGGGACCTGCCATCCCACCTGGGCATTGGAGGAGCAACCCTGGCTGTGGCACAACTGCGTGAGCAACTCGAGTCCAGCTCCACATGTAGGGTCAAGGATTAAGAGTTCAGCCTTTCCAGCTGTCAGTCAATCTGCTACTCGCTTGAAAATGAAGCTTGTGCTCAAGTGCTTTATGGGACTGGGGCCAGCATGCTCAGCTTCTTGCAGATCTAAGCCCTATGTTTTTATATCCATAATTTTAGCTCAATCTTTCTGCCAAGTAAACCTCTTTTCCCTGAGTTTTGTTTATTTTTCAGGATTGAGCTCAGCGAGGGGTGAAGGGTTAACCTAAAGTACAGTGGCCTGATTACCATATACATTGAAGGTACTTTATATTGAAAAAGCAGCTATGAAGTATGCTCACTTTACTAGTCCCTAACTCTGCAAGGGACAAGCAAAGCACCACAGGGATAAGTGAAGGAAGGGTTCTCCCATTCAATCTGTGAAAAAATCAGACAATATGTAGATGAAAAAGCAAATGAAAATCATGCCAAGTACAAGTAACACAGCATTGGATAGTTTATGGTTTCAGTATATTTTTACTCTTTATATTTTAAAAATCCAAAACTCTAAGATGAAAGAAAAAGAGAAACAAGGGAGTACTTGGAAAAACACTTCAGAAGCAAATGCTTATGCAAAAGCACTTTCAAATCACTCAAAAAGAGAGATTATTTTTCTAATCACAACCAATGTGTTGTTGAGGAATGACCCTAAAATAACCCTACACTTTTAAGCTTCAAAAAACAAAGTAAGAAAGTTTAGGTGCAGAAACTTTGTTGGAAAGCCCTCTCTACAACACTGTCCCACCTACCCCAACTGGTAGCAATGAGTGGGGCCAACACGGCTGGAGACAGGAAACCCAGGAGGGCAGGTGTGGAAGAGAGAAACTGGCTCTATCCCACACCCTGCAAGGCTGCACAGCTTCTGAACACTGTAAAATCTCAGCAAATTTTAAAAACTTTGTGTTTCCCTTTTGCTGTTATACCAAGTGTACTTTCTTGGAGCAATTTTCCTCATAATTTAAGGAATGAGGGGGGGGAATTAAGCAATAATGGAGAAGAATTTATTGTCTTATGGCTTGACTCAGGAAAATTCAGAAGATGCTATGAAGCAAAAGAAGTCATGAGGTCTGGCAGAAAATCAGTGAGGCACAAACTTTCTTGTTCTTTCCCTAACCTTTCATAAAACATTTTACAAGCAGACAATATGCCCAAGGGAAATGGGATCCACCCAGACCTTGCAACGACAAGCTAATATTTAAAGTGCACTAATATTAGTGCACAAAGTAAACCACACACTACAAAAAAACACAAAAGCAAAATAAAATTGTTGTTGTTAGTTGGCTGTTTTTTCACTTGGATCGCAATTTTTTATCATCCCCTCCTAGGCATCTCATGCGAGGAGTGAATGTGATTTTGACATTAGTATTGCCTCATGTCTCGCTAGACATTTATCCTCTCAAGGCTATCCTTCTACGCAATTTTGTATCTGCTGTCACTGTAAAACCTGTTTTACTACCCTGCCTAGCCTTAATTCTCTCTACTGCAGTTTGACTATTCATAATGAATGAGAGAAAGAAAAACGAGAAACCAAGTGGATAGTCTTGTGACTCTGGCAGACAAATACAGCTGCCCCTAGGTCCTTAGGACTTCTACACCATTAGGGTTTCTGATATATTTTGTGCCTGATTTGCAGAGTATTTGGTATTTCCATTATTCACCTGTCTGTTGGAGGCTTTTGGTGTCACCCAGACTGTCAGGTAAAGCTGTGTAGGCAAAACATTCAGTTGCAATTTTTACATCTGCATGTGGACATAGATGTTTTCCATGTTGGGGAATCCAAAATGTCCCAGACTAGATCTGTAATAATCCCAAAGTTTGAGTATCCTGGAATTGATCTAAAGGGAAATGTATCCACTGTCTCCTGGCAGGAGGGAAGTGTGACCTTGGTCTCCTGAAGCAAAATTCTGGACGTATTATTAGCGTGTTACTGAGAGCCTGAGGCTTATGAGACTCAGATGAAGATGTTGTGGAGCACAGATCTTACATAGGACTGTTTGTGGTTCCTTGTAAGATAGCTCTTCTGCACAGCAATCCATAGTGGAAAAACAGGTGAAGGGCTTTTACCTCTTGACAACACAAGCTTGCTCAGTCTCTGGCTCCAGTACACACAACCACACCAGTGTTATCTAACACCTAAATGGGGAACAATGATCCAACATACTGCCCTTGCTGATAATGAATTCCAGGGGAACAGAATCTCTGAGTCTTGAGATTGCCAGGTGAGCTCCCCAACCAAATATAAAGGAAGCTACAATGGTATCTATGCTGAAAATTCTGTGTAACTTCGTCAAACTCTGTACACCCGATGCCAAATGCCAGATATCTGTGACTGAATCTACCAGAAAGTATACACAGGCAACAAAAAAGTTAAGTTATTCAAGAGTTCTAGTATGTATCAGACTAGAAACAGTAAATGATCAGAGATGGGCACATAGGGAGTCTCTCCTGCTTCAGCAACAGCAAACTGATAAAATAGGTCTGGCATTTTTACTCCCAGCACAGACCCCACTGCAGACACTGACCTGAAGCATATTTTATATACAAGATGAATCTTGAATTAAAAGCTCGAAAGCAACAACCTCCCTTAAGTTTTTTGCCAGTTTTTTACATACCAAAACCTGTGACAATACAAACCTACCAAGACAATTGTGAGCAGAAAGCAGTTCGGTTTTTGTTTCTGCAAAAAGCTACAAGGGACAAAATTCAGATGAGGACACGTTTATTTCTGAACATCACTGAACATATACAGGTTTGGTATATACATCCAAACATTTAGCCAACCCTGACAGTCTGATTGTGATGCACCAGTAATTTCTGTAGTAGGTCAGCAGGGCTGGGAAATCAGCAGATTCTTTCCCAGGTAAACCTTGCTATGTGTGTTTTTTCATGCTTAATCCAGGCACTTGCAATTTGGATATAATAGTTCAAGGAGCTGAAGGCACATGAAGATGCACTGCAAAGATTAAGCCCTCAGTTGGCAAAAACTGGCATAGCAGTGCAGAAGCTTGGAGGACTTTACTGACTGGGATCTGGGCCACAACAGGGACACATGGAGCTCTTCACAGCACTGTCACAAATTTCTGTACTATCAGATTAAAGTTTTGGATAACAGAGACGTAGGCTTGGAAATCCTGGGTCACTAAATGTAGTCTCAAAATAAAATCATGGACTGATTATACATTTTCATAGTTAACTATGATGAACAATCCATTCTTTAGAAAATATTTCATTCAGTGATAAATGTCAATTAAAATAACCGTCATGAAGAATTAAGTTCATACTAAAATTCAGCCTATCAACGGAGAAGATTCCTGTCCTGCTCCTGCAAGAAGTTGACTTCTTAATTCCATCAAGGATGAAACCTCAGAACTGAGGGCATATCCCAGGCAAGCTTAGAGAATAGGAAAAGTATAGATTATATATACTTAATGATTAAAGTTTACAGAGTAATACATCACATACCTCACAAAAAACACAAAGTGCTTTTTCGGAAAACACACAGAACTAACTAAAGGGAGAAGAAGCAGGGCAGAACCAAGTGGGGCAAGAGAACTGAACAAAAGCCCTGCACATCTGGTGCTGTGTGGGTGTGACAGGATGTGTGCTGTCATTCACATGCTCTGGTCCCTCCCTTAGCTATCAGCAACAGGGAAGTGCACACGAGAGGGTTAGGCTAACTGCTCTGGAGAACTCACAGCCAGAGTAATCCATCCGAGCCTCCTCTAACATAGGTAAAATATTGCTAAAACTAGTTTGAAATAACAGGATTAACCAAAGAGGGCTGTCTAAGGGGAGGAGAGACAATCATGGCTAGGCTTTGCGAACGAAGATTTGGGAAGGCACTATCCACATTTGCTACAGGCACGCTGGTGGCTTATGAGGCCAATACGTGACAGACATATCCGATTGCAAAAGGCACAGCAGAAAGACTCCTTAGATGGTGTATTCTGCAAGGCACGGTTCTTTCTGCGTTGCCTTTTTTCCTCAAGAGTGATCCTGCGTCTGTTCTCAAAGGAGACAGCTGCGTTATAGATGGTGTGTCTCCAGGCCTCCCGATTTGAGGCCAGAGTAGACCAGTTATGGTGATCAATATGGCCAAGGCTGAGATGTTGTTTCAGGAGTCCTTGTATCTTTTCTTCGGGGCTCCTCTCATGCGGCAGCCGGTGGCAAGTTCACCATAAAGCAGGATCTTAGGGAGGCGGTGGTTGGTCCTTCATCCTGGAGACGTGCCCGGCCCATCGCAGCTGCGTTCTCAGTAACATGGCCTCAATACTTGTGACAGCAGCTTGTTCTAGTACAGATGTATTGGTCACATAATCTGACCAGTGGATGTTAAGGATTGTACAGAGACACCGTTGATGGAAGCATTCCAGGAGACGCAGGTGGTGGTGGTAGATGACCCATGATTCGGAACCGTATAAGAGAGTAGACAACACTATGGCTTTGTAAACACTGATCTTGGTGTTTTTCTTCAAGTGTTTATTACGCCATACTCTTTTGTGGAGTTTTCCAAAAGCACTATATGCCTTAGCTAACCTGTTGTCCATCTCCCCGTCGATCTTACCATCCGAGGAGATGAAGCTACCAAGGTAATTAAACTGTTGGACTGATTTGAGCTCTGATTGGCCAATGGTGATGTGGGGATGATGGGGGACTTCCTGAGGTGCAGGTTGATGGAGGACCTCTGTCTTCTTTAAGCTGACTTCTAACCCAAAGAGCTCAGCAGCATCTGCAAAGCAGGATGTTAAACGCTGCAGAGCTGCTTCTGTGTGGGCAACAAGGGCGGCGTCATCAGCATAGAGCAGCTCCCGGACAAGGTAGTTTAATGTCTTGGTGTGGGCCTTCAGTCGCCTTAGATTGAATAGACTTCCATCAGTACGGTATCGAATGTAGATACCGTCCTGATCATCTCCTCGGGATGCTGCCAAAGGAGAGACAATACTGATGTTGATAAAACCCTACCAACACCCCAAGCTGACCAAAGAAGGAGGCCAATAACCAGAATACAACCACTGAAAAGAGAGACTTCTCCAGCTGAGTCCATATGCCCTGAGAGGTAGCTGATGTGACACCCACCTCCCACAGGGTTCACGGCAAACCCATCAAGTGGAACGTCTGCAGCCTTACTGTGAAAACCTAGCACTGCAGCACGAAGGGAAACCACTGGCAACCACACCAACAGAAAACAGAGTATTGCTCCGCTTTGATAAATTTGCACAACTGTGTTTGTATGACATCATTTAAGTTGCTAAGCCTGGTTGAGGAGAACTGTAAACATGGCCATGTTGCTGCTGGACCCGGCTCGTGACACCCCTGTTGTATTAAATCTGTTTTCTCAGAATAACCCACATGAAACCAGCTTGCATTGCTCTGTGGCTTATAAGACCAGCCAGTCCAGGTCATATGTTAATACCTGCCATCAGTCAGTAAAAATTGTTATCATTTATTCCCTCTTAAACACATTCCAGTTCTTTGAATCTTCAAATAAGTTCCCCCCCCCCCAATTGTTTTCCTAGCTCTTTTCCATATCTTTTGTCTCAATTTCTTAGATACCTTTTCCATTGCTTTGCCTTCATATTCTTCTACAACTCTTTCTATTGGGTTAGCCCTTTTTTTTTCCCTCTTTTTTATTTCTTCTCATACAAATTAGATTCTCTCCAAGCCACCACTTGTCCCACCTTAACTGTGAATAGTGTCGTATTTTTCTCCATTACCTCAAAATCACTGTTTCAGTTCTCTGGACGTGCCCCTTTCCCCTTCTGCCAACGCCCATCAATTCAGAAATGTAAATGATGAATTTCTGCCAGAAATCAGGGCTTTGCCCAGACACAGTATGCTATTCCGGAGAATTTACCTCATTTAACTTCTTCAGTCTGAGCTCTTTTCCTCCACGTTCCTGCCCCACGTCAGGTGCTGGTGCCCAGAGCTGGCAGTGGGCGCGGGGTGTCTCTATGAGGGGAGAAGGGTGGTGGAGGCGTCTCTGTGAGGGGATGAGGGGCCATGGGGGGTCTCTGTGAGGGGAG
>NW_020884942.1:3312371-3449368 GCF_003945725.1 Corapipo altera
GTCTCTGTGAGGGGATGAGGGGCCATGGGGGGTCTCTGTGAGGGGAGGAGGGTGGTGGGAGTGTCTCTGTGAGGGGAGGGTGTGAGGAGGGGGTCTCTAGGAGAGTGGAGGGTGTGAGGAGGGTCTCTGTGAGAGGAGGGGGGAGCTGGGAGGGTGTCTCTGTGAGGGGAGTTGGGGTGTGACGGGAGTCTCTCTGAGAGCAGGGGCTGCCCTGTGCCAAACACAGCCGGTTCCAGACAGTTCCGGCCATCCCCAAGGCCTGTTCTTTGTTGCTTGATCAGAAATGTTTGTGTTGTCCATTCTGCTGTTGGCAGAAGAGTTCCAACTTTTGGTAGGTAAAAGTGAAAAGGTAAATATCCATCGAGCTCTGCAAGTCCCTGCTCTAGTGCCACATATAGGTGTGACAGCCAGGGCTCACACAGAGTACAAGAGGATTATTTCCTTTTGCCTCCACAGAAGGCAGCAGTGTCACACTAGATTAGGGGGAAAAGGGTGGAAAAGCACGTAAAACAATATAATGAGCATATTGGGAATGGCAACTAAGGGTAAACTCCATATATCAAGTATAGCAGTGAGTCGAAACAAACCATCTCACTAAGTGAAATTTTTAACAAGAAGTATTGACAAAGAAAGAAAACAAGGGACAAAGTATACGTGTCTCCTTGAAAAGAGTCAATGGACCTTTTAAACAAGTATGAGCACATCTTTGAATACTTCTACTGTGGTACCATGTGAGCAAACAGTTATCTTTCTGTAAGGGCACAGAGCAACGGACAGAAATACCTCAATCTCCTTTTACTATACAGACAGACGTCTGCTCCTCAATCCTATTCCCGTACATCCAATTTCCTATTGCCTTCTGTATGTCCAACACACAAGGGCCCTGTGCTCATCTTTCAGACTGCACTATTGATTCCACTCTGAGTATACAGAACAAAGCAGAGACTTGATACACACAGCTTAGAAATTACTATATTTTCTTCTTTTTCCTGTATCCTCCACTCCTTATTAATATTTCCAGTAGTAAATGCCTTCTAGGGAACTCTGCAACAACAAGGTCCATCTCTGGGAAAATGAGGATTCACATGTTGCCGTGGTTCACAAGCACATGAGCTATGGGTTTGTAATAAAAGCAACACAGTTTTATTAGAGAGGATTAAAACTGTTTGATCTCCCAGAAAACAACCACGGGATAGTGTAGAATGGAGCAGGATTGCAAAGAAACAGATACTAGAGGCACCAATACACACTTCGGATAAGGAGGACAGAGGCTCTTCGCATTGTAAAAAGTAAGCTTTGGAAGCACAACTGTCAAAATGCCCAGATGCTGTCCCAACTTCAAAAATCAGGTATTTTATGGCATCTCCAGTTAGTGACATAAGCCAACACTTGAGGTAGCTGAGACATTGTTTGAGATCACAGACAACAAATTTGTGTGTTTTTCTTTCTATATAAATGCCAAATTTTACTCTGAGCAGAATCCCCTTAAGAGAAAGGAGATCTGCTAATCAGGGCAGAGGCCTGTTTGCTCTGCTTGGTCCTGTGGCTGCAGGAAGCCTTTGGCTCTGCACACAAGGTGTGCAGCCTTAAAAGGCTCACAGCTCTCTCTCCAGGCTTCAAGTCTTTAAAGGAAAAGGTAGGTCATATCCTATAAACACAGGCACAAAAAGTTCAATAACTAGGATTTATAGTTCCATTTCTCCTTACAGACTGCATTGAATTCTCTGGTTCATACAGACATAGGAAGACTAGAGAAAAAAAATCAGTGAAGATTTTGCATAGATGGAATAGAAGAAAATAAATAAGTAAAGCTTCATTACAATTAACAAAAGCCTAAAAAATAACAATAAAATCACCAAGGCCTTTCACCTCATCTACCACAGAAGAAGGGCACACAAATCATGAGTTACCAAGCTCCTGTTTCCAAGCTGTGCTCTACATTTCTCCACGCAACCTGATCATTCCAGTCGAGCACCATGTGCTGATGCTCCTGCCCAATGCCTTCCTAGCATAGTTGGTATTTTTACTGTAAGATCAAATCATAGAATCAACCAGGTTGTAAAAGACCTCCGAGATCATCAAGTCCAACCCTTGATCCTACACTGCCGTGGTTACCAGACCGTGGCACTAAGTGCCACATCCAGTCTCATCTTAAAAACCTCCCGGGACGGTGAATCCACCACCTCCCTAGGCAGCCAATTCCAATGTCTGATTACTCTTTCTATAAAAACTTTCTTCCTAGTATCCAACCTAAACCTCCCCTAGCAGAGCTTCTGAGTAGGTCAAAATCTGCCCTGTGGAAGTCCAGGGTAGAAGTTTTATTGATGGCCCTCTTTGCATCCCTGAGTATTGAAAACTCATAGTCACTGTGCCCCAGATGGCCTCTGACCACCACATCTCCCACCAGCCCCTCTCTGTTTGTGAACAGCAGGTCTAGCGGGGCCCCCTCCCTGGTAGGCTCAGTTACCAGCTGGAGCGGGAAATTATCCTCTCTATGCTCTAGGAATCTCCTAGACTGCCTCTTCTCTGCTGTGTTGACTTCCCAACAGATATCCAGCAGGTTAAAGTTGCCTACAGGAACAAGGGCTGGCAATTTTGAGACATCTGCCAGCTGCTTGTAGAAAAAGTCATCACCCTCATCACCCTGGTTGGGTGGTCTTCTGTAACAGACTCCCACCAGGATGTCAGCCTTGTTGGCCTTCTCCCTGATTCTGATCCACAGGCACTCAACCTTATCGTTACTGACTTCAAGTTCTACAGAGGCAAGAGACTCTCTAACATATAGAGCCATCCCTCCACCTCTCCTACCTTGCCTGTCCCTTCTGAAGAGCTTGCAGGCACCCATGGTAGCACTCCAGTCATGTGAGTCATCCCACCACATTTCCATGATGACGACCATGTCATAGCTTTCCTGCTGCTCAATGGCTTCCAGTTCCTTGTTTGTTACCCAGACTACATGCACTGGTGTACACGCACTTCAGCTGGGCTGCTCAATTCACTTCTAAATCAGGCTTTCCACCCTTAAGTTCATCTCTAGAGAGCCTGGTTTAAACCCTGATTTCAACCCCTTCTCCGTTCAAACCTAGTTTAAGGCCCTTCTGATCAGCTCTGACAACTTATAGGCTAGAGTCCTTCTGCCCTTGCTAGATAAATGAAGCCCATCTGACTCCAGCAGGCTGGGTACCATAGAATTTGCCCCATGGTCAAAACCACCAAAATTCCACCAGTGGCACCAATCCTTTAGCCATCTATTGATAAGACAGGTTTTCCTACTCCTCTCCTCATTCATCCCTTCTACTGCAAGAACTGAGGCGAACATCACCTGTGCTCCTGTCCCATTAACTGATCGACCCAGTGCCTTGAAGTCCTTTTTAATTAGCCTGGTACCTCTTTCATTAATATCATCACTGCCAGCCTGGACCGCCAGCAGTGGACAATAACCAGAGGGCTGGATTAGCTCAGGGAGCCTCCTACTAATATCCCTCACCCAGGCCCTGGGAAGGCAGAAGACCTCCCTGTGGGATGGGTCTGGTCGGCACATAGGGCCTTCAGCTCCCCTCAGAAGGGAGTCGGCTACTACAACTACCCCTCTTTTTTTAATTTATAGCTGTGGTTTCAATCTGTCTAGTAGATGGGGTGGAACCAGGAGACCCTCCAGACAGATCCTGTTCTTGACTACCCTCTCCCTGACTCTCTGGGTCCAGGGCCTCATACCTGTTCTTTAAGGGAACCACAGGAGGTGATGGGGGTCGGGAGGGGATTCTTTTACCTCTTCAGTCAGGGATCTGTTTCCATTCCCCCCCATCTACTTGGTTTGCTCCATCTGCCTGATGGCAGGAGGGGCAGGGCTTCACCATCTCCTGCTGGACTTCTTTTGGGGTCAAAAATACACACCAGTGTATTTCCCTTTCACTCTCCCTAATTCTTCTTTAGCCTCTCCACTTCTTCCTTGAGCTCTGCCACTAAGCACAGCAAATCATCCAACCTGCTCACATCATACGCAGGCGTCTCTCGCACTGTCCTCTGGTACTGACTCCAGGCTCAGACACTCTGAGCAGCCAGTGATCTGGACAGCTGTGTCCTTCCTGGGGGTTCTGCCTCGGTTAGCACACTCCCCCTGACAGCAGCAGCAACAGCTTTCACTCGTTTGGAAACCACTGGCTGGGTCTAGTGGAGTTACAGGGGGAAAAAAAAATAAAAACTAAAAATACCCACAGCCACACACGTACCTCATAACCCACCAGAGAGAGCTGGGAGTGTGGCTGTGCCCTTCCTGTGTGAACTGCCATGCCACATCCCTGTTTGCCCACTCCTGGTTGCTCGTGCTCCCTGGAGCAGTTTAAATCTCCTGGCAATGACCTTGGCTGGACCCCCTGATCAGCCGATTAGGCCTCGCAGGACAGCTGGTCTCAGCTGGTCTGAGCAGGGAACAGTCCTCCCTGTAGTTTAAATCTCCCGGCTACAAATGCTGGTAATGACAATTTTTTCTCAATTTTTCCAGGTAACGTTAACCTAACTGAATAATTACTGGGAAACAGGAGAGGAAAAGGGAAGTCGGTACTCAGTTGGACGAAATATGTAATTTTTCCCAGTGTACAAGACAGAGGTCTTGGCAAGATGCAGCCTCTTTTGGGGCAGCAGGTGACAAGAGACGCCATCGGCTTTTCACACTAATCTCACTGCCCATCTACTGTCAGCAGGTTGAAGACTTGCACTAAGACAAAAGGACAAACAACATTTCACCCAAGTGCCTGTAAGTCCCTTCAATGAAGCAGTAATGAGGAGAATGAGGAGCTCCTCATTCTCCATCTTCCTCTGGTATACCAAAAGCTTACTCCAAAGCTACTGTTACTGTGTCTCTCGGACATGACTACAGTTCATGACTGAACTATAGCACATTATGAAGCAACTAGCTCTTATCAAATATTTGATAGGTAATGGACACATTTTTATGTTTTCTGAATCCACCGACTAAGCTACTTAGGAGAAAAAAAAAATTCGAAGGAATTCGAAGGAAAGATAGCATTTAACACACATCTTCAGCTGGACATTGAAAGACAAGTCCTCGAGCTGTTTGTAAAAGCACCCTGCAGCACTAAGCTTGCGTGGCACTGCAGCATATAAAAGGTGAACAGGGACATCAAACAAAATACCTACAAATCAAGAGATTAGCATCCAAATGCCTTGTTGATAAAACAAAACTGGAATTTATTCATAGAAAATAAAACAGTGCTGTAAGTTTCTTTACAGTTCAGTTTTTATATTCAAGGAAAGGTACAATATATATTTTGGATGTTATTTTTTTCCTCAAAATCTAAACTATGCTAAGTGCAAAATCAGTGAAGAGCTCTCCTAACTAATCTTAAATATAAAATCAATCTGAGAACATTTACTGCTTAAATTGGCAAATCCTCTACTGGCAAGGAAATGGTTAAAGAAAAAATAAGGGGAAAAAAGCCTTAAAAGACTCAGGAGAATTAGCTGTTGCTAGAACAATTTTATGGTCCTTTCCACTTCACTGGAGGTAGTTTGTATGGCTGACTGGAATCTATTCAATGCTGTCAAACATCTAACACTCCCATAGCCAGATGCCTTACAATGAATAACAAGCAGCAGAGCTGCCAATATGCTGGAGCTGCATTTTTTACCAGGGACTGGACCTAACCCAGCAACACTCCAACTTCATTGTTTGATGCCTTGTTAATTTATAAGACCAAAAATTAACCACAACAAACACAAGTGCCAAAATTCTAAAGCACTGCAGCTACAAAATCCATCATATTTAACAAACCACAATACAGAAAGTCAGGTTCATAAAAAAAACCTGCACATCTAATTTCTCTTTTGTAGTTTAAATTGATTTTGCAATAGAAAACACTCGATTTCAGCAGACAACTTCCGCAATCTGGGGAGACTTACCATAAGTCCATAGAATAAAAAAGAAAGAAGTGGAAATGATGAATAAAGTGTACATAACTTGCTGAAACACTAAGCACACATCATCTGTGATCTTGAGCATCATCATTTCCATAAATATTATCCCAACCATTCATTGCTTTGCTTCAAGCAAAATCCTGGACTTTTACCATATTGATGTCCTTCATCTTTCAACTGTAATAATGGTGAAGCGCTGACACCAGAATCATATTCCAAGAAAGATAGAGAGTGCTCAGTGACAGCCTTGGGTTTGGGAAATTACGGCTGTGTTCTCTTGGCAGCTTTATGATTATGGCTTTGACAGGCCTTGTACTCTGTAGCTCATATCCTGCCATGGGCACATCCTCCTACTTACACAGCGTCGAGCCAAAGTCAAACAGGACACAAACATTGCAACTGAGGATATACTTCAGCATTTTCAACTTTGGGGTGAAAATGAGCATCATTCTCATCGTATTTTACACAGGTTACAACTTTGGGGTTTACTTTTCATTATTATTTTAATTACATTTGGTGTTAGAGCTCCCAGGACGTAATCCTCCAGGAATTGTAAGGTGGTGAAAAATTCCAGAGCCTCAGTTTGACAAACAAAATGAAGCAAAGCAGCTGTTTTGAGAAAAAGTGGTCTATAACCTGCCGATAACAGCCCTCTGAGAAAAACTAAAATCAACAGCAGAAATAATAAGCTCATTCTTACTAAATAAAAATACCTGCTACATGAACTAAACTTTTAGAACTAAGCTGGTTATCCACACCCTAAAACAGATGTAGTTTCATTTGAAGGCATGAAGAAAAGCACTGGGCTGCCTATGTCAACATGTGCACATGTGCTTATGTGCTTGTGAACACTCGTGTTAGTCTTCATGGCACTGAACATCAGAGGGGGACAGGCTTAACACCCCTGCCCTGGCCAAAAACACCTGCTTCATCAACCATGCCCTTCTAGGTTTTTAGAATTAAAATCAATGGGGTATCACTGTTTTTAACATTAAAGAAAACAACAATGAAGTAATAAAATCTACCTTTCAGAAATCTATCACACCTGAGTTATTTTCCCTAAATGCAGATGGTAGCAATAATGCAAAGGCAGTGATTTTTTTTTTTTAAATTCATTTTTTACAACACTGTTCAGGCCTCTTTCTCTGAAAGCAGGTTACTGTTTCTTGGGTTTATATTTAACCTGCTATTCTTACTCTCCACATTTGGGTAACTTGCTGGCCCTATACCATACATTAGGATAGGCCTGGGCAACACAGCAGAAACACCTTAATCATGTGGAATATCATCTGTTTTGAACCAATCTGCATGCACATCTCCTGAAAACACTTGACAGCATTTCTAGGACCACACGATACATTTTCCACAAATGGTTTAGCAGTAAGATTAGGCCAAACAACTATAGCTTGATTGTATCTCAAAGACAGAAGCCTTTGTCAAAAGGCAGCAGCCTCAAGTAACTGTCATTCCCAAAACCTTAATCACAGTAATTAACCACAAAGGGTTAATCACAATCCAAACTGGTCTTGGATCAAAAGCAGGTAAAAAGGTATATCCATCAATTCCATTGATATCCATGTTTAACATAAAGCCTTTAGGTTACATGTTTACACAAAATACAAGATCCAGGGAATGGAAAGTAGAACTTGAATACTGCTCCGTCAGGCAGAAAAGAGCTTTTCATCTCACTACAGATTTATGACTTGTTAACAGTGTGGTTAAGCAGTATCAGCAAGTCAGCAGGCAAGATGGGACTTGTGATGGCCTTTGGGTATGAAGAGACATCCAAATAAATCATCGCTTCTGCAAAAGCAAACTTAAGGCCATACAGTTTTTGTAAAATCAACTTCTTACATACATGTTTAGTCAAACAACATGACAGCTGGATAATACCCAGTAAATATCTCAGGCCAACTCAATTGTAATGATGTGATGGTTTTTATTCCTGCTCCAACTGATAATAATTTAGATTTTTGGAAATATGTATTTCAATTTAACTTACTTCATATTGACATAAATACTAAATTTCAAGCAGTTCCATTGCTGCAGATGAGATGATCCTTAACGTCAGGAAATCAGGCTACTCTGAGGTATCAAACACCTGCATGGAGGAGAACTGTCATCAACCAACAAGGGCCAGAAAGCTCCTTGGATCCCCTTGAAGACTACATGAGCTCTAATTCTCCAGAGGACTTTTGTAACAGATGGAAATGAGGCAAATACATTAAACAATTTAGATGATTATTTCCAGAAATACTTCTACAGTACTCAAGTGTCAAAATGCTTTTAAGTCAAGCAAATAGCACACGTGGTAAGACTTACAAAGCTGACTACAAGAATTAGATGCTCATACTCCATGAAATTCAGTTGATTTCAGATACATAGCTCCACTTCTCCTTTTTAAAAATTCACTCCTGACTGACCATGAGAGCAGCATCTTAATGAGTATAAAGCCCAAGAGAAATAAACCAAAATTTTAATGTAGACCTATCTTTACATGTTTTACACCCCTGTGAAAGCCATTCTTTTACCTTTCACACAGAAATGGGTCATTACTGAAGGTGTGCCTTCAGTGCAATTCACCCCGTTCCTAAAAGGTCTCCTTCTGTCCCTGGATTCCCAAGAGATTTGAACCTGATGTACATTCATGTAACTTCGGTTCCCAAGAACAAAATGTACAAGGACATGCCTTCAACGTGAGTGATTGTGTCACTCAGCATCACCTCTGCTGCTACATCAGACCAGCTTCAACAGGGCTGCTCTGAGATCTTAGACAGAAACCTCATCAGAGCTGAAGTTTCCTCCAGTTTCTGTTTTCAGAGGAGGTTTGCTGCTAAGCACTTAGAAAAAGCAAAATGTCATTTAAAATAGCGTTTCCAGTGTAAATATTTCACAAACGTAACTTTCCCTGTCCGTTTTTACAGTTATTTTCAGCAATCTAACCACAAGGAATTGAATATATTGCTTTAATCTCTGCTAACTACAGTTTTTATACTTATTGACAGCTGGTATCAATCATTTGAATTGGAAAACTTGCAGGACAGAAGCACCTGAGTTCAGTTCTGAGTGTTCTCCAAAGTCTCTGGGAGTGTATTATGATACCATTCAATGTCATTAATCAAGCAGTTCATTACTGACTGGCAGAAACTCTTTGTTGCTGTGAAGTCACTCAGCACAAAGTTGTTTTGTTCACACTACGGCCATTTCCTCTTCAAATTTGTAGGGTTATTGCACATCAATCTCCTGCTGCTGCAAATTTGGCATTCTTTTCTCTAAGCTGTTATTTACCTAAAGGTGACCATTTTAACAGATCCTCAGTTTTTTATTTTTCAGGATTTTTTTTTTCTTCTCCATTACTAATAATTTAAGACTACCTAAATTATTTTCTGTAAGCCTTCCATCCACTGCTGAATTTTTATCAGAAAACTTACAGTAAGAATTTCATATTTGTTTTCCCCAAAGGCCCCTCCCCTGTAAATTCTGGCTCAAGCCCACCACAGTAACACAGGCATTCCAGGACACACCAAGTATGTTCTTTCACAGGCAGATGCCCCCTTCCATCCTTAAACTGAACCTAGAAAATATCTATGCAGTTTGCTTGTTCAATCCAAAGGTATTATATGCTGATTTCTAGCAGGGATCATCTGTTCTGGTTAAATGCAACATTAAACAAATCCTTGCAGCATCCAGTTGGCTGAAGGTATGTGCAGAGGCTGCATCATATGTGCCTGCAAAGAACACTAAAATCTACCTCTAAAAATGAGGTGCTGTTTGAGTACTGTACTAAGAATGGCCAAAAATTAAAAATAATCCTCATTTCTTTCTACACCTCTATCCTTGACTTTTTGTAGAACATTACTGAACAAATCACAGAACCTCCTCCATTTGTTTTTCAAGATATGACACCAGAATACAACTATTTAATAAAATTACTGCAAGAATCAAATATTAGACATTCTTTCAGTGCTTCTGTTCCTGTCTTAGACTTCTCATTGCTTCCCAGCTCTCCGGCTCTCCCAGCATTCTCCACCTTCAGGTTAAGTGGCTCAAGTATCTCTGTGCCTATAGGCCTTCCCTGAATTCATCTGAAAAAGAACCACTTTAGCCAGTGCAAAGCACCTTACAAGGGTCAGCAAGAGCAATTTCTGAATCAAAACATTAACAGTGACATATCAAACAATGAGAGAAATGCATTTAAAAATGCCTTCAGGGAGGAAAATTTAGAAGACAGTGGGATTGTTGGGCATTTTCTGACTACTTGCTACCTGCTTTGCAACAGGAACCAAATTTCTAAAACCACTGACAGGAGGAGACTGATGGATGACATCCCTCATTGCAAAGAATCATGGCAGAAATGGTTGGACAGGCATGGAAAGCCCCACTCCTTTGTCTGTGTTTTCTTTGTCAGCAAGGTCAACAGTCCCTGCAACAAGCTCTCACCTTCCCAAGCCTTTCTTGCATTTCTTCTGAACCACACAGATTTTTAAGAAACAACACTCAGATGATCTGCCAAAAACAGGCATCAGAGAGTCTCTTTCATTACAACCTTAAACCAGTTCCCTTTAAAATACAAATGGTATTTAGCGGATCTCTTCTCAGTATTATCCATCCTTCTCCTCCATGTCTTCACAACCGATGGAAAGACTGTCACTGATTTTCATCAGATTTTTTTCTCTCACAATCACTATTTCCTGACACTCCTACAAATCCAAGCATCTTGCACCTTAAACACCCCTCCCTTCTTGTATTTCTCCTGCCTCTATCTGCTCCTCTTCCCAAAGTTTATTCTTCTATTGCTTTTTTACATCACTCTTATCACATTAACTTGTAAGGTTGTCTCCAAGAAATTAACTGCCTCAAGGCAGATCTTTCTGCTTTCTCCTAATGCTTAATCTCTGATCATATCTTGGTTTTATAATCCCTATTAAGCTTTTTATTAGCTTTTGCTTTTATTACTCCTATAATCATGAAACACAATATGTTGGACTTTGCTCTTGTATAACAGTTGGCCATTCTAAAAATATCAGGTCTGTGGCTTTTTACATTCTCTTCATTTAATGCTTTTTCAGCCACTATAACATTAGTAACAAGATAAGTACTTTATGCTTATGAACTTCTTGCAGCAAGAACAGAGAAAAACACACACCTTCCCACATCCTAAATATTTCTGCTAATACACATCCCTTTGCGTTTTCCACCATGTGGGAGGGCAGGCAAGTTCCACAAGAAGCAACATGAGGAGCAGAAGTTGTGGCAATAACTGGGAAGTGTGTTTAAAAGAAAGAGTAATTAAGTGTTCGAGTTCTATTCAGACCATAAAATGTTGTTTCTTTGAAAATCTTGTCTCTGCTTTACCCTTGACAAATGGAACCCCAACACACAGAGGTATTTGCCAATGGCCTCACTGCCCTTGGGATTAAGACATGGAGAACAGCACCCAATCCCAGGGCTGGCAGCTCCCACAGCTGGCTGCTGAAGCACCACCCAAGCACAGCAATACACACAATCCCTGTCAGCCACCTGCACAGCACCGAGCACACTGTGGGGCAAGGAACAAGTCCCCACTGCCAGAGAGGACGCAGGGTCAGAGCTCACCTGTGTGAGCAAATGCATCTCAGGTGCTTAGATAATCTAGGAAGTGAAAGAATCATCCTTTTGCTATCAAACCTCAGAACACTCCTCTGATGTATATTCTGTTCCACAGATAGGAGAGGTGAATCTCTGTGTAACCATGAACTGTCAAAGCTAAAGGAAATCTGAGCAGGGCACTGACTTGTGAGTGCCCACCTGTCCAGCAGGAAACCCATCCCATAGATCATTGGTGCCTGCTGGATCCAGAGCAGGAAGCAGTGCCACTGTGGGAGAAAGATGACCAAGCCTCATTGAAGCCCAAAACTGAAAGTACTGGGATATATGCCATGTATTACTGGAGGTGCAGACCTATAGTTAGTGAGACTGGTCAGACTCCAACCATTTCTGATCCAACAGAAATCTTCCCTACCTCCATTTCCCGTATCTGTCCCCATACATGACCCCTGTCCCTCTGGAGATGGGCTGAAAGTCAAGCCCTCACTAGCCCTACACAAGCAACTAGAACACCTCACTGGGACCTGGGAGTGTGGGCACAGACAGCATTTGTTACTCTGCCTGGTGATCCACCTGCCTGAAGTGCCAGTGGCCACATCCACTGCAGAACTGCCTCTCCTCTTCCTCACATTTATAGTTGAGGGTATTTTACTTTCATTTGAATAGAAAGTAAAACTTAAAAAAATGAACCCGGAAGGATGCATGTAGTTTGTAGCAAGATGGTAGACTGAGCACATGAAAAACGAGACCACACAAAGGCACAAAAAGAAAAAGCAAGAGAAAAAGTCTCAAAACGATAAGGAAGGGCTTCTACCAATAAGACAGTAAGATTGAGCAGCCCAAGCAGAAAGCAGTGATGACAGTGATTGCTGATGCTGCAGAGCGGGACTGGCCCACATTAGGTTAAGTAAGCTGGAGACCAGCCAGCATCATTGAACAAATGGCACAGCACATTCCACAGAAATCTGAGGAGAGATTACCAATATCTTAAAGGTGACCTTTCACACATGCTATCCCAGCAAATCAGGCAATTCTCCTGGCTGTAATGGACGAGATCAGCAGAGGCCAGTCTCCTGAAGTGATGCACTCTTCATACAAATAGGATTTTTATTTTTAAATTTAATATCAATTGACTGCACCTCATTTGAACAAAGTACCCTAAGTGCTTTATTGGTTTGTTTCACCCCTTCTCCATTTTACAGAAAACATAATCTAACTTTCCATTATTCATTATCATCCAGGCAGGAAGCAAGACAAAAAAAGAACCCTAATTTTTAGCCATACTGTCTATTAAAAATGTAAAATGTTTCCTAAAAGGGCAGGTACATTAATTAGGCTGCCTCAGGATAAATGAAAATTACTAAGAGTGCTCTGCTTTCCTGGATGAGTTTTCCATAGATTATTTATAATTGAATGAAACCAATTACAGCATTTGTAATGGAAACTGTATGTAAGTTAAACATCTCCACTTTTGCAGAAGCTGAAGAGCACACTGCATGGACCGAGAAAGATCTCCACGTATTTTTGAAGGGAAAAGAGAAATTATCTTTTCTAGGGGAAAAAAAATAATCCTATAAATAAAACAAACAGGAAATACAAATCAAATGGCCCCAGCGTCACTGAGAGTCCAAGCCTGGATTCTGAGAAGCCATCTCCAGCCGGAAATCCTGAAGCTGAGGACTCAACTCTTTTCCGTTTCTTCAGAGAGGGAAGTACAGCTTAATTAGGCTCAATTTTCTAAATAATGGTTCTCCTCTGTAACTAATCAGGAAAACTTTAAATCAGTATCAGATTAATGCTTGTTCAAATAGTGAAACATGCTCTATCTTCCAAATATAATCTTACCCTGCTGACAATTGAAAGGGCTGAGGGTAACGCACACTGGCACGGTTTTTATTGTAAAACAGAAAACATCTTTGCCATCCTACTGAGCAGTCCCTAAAACAACACACATTTTGCTCATGGAGATTTCACCAGTGAGACAAGATAAAAGATAATTTCGGGGAAAAAAGAATTAATGAAGTTTCAAACACAACAGCGCATTCTGAATTCATTCTGAATGAAAGAAGGAAAATATTTAAACATACTGCTAGGGAATGGAAAAAGTCCCAAATAAAACTAATTGAATCATCATTAAAGAGAATCCTGAGCCTGAAAGATGCTTCAGAGAGAATTCTATTTCCAAGTCACCTGAAAGCAATACACTCGTTGAGTTCATCCACCATTATCCAATATTCACCTGGATTAGGAATTTTACCCCTCAGTAAGCTAAACAAGTGCATGTGAACTATGAGGCTGACAAATGCAATGCAGAGTTATGCTTTAGCATCAGATATCACAACAAATATGTCAGACCACTTTTCCTGCTAGTAGTCAGAAAACTGAACTTGATTCCTAATTACTCCTGTGTAATCAGCAATGAAGCTGTGGAATGATATGAGGTATCCATCTATAGTCATAAAAAATCAATATACAGTAATAATGTACTCTGATTTTTAGTTCCTCTCTAGACTCATATAAAAACAACTTACGAGTGAAAATAAGGGCAGATGCCTGAACACTGTCCATTACCTGTTCTAAGTTTTACACTGCCTAACAGATACATGGTGACACTACTAGACATTATCACCATGAAGACCTGCAATGCACGCAGGCTCCAATGCCTGCTGTGCACTATTCCAGAACCTGGAAAAATCTTTTCTTAGAAATTTTTTGTATTTATCCCTGCATGTCAGATAAACCAGCAGACACGAGTGTCATTCATGAAAAGGAAAGGACAACTGAAGCAACATAAACAGAGCAATATCCAGTGAAATTTTATCAGATTACTGGAAGTGGTTGGGGTTTTTTATAATCTACATATTGTACTGATCATAAATCTCTGGGCTCAGTCAAGTGTTCTACAGTCGACAGCTGCAATATTAGGGATCTTGGAAGGCTGCAAGCACACAAGCATTTTTCCCCTATAAAAACACCTCCCTAGTTTAGAATACCCTCTGCCACTGCTTCTTTCTGTAGACCCTCTAGACTGTTTTTTCTCTTATGTGAATATGATGACCAGAGTTCTGCACAGTAATTAAATTTTTTGATTTGTGCATTTTCTTCTTATTTGTTCTCTGCAAGAATTCCTTTATTTCCAAGACAGGCAAACCCGTCTGCATTTCTAAGATTAGTCTTTACCTTGCTTAAGGCCGTGCTGCTACATTTTGTTTCCCATTGACAGTTGTGTTGAACTTCATACCAGATGTAGTCAGCTGCATCATTAGTCATTTCAGTCATTTCTGGTCTAATCTTCAACACCTTGAGAGAACACCTGCCCGTCATATGCTGCAATCATTTATGTGACAGTTCTACCATCCTAGTTCTTTCTTCTTTTATCTGCACCACTTACAAAACTGGATCTGCTTTAAGTGCATTTTTATCCTTTACTTACATAAAGGCTGTCAAAAAAGTTTGAATTTTTTCATGCTCTTTTCCCAGCTTCTGTAGGATGGGTGTTCTTATAATGGACCTGTACTACCTTCCTAATGTCTCAGTCAACACAAAAGTAAAGGGACTGTAAAACTGTGAAAGTTAATTTCTTTGCTTTTATTTAGAAACTTGCTTTTCTAGACCCTTAGAGCAATTCCTGAAGAATGTCCCCACATGCCAGGGAAACACTTACTCATTATCAAGCATAACAGACTCCAAATTTTTGCTTAGAAAACTGTGCAGCCAAGGCAGAGCTCTATGCTTTACAGTGTTGCTTCTCAAGAAACAAACTCCCCCCCAACCCTCTCATTTCGGAGCAGACCCTACTGAACCCCATGATAATTGCCTGTAATGTTCTCGTGTACTATTAAACAAAGATCTAGTGAAGACTAAAAATTGACGCAAAGACAACACCAACTCGTTTAAATGTTTATCCACCAAATAAGGAAACTGATAAATGGGAGTAGCTAATAATCAGAGAGCACTTACTGTGGCAGAGAGCTGCGGCCCGTTGAGCTGTGCGTGCAGGATGGCTTCATTGATGGAGTTCCACATTCCCGACAGTGCAATTTCCAGATCATGCGAGGCAGCCATTTCATTAGTGAGATATTCCAGTGTGGAGATGTACTCCCTCCATTGTGCATCCAGCTCTGACACGCTGGCCAGGCAGCCCCTCATTACATTCAGACAGTAGCCGACGCAGGGTCTGATGAGCGTCAGGCCCTGGCAGTGTGGGCAGTACTGCATCTTCACCAGGGCTCTGCTGCACTCCTTCGTCAGAGCCGCGTGTTCAGTAGTATTTATCAATTCAATGCCCAGGCTCAGGGCCTGGCTGAGCATCCGACTGGCCCAAAGAGATTTTGACAGCTCTGTAACCATGTTTTTAGAATAGTGTCCAAAAGGATTTATGTCTTGCCTTGTGAGCCGCAGGCACTCTGTATAGTCCTCTGATAGATCTGTAATTCCTGGGTTTATTAGCCGACTATACACCAGAGGAAAGAGACTGTCAAAGAACCGCAATACTGCACTTTCCACTGTAGTCTCTGCGCCCAGAATGTAGAGAGAGATGTCTGTAAAAAGCTCCTTAACAGGCTCTGCTGCTTCTTTTGCCATGGGTCTGTAAGCTGTCTCAAACAGGGAGCTTGTGTGGTTTTCAGCAAAGCGAAGCAAAGACTCAAAGGCCTCTAAAACAGGGGCAGGGGAGAGAAAGAATTAGAGGTTAACAGCAGGCACTATCTCAGTCACAGGACTAACACTGTCCTGAACAGGAACACCAACAGTTACATGGAATCTGCAATATGATTACAGTAATACAGTTTTCACCAGTAACATGATTAGAAAGTCACCTAAATAATACCTGTGCATAATAAATAAAGGTAACACGTAACACACAATTATTTTCTTTAAAAAAGATGACTCTCTTCTCCCTAGCTAGACCCTGACTCAAACTTGATAGTCAAAGAAGGACTCGCACAGACTCCTGTGAGCACAAGCTTTTGGAACTGACATTGCATTTGGGCATTCAACTGGGTATATTTCCAAAATATCCCTCTAGCTCAATGAGAGATTGTGACATAAATAAATACAAAAAGAAGCTGAAGCTTTTGTTTCACAGTTCTGTGAGTAGGTGGCTTGAGAGGCACTTCTTGCAAAGTACAACTCCAGGATGAAGGAAAAACGCTGTGTAAATAAATTCTCTCCCTGTTAACACTGGCCAGGTGTGGAGACCAGCCAGTGGTTGGGCAGGACTTGACATCAAGTCTGCTGTGACCCAAAACCAAAAAAGAAATAATAAAGTCAGAAAAATCCTATCTCCTGTAACCATACCATTTTCAAAAGTGAAGAAAAAATAATGTTTAAGAAGTTCCACAGTTAACACATTTCAAAATGCACATGGCAAATATTATACACTCAAACCACTGACTGGGGCACTACAATCCATGGACAGGGTAAGGAAGCGATCAGTTCCCCAGATTATTTTTAATGACACAGAAGATAGCAATCCACACCATTCCCACTGCTTTCTTTGGAAGCTCTCCAACAAAAAGCCTCTGACATAAATCATTCTTGCACTCCTCTGGGTGGCAAGTAGTTCCAGTCAAGGCAGGAGACCTGTCACATTATACCTCCTGAGGACTGGCCAGATAATGGGGTTTTTGGTCTAATCCTACTCTACATTCATACGAACGTCACCATGTGATTCACTGCACTGCACCACAAACCCAAGTCGCTCACAGATCAGCCCAACAAAGGATCAGATACAATAATGTAAGTCAAGATTAGCACATGCTGGCAAAGTTCTGCAGCAAAGCCTGCTCGGTGCCTTCCCCTATGACATCTCCCTGGATAACTCACTCGCTTGGTATGATAAGCATTACAGTCCCTTTTACCACAAAGTGTGGTTTAACTTAACAGATATTACAGCATATCTCCTTGTATATTAAATCATCAGTATTTTGCACACACGCACTGCATTCTTCTGCCAGAAAAATCACTTCAGCATTCCCACTAGTATTACAGCAACTAATACTCTGGAAGTGCTTATAAAATCCTAGAAATAAAGAATCCACATACACTTCAGTTGAAAAAGATGACAGTTTATTCTTGGGCAGAGAAACACCTTGCCAAGTTTCAGTCTGAAGCACTTTTATAGCTGGTAACAATTCTGAAAATTAGATTTATGACGGAAATCTTGATACAAACTGTAGAGCAGGTTGTTCTGTGCTACCGCACACTATTGGAAGTTTTTGTCACATCACCTCTGTGTGTATTTTTATTTCTAGAGGAAAACTAAACGTAATTTTTATCATACAAAAAACTCAAAAGAAATATTTAAAACATGAAAACAGTGGTTTAAGTTTCCTCCCTACACACAGTCCCTTACAGCTTATCATTAAATTATGGGAGTAGGGACTGTCATCTACAATGCCAACAGTCCTGTGCTGTTCCTTTACCTTCCACATCCACAAAGGCAGAACTGCAGACATCATTCTCCTTTCCTGAAAACTAAACAAAATTCATTTATGAATGTGCAAGTACCCTTATTTTCCTGAGAAATGACAACCCCAGTGAAAGATGAGAATAAAACAACCGATGACAACATACATCCCAAGAAAACAGACCTCAGCAGATTCCTGGGATACTGGTTGTAGACTAGAAATCATGTTGCATTTTATTTTCAAGCCTCTTGACCATGAAAATCCTATATTCAATTAAATGAAATTCTGTGTTATTCTGAGACAAGTAGGAATGTAATCTTTCATTGTATAAGGGGAAACTGTAATGGCATGTAGCTTCATTCCTCCTGCAAAAAGAGCCCCAATGCTAAAAATACAGCCCAGAAATATTGCTGGTGATTGTAGATGTGCTGCAAACACCCGTAAGGTATCGTTTGCCTCCTTATCACCATTGCTGAGACACAAAAAATGACTCACGACTGCAGTCAGTGATGTTCCAGAAGGAAATATACAGGTCTTTTTTCCTTTTTAAGGCATTAAGAGACATTTGAGACAATCCAATTACTGTTCTTAGACCTTTAAATTAGAAATAATGGCTTGGCAACAATGGACAGTTTGCATTCTGGTTGTACAGAGCAGGCAGCTGCTATAGTGATTAATTATGTGCTTTTAGTCCACCTTGTATGGCACTTTGTGTGAAGTTTCTAAATCCCAAGGAAGATTTACCACTGTCCACTAGATCAGCTGCTCATCTGTGCAGTCAAATACAGCAAACTTCAAACAGTTAGGAACTCATAAAAAGCTGATTTCTAAGCCTAAAGATACACTGAGAGAATAATTTGATCATCTTTCACTGCCCTTGACACAAGCTCCCCAGCAGCACTGAATAAATTGCAAATATATTGATTCTGAGCAGAAATAAGCCTTAACCAAAATAACCCAACACTTGATGAAGACGTTACGTATATTTCTGCCTTCCACTAGTATTAAAATAAATAGGAATATGGAGAATAAGGTTTGTTCTCACGTTCCTCAGAAGCTCCTTTTTGATTTAAGACTACACAGAAAGTGAAACAACAGCCAGATTCAGATTTTGAACTCACACACTGGTAACTCTTTAATGAAAGTCAGGCAACACCACCTTCCACAGGGAGAATTTTGTTGAAACCATTTATCATGCGCTCACCAAACACTAGATGCCACCACTGATGTGCCTGGACAACTCAAAACACAGCTGACCAAACACAGCTCACCTCTGGAAACTTCCCATTGCACCGCTGGGGTTACGGAATGAGTTTCTGGAGAGGAGCCCTGTTCTGAGGAGATGCCACACTGGGTTTGCTGCTCCAGCAGCAGCACAGGGCCTGCCAGTTCACATGCTGGGCCTCCAGCCTGGGTCCTACCTCTCACATACACTAAAAATTGCATTATGCTCAGTCTAGCACACACAGATTGGAAAACATTGCTTTGCATGTACAGCATTCCTGTTTATTCACCTTGAGCATGGCACAGCTTGGTTGGGAGCACTAGCTCCCTTCTGACAAAAATATAGCCATCCTGACACACAAGATGTAGTCCTTCTCTTCAGCCAGCCACCAGCTACACTTCATATGCCTGATGCAATAAAAATCACAAAGGATTCCTGACTTACCTCACACCAGCTTTTGCATCAGTGTAACACTGCTGACTTCACTGGGATTTAATCCTGATTTAAACACATTGCATGCCACAAAAAGCTGCAGAATTTTAGTGTTTCTGCTAAAGAATAGTGTTACAGGGAGAAACAGATGGAGGAGGTTAGGTATCACTCTGCCCAGTGCTGGTGTACCAGCATTTTCCAAATATCTCCTCTATTTTTTCACCACCCGGAGGTCTATTTGTGGAAGAACAAGTAGATTTTTAAGTAGCAGTACAGGCACTATAGCTGTGACTCATTCCTCACATCACATAAACACTACATCCACTGACTTACTTTACCTCCCTTCAGCAGGAATAGCTGCCTGTGCTTTTAAATTGCTGTCACCTCCATGTGAGTCCAGTCTGATGCAAGGGCTCTCTGAGTTTGTGTCCAGGCCACCACTTCTTCTCCTGCAGCCTCATCCTCAGAATGAGAATCAAAAATGCACAACTGTCACGCATCAATTTGCCACTCTTTCAGCCACAAAAATCTCTCTGAGTGTATTCCAAGGAGCTGTTTATTTTGCTAGGCTCCTGGACAAACAGCAACATAACCTCAAGAAAAGACTTGAAGAGAAGATCTGCTGAACAGCGAGTTGACACACATGGCAGCGCCAGAGCCTACATTCAGGACTGCCTTCATCTCATGAAACCTGGTTTTCTCACAGTGCATGGCAGGCATCAGATGTGGTCTCAGGGAACACACTTGGATAGAAGTTTTCCAAGAAAATCTGGATTGATATATGATAGCTATGCATGGAGAAAGCTCATTTGCTTCCCTCCCTCATACAAGCCCTTCACGAGCTATTGAGATCCATGTTCTGCAAGCAGCTGTACGGTTTAGATGGAGAGCATTAGGCAAGGTTAAGCAACTTTCAACTCGCTGGATTATGAATCTGTTCAAACCCACATTCTTTTCTTTCCACAGGTCCAACGCAGGAATATTTAGCATGGAAACCATTTTCCCAAAACCAAGTCAACCTAAACACCAGAGACCTCTGTGCACAGAGAACCATTTCTGCCCCACATCAGCTGAGGCTGAGAGAGAGCAGATCTCATGTCTGGAACCCCACGTCTTCAGTGACCAAAGTCCTAAAACTCAGTGCAAACCACGCCAGGCCTGGGTGACAGGGAAGTTACTGTCACTGTCATCACGCTTCTGGGTGCAGCTCAAAGCTGCCACCTCGCCCACAGAGTTGACCTGGTAAGACCACCCTGATAATGCAGCAGCTCTCCACTACATTAATGTTTCCTTACACTCTGCAATAATTGACAGCCTGCTGGGCTTAAATTTAAAAAATCTACAAATTCCTTAAAAAAAAAATCATTATATTATAAACATTACTGAAAAGTTTTAACAATACTCACAAAACTATCTATACAGAAATAACATCGGTGTACATTTTAGGTTTGAGTGTAATCACAAAAGAAGAATGAGAAATTTAAGTAGCTCCATTATTTGCTTGCTCTGTTAGGACCACACTAATATTTGGCTCCTTTCCCTTCAACATCTTGCATTTATTACAGAGTTACCGGATGAATGAAAGATACAGTTTGTTGAACAATAGCTTCCTTTGTGGCATTTCACTAGTAGCGAAACTTCCAATGCTTGGAAATTTCCTTCTTATCCTCTTTATCCTTCTGCTCAAAGTGGGGCCAAAGCTCTTCATTAACACCCTACTTTTCCCTGGCCTTTACTGTTTTTAGCATGGCAGTCTTCCTATACATAAACACAGCCACTCTTGATGAAGCTGATGAGAAATAAGATGTTAATAAAACTATCAGCAGTCTGATGGGAGTATGATATCCACACATCACAGCTGACACACCACCACCACTTGCAGGAAATGTTGCAAGCTTGCTCCAAAACTATTTTGGGCCAGAGAAAAACCTGACAGTGCTCAGAATCTGGCCAAGCAGAAGCATCTCTTGCTTTCTACTCACTTCCTGTAGCTGCTCTTATCAAGGCAGGGTGCAAAACAGATCAAGAATCAAGAAAGCAAAGTCAGTTTTGGAAAGGGGGGGAAAAGGCAGTCTGAATTTGCTCACCCTGACAGCAAGGAGAGGGTACAGTGGCTTTACAGCTCATCAGTTCTTCTGAATCACACAGGAAAAAAAGGCATCTTTCCATTACTGTGCATTGGGGCAAGGTCTTTACTTCATCTCCTCATGAATTTGTTTACATTGACAACATCTGATAAATATCTCAGCATGTACCTTGGATACTGTATGTACCAAATGTTGATAGAAACTTCTGCTCAAGTTGAAAGGAAGTCTGTGCCTCCTCTGTCTATACCCACCAGCTATGGACATCACTGATGATCCAGAAATCCATGAGTAGGATTATTTACGGGCTAATACCTTCATCCTTTAACCCTTTGCTCAATTCCAAGTGTAATTCAAGCCTGTTTTTAAACTTTAGGAAACTTCTGACAAGTTGTAAGGGTTTAAAAAAATTCTAGAAGTGAGACCTAAGAAGAATAAGAACACCTGGCCTTTCCTCCTGTGCTGGGAGCTGAGACAGTGGTTTGCCACGGGTAACACTGGACAGGAGAAAGCCTGTGCAATGTCAGGGGCAGAGCAGCAGACCCATTTCCAAAGAAACAGCAGCAAGAGGAACCAACACCATTAAGTACCATCTGAAAACTGCTATCTTGGTATGAAATTTATGTCTTGCTAGTTGTTTGATATGCACAAACCTACTCCGTGAGCCTTGGCATAGCTGTGCAGTTCTACAGGAAACAACCACCCCCTCAGACTGCAGCCCCAGCCAGCAAACCCACACCCTTTGCTCAATCACACAGTCACATAGGACACTTTCTTCTTATTATTATTATTATTATTTCTTTTTTCAGGCTTAAACAGCTTCTTTAGTATACAATCTCATACAGGGAGAAGGGGAAGAAAAATGCAGCTCATTTTGGTGAGAGTAATGAACACTGAAACCATTAACTTTGGGTTATTTTGGTGTTTGATTCTGGAAGCATCAGTAATAGAAATAAGATCAAGTCTAAACAGGCCGTTTATCTTCACCTGCTTCAGAGGCTAGTGAGGCAAAGGGAAAAAGGCAGTAGATGCACAAGCCTAGGAAATACCTTAATAACAACAGAATGGGCCAGCAAGAAATAATCTTTTGTTCTGCTCTGGTCAGTTTGCCATGAAGTCTCAAATAATGGTTTCTGTAGACTGTGCTGGGGAATATATCCAAATTGCTGGAAGTAGTAACCACACTGTACACATTTTTCAGACTTAGCAGCCTTGGCTTTATCATTTACAAACCAGCAACGCTTAACAAAGTTGCAACAAGCTGCAAAACTATTGATTAAAAACACACGGCTCTGCACTCTGCTGTCCCAAACCATAACAGCCCTTTCTAAAGAAAACACTACATAGAAGAGTTCATAGAAAACAATTAAGTTGTTATGCTTCACAGAATCAGTTACAGTTTGCTGGCTTGACTTTGACCTGTTCACTACATATTTCATCTTCAGACTCTTTTGTGAATACAATGAATGAGGTGGTAATTAAATTTAGCTGTTTATTATTTCTGTATATTCCATTTCAGTACAGTTGTACATTATTTTACACACTATAATTACAGGGTACAATTACTTACTCTTTTCTGAAGTGAGCAGTCTCAAGGAAAACTAAATTAGTTGGCCAGCAGAAAGCTGGAGACCAGATGTGGTATTTACCTTTCATGACACCACCAGGCTTCCACTGACAGATAAACAAAGCAAGTAGTTCTTTGGAATATTTGTGCAGTAGAAATATGGACACCTCCCATCACTGGAGTAAGATGATTCAGAAGAGCAGTAAAAGTCCTGAGGACTGTGGCTGGATGTGTTATAAAAGCTGTGGCTATCAGTCTCGTTCCCCTTCCATCAGAACTCCAAAAGATGATTCGTATAATTCATATCTCCCAAGTTCAAACCTGTCAGCCATTACTTAATAATATCAATTCACAGTTTTAACAGGAGTTGGGCCAAGATAACTTAAGGAAGAACTACAGCTGTGCTTCAATGACATTGTTATACCCTTCATTTGCTTTCCAAGGACAAATTATTTATAATAACAGTTCTCACAATCTACAAAAATACAAAAGAAAAAGCCACAGCAGTTGTGTATCTGTAGGTAATCAGGCTCATCACTGAAGTTCTTCAGAGGTTTAACAGTCATTAGAGTAGGAGCAGAAACAATGTTATCACAGTTATTTGATCAGTCACTAACATGGATAGTGATGACTGGAAGCTACAGCAAGCAGCGCGCAGCACGCAATTCCCAGGATGGATTACAGCACAAAGCACTTGCAAAACAGCTTTGAATGACAACTCTGTAACCATCAACATTCTATTCCAGACAGACCCTCAGGGACAGTCCACGTTGCTTAAATTAGGTCCGATTTAACTATTCTAATGAACAAAGTTTTTGCCATATTAAAAAAAAAGCATCTGGTTTTATTTTTCAGGTTAAAACCCTATGTGCTGTTGCAAAGATGCTCAAGTGAAATGAAAGACACCATTTTTCCTTAGAAAATAAAAAAGCTTTCCAGTAAAAATAAACAACAGTTTGAACAATATTGTCTTAAAAAATCAACGCTGGGGGATGAGGTAAACCCCCAGTTTCTTTTCAAGTAAGGGTCTTGTTGGGGGCAGGATGTGGGGTTTTTTTGACATATTTGAATATTGTTATAAAGATACAGTGAGACCCATGGCCTAAAAACCTAAGGATGTATTCTGGTTCTAAAACATGGCCTGCCCTCAGTTTAGTCTCTTCAGAATAGATACTTGGTACCTCTGGCTGCAGTTCCTTTGAGCTGAACCTCCAGTGCCAAAATCTTGCAAACTTTTTGTTCCAATTCTCAAAACACAACAATTTAGTTATTGAACAGGAACTGTAATTTCTCAAAACTCACAAAGTTGTCATGGTTTGAAATTGGCCCCCCCCGAGAGGCTGGGGGGCTCAGAGGTGATTGGGTGCCAGGGAAGAGTTCCCTGCAGAGCCAATCACCATTCCTGTTGTTCATTTCTGCTCAAAATCATAAATCACAGCACCGGGAGCTGTTGGCAGTCTGTGTGTTGTGCTGTTGGTGTCTGCTGCATGTAGGTGGAGAAGACCAGGGAGTGGCTGGGCTCCTTCTTTCCCCTTTCAGGGGGGGAAGGGGCACCCTGTGGCCCCCCAGCTCTGCCTAGGCCAGAGTTAAGAGGCAGCATTTGGAGTGTGTGCTGTGAAGGAAGAAATTCACAGCACCTGAGGTAAGAGGAGAGAGGCAGGCTTTGCAGCCAAGTCCTCTCCCCTCTCCTTTCTGCAGTTAAAGCTGTAGAGGGGGGCTTTTTCTTTCCCTCCGCTGTGAAGTGGAGGAAAGGCTCAGCATTGGGGCTGAGCCAAGAGACAGGCCGGAGGAGGAGGCTCGGCACTCGAGAGAAGAATCTCAGGTGAAATTGGAGATGGGCCAAGAGCTCGGGGGTTGCCCTGCCGAAGCTGATCGAGGGCAGCTGAGAACTGACTCGGAGGACGCTTGATAAGCTGAACTACAATGCAGCAGCCTATGAACCGAGGTATGAGATTGAGAGGGAGAGATCACACAGTAGACTGAGGAGCAAGGACTCAAAGCTACCTTCTTGGACTTCGTGAGGAGAAAGACTGCAACAAACAGCTGGAGCTTGGTGAGGGGGGAGCGTTTGGGCCCAGAACACTCCCACGAGAGAGAGACTGGTTACCCAACAGCCTTGAAAAGCTCTTCCTGGACTAAAGTTAAAGGGAGAGACTTAAAAGGACTGACAGAAATGTAAATATATATTTCTAATGTGGCTCAAACTGCCACGACACGGTTGTTATCAGAGTACCCAGTGAAAGATGGAGTTCCAGGTACCATTAGGGCACAGCTGCTTCTGGGGTGAGCTGGAGGGGAAAACTGCTCCTGATGGCAATATATATCAAGCCCAGGTACCCAAAAATGCTACTGTCACTGGGAAACAGTGCAAAACAATTACCTCCTTCTTTCTGGGGTTCCATGGCAATTATTTTTCCACGTGTGCAAGCCATTTCTCAGTGCTGTGAATCACTGCACTACAAATGCCAGCATGGGGCTCTTGGATAAGTGACAATAATGCCCTTATTGCAATCTCTAGGATTAAGGCTTTCAGGTAATCTCTTCCCACAGACTGGGTATCATTCCTCTTTGGATTTGCCAAACTACTTTAGTCACAAGGACTTTAGGAATGAGCTATTTAGTGTACATAGCGTAGTTTCCAGAAGTAAACCAGACTTATGGAAGAATCCTGGCCCACCCATGACTGCCATAAGGGCTGGCTCGAGCACCTGAGGCAACATATCATTTATCATGGCACTCCAAATGCTCTGGGCCTACATGGAGCAGAAAATCCTCTTAACTGGATCCTATGCCTAGGTAAAGGTGAGGACAACATTCAAATGACAACATGTACAGGACATACACATACAAATATTCAAGAGCAAGCAGGTGGACTACTGCCAGAAAATCCAAAATGGGATTATGGGTGAGGACACAGCTAATGTACAAGTGAAATGTGGCTATGTAGAGAGATTGCTGGTTCACATTGCTTGAAGAAAGGCGCTATTCAAAAAATAAACAGGTAAAGAAAGGTCAAAAATTGCTTCTTCAACGTCACTGCGAATGAAAGCCACAGAGAAAGTAAAAGCTGTGCCAACTACACACAGCGCCAGGTACTAATACCAGAGAGGAACAGATGCCATCACTAGAGAAAGAGAGGGCATTTAACGCTGGTGGTCTCTTGGAACTCAAACATGCTGCACACTGACACAATTGGGCTTGGAGAGCAGGCAACCAGGCCCACCAAAAGCACTACAGACTCCTCTCTGTTGCTTGACTTGCGCAGTGGTACCAATGATCCCGGAGGCACTGAGCACTGGGATGTTACCTACAGAGAAGTATCAAATACAAAACCTTTCTTTAGAATCCAGATGTGACCACAGTAGTGAATACACTCCCAAATCTGTCTCTGGTACGTCGCTGCACTGCATGTTCATGTTTCCTGGCAGAAACACACTTCAAAGTCGCCAGTAACTTTGAGAGCCATAGAAGAAATTGAGGTGTTTATTTGCATCTCTGATGTATTAAGTGTTATCGAGAAAGGAAAGTACAAAACTTGCACTAGTTAAGAAATAAGAACCAAACATTTCTCTTCTGAGTTAATCAGAAGAAAGCAGGAAGATGTAAAAGTCTTTTCATTCTTTTGGGAATCTTTTCATTAACAGAAAAGCAACCAGACAGGAGTCTCTAGAGAGAATTTTCTCGACCCTCTGATTAAGGAGTTCAACTGGCAGTAGGAAAACTAATACGTTTGTTTCATAAGGTCATGAACTATTTCATGATTTCCAGCTGAAATAGTTAGGTGGTCTATTATGACTTGTTTCTAAAAATCTAAGAGAAAAACAGCTACAAGAGAAAGGATTAGTTTAATAAAGATGAAATACAGGGGGGAGATGATTTGTTTTTCAAGGTAGTTTTTTTCTTCTTTTGTTGAGGTACTAACAGAAATACAAGAAATTATGTCCAAGTTCCATTAAAGAGCTCAGGTCACAAATAAAACTAAAAAAGAAAGAGTTTTAAAAATCTAGATTAAATCTCTATATATCAACAACTTCAAAACAAAGAAAACTGTCTTTTGTAGAGACCAGCAGTAATGCAGTCCTGTGTGTTCCACAGTGAAGAAAGACTCTCTAACCCAGAAGTGTCAGGTGGCTCGAGTACTGTGCTCCTGTGTGTGGGCAGACCCTCCAGACCTCAGCTGCAGGAGGGAAAAGGACCAAGACTCACCAGGGCAGTCAAGACACCACGTGGCAGCCTGCACACAACCACTGTGGAATTCCTATTTGCTCAAAAGCACAGGCCACAAAAACCTACCGGTCGTTTCTTCTGATTTCGGATTGAGCAGCATCAACTTCCTTTCCCAGTACTGACTTTACCCAGCCTTCTCCCTACACATAGGGAAGCCTTAACAAAACAAAAGAACACGTGGAAGTTCCATAGCTAAGATCAGTGCAGAGACTGTCTTTCATACAAGTCATCTTCTGCAAATAATTTAATTCGGTGGCTTTCGTGTTTCAGACCCTTGGGCAACTCCTATCCCCAAAAACTAGCGACAGATGCAGGATCCTCACCCAAATCTGAGCTGAAAACACTCCTCGGCACTGCTCCCTAGACCAGCTGCAGGCCACTATGGTCCATGTGTGGCCAACAGGGTGAGGGCCACTGGGCTCTTCAGCAGTGCACTGAGAAGCACACAGTCACCTAAGATTAAAGGCAGAGGAACTGGCCTCGGAGAAAAGACACAGGCAAGCAATGCTTAAAAAACAAAACCCTTTCCTGCAGCATCTATTTTTGGCTGTGTCCTCTTGTAGATTATTTTGCAGACATATTTGATATCCTAATGGTATAACGTAATTGAAAGGACATGTTTGGTTGAAGAATCTGACCTTGTTCATGGACTTTTGTTCCAGTCAGAACAAAGAATTCCACTAAGCTTACTGAAGAAAAATAGTGGAAAAGACTTTCATGACTGACTTCAACCGAGACAGAATTGAAATCACTGGAAATTTAGGAAAATATTCTGGGTGTTGTTTTTTAAAATTTCACATGCTTACAAAGCCTCACTCAATGGAAAAAATTAAAGGGCAATCAATACTTTAAATAATCCTATAAAAATAGAACACATATGTTTTTATGGTGAAGAGTTTCTCCTCAATTTATCCCCCAAATTCCTTCAAATAAAGTGACTGGCATGTGTTCAACACATGGGTCAGCACTGGCAGAAGAACACATGTTGGTGATTTGATAGCTAACCAGATGTTTGTGGAGAAATAGCTCTAGGTATTCCTAAGGGAAAGCACATGAAACCCATTAGCACTAATAAATCAAAACACCGATTTTTCTCCTGAAATTCCTGCCTCAGAAAATATCCAAAGGTAAGTTTTTTCCAATCACATTGATTACAGAGATTTTGCAGGACGAGCCTCTGTTGCACCAATGAAGATCAAAGGCCAAAGCAATGAAATTTCTTATCTGCAGAAAGTTGCACAGTCCTTGATCAAAATAAAGTCACCATGACACTGTAGTTCAACATTCCCACACATATCCAGACACCTTCTGAGATGAGCAGGGTTCACAAGATCCCAGAATTTCCTTAAATTCATAAAGCTGTGTAGCTGCAATCTCATCCTTGCTTATTCATCCCCTGACTTTGAGGTGAGACTGACTGGCCTGTAGTTCCTTGGGTCTTCCTTTTTTTCCATTTTGAAAATGAGAGTTGTGTTTCTTCTTTTCCAGTCAGCGGGAACTTCAACCAGACTGCCATGAGTTCTCCAATATGATGGACACTGGCTTAGCCACTACATGTGCCAGTTCCCTCAGGACCCATGGATGCACTGCAACAGAGTTAGAAGTAGATTTTTGTGGGAATGCATTAGCTTTCTTCTCCTACCTTCTCATGTCATGTTATGACTGTATTGTTTTCTCTATTGGTTAAGGGTATTTCACGAATTACAACATATACTTACGTTTTTTTGGTTAAATTACGTGGGTCATTAGAACTCAGCTGCAGAAATATTATACTTGGAATTGAGGGTCAAAGCATCCATCACATCTGTCACACTGAAGTTTTAATAAGCAATTGTTAAAACCCCTTATATACATGCAGCTTTTACAGTTCTGGTAAAAGTTGTGCGATCTTTTACTCCGCAACTTAATGAAAAATAAAAGTTGCAGATAAATCAAACTCTAATGAAAGTAAATTAGCCATTCTGCTCCAGCAGAATTCCAACACAAATGAGCACACTGAGATTGACTGCAGCAATATAATGCAGTGCTCTCCTGAATTCCAATTCAGGGCTCCCCTTTCCAGGGAGCTTTACAGGAAGTTCATCAAACAAGTATTCAGAACTAAAGCATCAAAACCATGATCTACACAAATGGCATCATGAACTCTAACAAGCTCCAGCCAAGTCAGGAGTCTTTCTTAGGCAAGAGGGAGTCTCACAACAGTCCTGGCTTTTTAACAGCACATTTTTTTAACACACCCAAGTTAGTCAGCTGCTTTTATTCTCTCAGAAGACAGAAAGTTTATTTCTCAACAGAGAGCTCCACACCATGGTCACTTGTTCATCTATCCTACAAACTCAGCTGACTTTAATCACTGAGTGCTGTCCTAAATTTGTATCATTCATATTATACTAAGAACACTTAACATAACAGAGGGAGTAAACAGACTCTTAACTAAAAGGCAAAGTTTGTGAAGAATTTCTCTCTTAAAATGCTTATCTTCATTTCAAGGTCACATGAAATCTATAAAAATAAATCAATTTTTGTACCCTACTCATTTAGGTATTACATTTCTAGCCCAGTCAGAATAAAAAAGTAAAGATGAAGTTTTAAAAAGGGGAGGGTGAGGGGAGAATCACCATGAAATATTCTGACAGCAATTTTGTTGGTTTTGTTTCAGGAGAAAGTTCAAGATTCAGCCACTTTCATAAGCAAGTAAATTCTCCACTTTTTTTCTGTCTCTTTAAATTTATTATAATAGACACCTCCCACTGGGTAAGTTCTACTCTCTGAAGCCCTAGAACTGACTGCTTATTTTAAGAAAGACCCTTTGGCGTGAAACTTTATCTGTATAACCCTGTAATGGGATCAAGCCCTTCAGAAGCACTGAAAGAAACAGAGAGAGGAACAGAACCACCACCCAACCAAAGTAGGAAAATGACTGGTAGACTGCAAATGAGAGGGGAACAGATAACACAGAAGAAATTATCAGCCCTGAAGGAAAAAACACATTTCTGCATTTCAGACCCAGTTCAAAAAAGCGCTTTGGCATACAGGAGGTTTATCTTAGTTCTGCAATACTGTTCTTGATCCACAAAATCCCCACAGAACTTCAGTGCTCACTTAAGTTTTCTGCCAAGAAAGCGGATTTGTGGAACAGGGCCTTAAACTTCACAAAATCATTTGAATTCTGTAAGGCCACTTCAGTTCCTTTTGACAAATCTCCTGCCTTCTTGTTCCACAAAGGTCAAATTGTGGAAGAGTTTTCTCTTGTCTTCCAGATCAATCTTGTATAATGAAACTCCTCATAAGACTCGGAAAAAAAATGTTGACTTGATTAATCTATTCTGGGAAATGTTATGGATCAACTCCCTGTGAATAGAAGAGACTGTTTCAGCAGGAAGGGAGCTGCAATAACCACATCTAGTCTGACTGCCTGATCCATTCAGGGCTGATCAGATTAAAGCATCTTGGTTAGGGCATTGTCCAAATGCCTCAATCAATGACAGCCTTGGGGCATCAATCACCCCCTGAGGGTGACTGAACCTGTTCCAGGGTCTGACCACACTCTTGGTAAAGAAATGGTTCCTAATGCCCAGTCTAAACCTTGCCTGGCACAGCTTTGAGCCAATATTGTGCCTTGGCCAAAAATCGTCCCATCTTGTAGAAGTATCATGCCCTAATGCTTCCCCCCCCACCATCCTAATGTAGGGAAGTTCTGTAAGAACCAAGAGTTTCCCAATTCAAAGCATCCCTGAAACGGAAACTCAGTGCTGCTGAAAAGCCTGCACTGTAATTTAGGGAGGCACAGCCAGAGACAACCCACCAAACACACACAGACCAAGAGACACAAACCATTAAAATAAAAGGGGCATCAGGTTGAAGGGGTTTTCAAATTTAGAAGACAAAACTTGAGGACTGGTTTTCAATCTATTCTTCAAAGAAAAGGTATAGGAGATCCGCAGCTTGGGGAATTTCAACATATTGAAGGAAGCAGAGGGCTCAGCATGGCAAAGGAAGCCCTGGAACTGATTCTGAGCAGATTAAATCAGTATTTACAAGCATTACAAAATTTTAATTTGTTTAATATACTTTAGGCAATGCTGGTTCTTAAAGCACGTTCAGGAACATTCTAAATATAATGCTCAGTTTCTGAGAATTCATTTCCCAGTCGTGATCACACCTCACAGATACCATACAAAAGCCAAGCAGTCTGTTATGCTGGCCAAGACAAACATCCATCTACATCTTCCTAGGCCTGATATTACAGTGGGCCCTGGAGGAATGCAAAAGTGTATACCCACTGGTCCTCAAAATCTGACATTTGAGTTTGCTGAAAGCTGCTTAAATATCACAGAAATATCCAGGGAACACTCAGAAATTATTTCTGGATCTTATGGTTAACTGGGATGGGATGGCATGGACTTTTGGGACATGAAGGAACTGCCACACAGGAAGAAACAGAGATGGATCCAGTCCTAGGTCTGACAGCAAGGAATAGTTACCATCAGCTGTATGAAGACCTGCAGTTGACAGCCCCAGGGTATAGAATAACATGCCCAGGGGACCTGCCCAATCTCTCACAGTCTTTCCTGGCTTTAATATACCACAAGAATTTCTTATTGTTTGTTTTTATGTCTTTGATTCTTTGCTCTTCAAATTCCATTTCTGGCCCTTCAGTTCCCTTTTCACAATGCCCACTCTAGGCTGTGCCCCCGTCTTTAGCATTCCCTAGTGTTGGATTTCCAGTTTCTGACAGCTATTTCTTTTGCTCAAATAACCTCCTGAACTTTGTGTTTAAGCATATGGATTCATTTGCCTTTCAGCTCCTTTTCTCAAATTTTGCTATTCTCATTTGCAGTGACAGGCTGTGGTGTGCTTAAGTAGCTACCATGCCTAATCTAAGATTTTAATTTCTATACTTAATCACAGCCATACATTTAAACAATGTTTACATTGTTCTAGTAATCAAGAGGGGATCCCAAGAATGTTGGTCATTATGTTCTCCCACCTCTATAAAAGCCATGTTGAACTTCAACTGTAAATCTGTACTGTGAGTATGAGACAACTTGCACATTGAAATTGAAACCTACATAAACCAGATCCAGTCTTAGCTAACTGAAGCAATTATGGTAGCAAGTAATACTGGGACCTCAATCAAATATAGCAGTAGCATCTATCAAGTCTGTCCCTATCACAGGGATAAACAGTGGGTTGTTTTAGCTACATTTATTTGTGCAAAAGTTCAAACAGCAAAACTCTTTAAGAGCTCCAGGCTCAGAAAGCTGTAGTATCTCTGGAAATACTACTTATTAACATTTCTGGGCAAGATTTGCCACTGACATCCTAAAAGTTTGCATGTAAATGACAAATATAACTTTAAAAAAACTTCCCACGTCCTGAAAGGCTGGCATACATCCCAGCCCAGAGTACTGGAAGCATCTGGGACTTGCTTCCCATTTCAACTAACCTTAAAAACCAAAGTTAAAATTACAGACCGATTTCCTCGCTACAAAAACCATCCCATTTCTTTCAGTGGGCAGTACTCTGAGCTTTCCTTTATTTTTAATGCAGCCTTAGTCCCCTACCACCAGCTTCCTGACAGGTGAGATATTTTTCTACTGACAGGCTATCAATTAACCTGCTGCCACAAAAGCATAACAGAGAGTAAAACAAAATGTGAAAGATGAAAGATTCATCAGAGGTATCACAGAGAAATCTAGAAACAGTATCACTTCAATTAAGGTTCTTTTCCCTATGGTCATATAGTCTCTCCTGTACAAAAGCAGTGTTGTTCAGTTATTACTTCAATCTCAGGGTTTAATTTCCTCTTCAGCACTTGAGATGCAAGTAGGAAGGAAAGCAGAAAATGAAAAATGGAAATCAGAAGTCTCTACACAGATGTGGTACTTCACCTTAGCTGATGAAGTAGGAGCAACAAGCGCTTCGGCTCCTCTGCCCCCTCTCCCAAGTGAAACTGGGCCTGTTTTAAAAACCCTGTTAATTTTTTCCCCTCAGAAAACTGAGCGTTCGTGTTGGCTTTTGTTGGCTTCGTTTAATTTCTCCCTAACATGTTCTGCCTCCTCGATGACAATTAAAGCTCAAAGCAGTTCATAAGCTTTCAACAGAAGTTATTTGGGCTTTGCAAACACATTTATAAACATCTTCAGCAGAAAACAACACTTTCACATGTTGATTCAAATGCCACTGTTCATTGAAAAAATATTTTGACAAAAAACCTTAACACAATTAATCTTCTTCCATACACTTTCCCATTTCTGGAAACTACTTTCTTCTACACAAAGCCTGCCACCCAAATAGCACAAATTCCAAATGCAGGGGTGGCACTGCCTGCTGTCCCATGGTACCTGTGTTCGGTAAATGGATCCAGTCCTTTATCCAGTCCTATGTCACCCGGGAACTTGCACATCACCTGCTCAAAGCTCTAAACCTCTCCTTTCCTACAGACCAACGACAAGGCTCCAGGCAAGATAGTGCACACTGGTTATGGGATGTTTGCTTTTACTTCATCTACCTCTAACCACCACACTTCACAAATTAAACCTGCAGATAAGAATAACCTAAGACATTCTCAATAAGCATCTCTCTGTACAAATTAAATGATGGGTTCAAAGTCACTGAGCCAGTCTGACAGATGCCAGAAAAGTATATATATTTATATATGTAAGTTGAAATTCCTTGGTGAAAATAGTTGGCTTTCTGTGTGCCACCTGGCAGGTTTAAAGCACTGACCATTCAAACCACAAATTAAGGACTCTAAAGTTGTAGTTCCACACTCCCTCTCATGAATCTCAGAAACATACACCTGCTTGAATGAAATCAGCCTGGCTTACATCAGCCTAAACCCAATTGGCTTATTTTGTATAGAAGAGGCACTGACACAGGGACTACATCCATGGCAAAGTTCCCCTGGAGAAGGGGTGAGGCACATGCAAACTCCACACAATGCAGGAGACAGCCAGCAAAGCCCCCAGACTAATAAATTTTGACTAGAAATGGGCCAAGATTTCTGGATGGCCCTAATGATGCAGCTGTCAGATTACACCAGCAACAGACACTGTATTAAACTGCTGTCCCCCAGCCTGTCCCCTGTTCTCTTGCAGAAAATCTGAGACACAAGAGGAAAGTAAACCTCTCCTGCGCAGAAAACGCTTTCCAAGAACGTGATGGGATTTCTACCTCTTAAAACAGCACAAACCAAAATTCCCCAGACGCATCTGGCTACAGCAGCAGTTTCTTCAGAGCCACAGAAAACTTGACTGAGGGCAAGAGAGGACAATCGATGAACCAGCTTCAGGAGTCCAAAAAGCTTAAATAAGAAAAAGTCTATTATCAGATGCCTTCAAGTTCACTATTCAGAAACCTACACCTACACTAGAGAATTGTCAGGAGTGAGAAAAGCTTAAAAATTACCAAGTTAATGAGACACAACTGCCATTTACAAGCTTCTACTAATCCCAAGAGTTTAATCCCAGTGGTGATCAGCCAGTTTTTACTTAATGCACAGCCAGTCATTCATTCCCAACTGAAATTAGTCAAGCTTTTGTGAATAACAATTGACTAAAAAGTTATGACTTAAAGAATTGGCCCCAGGATGTCAATTCACTGTCATGAAAATAAAAACTGGGCCCTGGATGCACACAATGCTTATTGGTACTACTAGGAGTTACTTGCTGTTGAATAGGCACACAAATGCAGGATTTTTTTAATATTTTTTTTAACTTGTTTTTAAGCTATGATGAAAATCACAGAATCATAAAATATGCTGAGTCGGAAGAGAACCATCAAGATCGAGTCCAACTGCTGGCCCCATTAGAGAAATTATCTTTGCAAAACTACAAGAAGGCAGCAACATCACCATATTCATTTGTCAAAGATAAAACATACTTTTTAGCTTGCTTCATTTGTTTAAATCATATAGGAACATATATATTTTAAAGGTACCTTGGGTTTGAGGGAAACTAAATATTTTGACGGGTTAACCAGTCAAAAAACCCAAAAGACTTTTTTATAACCCAAAAGACTAAAAAAAGTCTCCTAAAGTACTGAGATTTACAAGCACTTTAAACTGAAGTATTAATATTTCATTAACTGGTGTGTTTTTCACACTAGAGAACTAGAGAAAACCAGGGAGTGAGAATGCCTTCTCAGCACCCTCGAAAAAGAAAGAAAGAAGGAAAATAATACTAATGCACCTCCCACAAAAGAACTTCAGTTCTCATGGAAGTACATACAGATTTCACTAATATCTAAAAAATGTACATCATCTATAATTTTTATGGTTTTCTGTTAGAGGAAGCCCAGATGCCATACTTTAAAATGGTAACTAAAAGGCTATGTTCTAATTAAGGTGAATATTGGCCATCTGTTATATAACCAAATGTCTAATTTGATCAGCCTCAACTGGCCAGGTTAATCCATGAATGGCTCCAAACAAATGTATAATCTTTTCTAATCACTACTGAATTAGTTGGACTAATCCAATTGCATGTATATAGTGTTCTTATACCACCATATTTATTTCAAGTGTTCCACCCTTTCTTTACCCCTTTACAATCTGTTTTACTTTAAGGCTTTGAATGGTTTTAGAATTTTATTATGAAACCAAAAAAGCAATCTTGTGAGTAAACACAGCGTTTTACAGGAGATAGTTCTTTGGCACAGAACACTCATTTCCTCTTTGGTCCTCCATGGAAGAGTGCTAGAATGTCACTATGGAAAACAATAATGGTTCTGGTGGAAGAGCCTTGGCAATGTATGCTGACTTTAATTTTGCATCAAAACATCTCTGAGAAAGGAGGACCAACTACAATTAATCATCTCTCACAGCTACAGATTTTTAAAACTGTACAGTGGACATCCTCACATTACCTACTGGTATTTGCTGGGCTACTCCTCAGGCCACATGGTTTCTCCAATTCCAGGAGGTCTTTAACCCCAAAAAACCCATGAAGAAGAAAAGGACCTTCCTCCCATCTGCAGCTGACCTGCTTATGAGTACTGGGAGGAACAACCCATCAATAAAACAATCCACATACACTGCAGGTGACTCCTGAAGTGAATTTCCTCAACCAGGTCCACACTGTTTTGTCTGAAGTTGTGTCACAAAGTTATACGTGACAAGTCTGGTGAGAAGCAAACGAATTCATCTCGTTAGACAATTAAGCTGGAAGTGGCAACAGCTTGCACAGGTGAGGCTGACTGAGCTGGAAAAGGGGATGACATGGTCCCTGCACTGGCCTGTCTGCTCCCTCCGTGTCCACTATGGGGCAACAAGCGGGAACACAGGGAGCATTAGTGACTGAAGTTCACACAAACTGTGTGGTAACCGAAAAGGATTCTATAAACTGGAAACAAAAGTTAGCTGGCAACACTGAATGGGGGGGATGCAAGAACTTATTAACACATTGGATAAATTTTCATTTTAATTCCGTATTTACACTTGTGTCTTGCTTTCTTCCTCTCACTTAATGAAGCACATCAAATCCAATCCTTCTATAACTTCACTGTTTTCAGTCTAGGAATTAGATTTTTTCCTTTTCTTACTTGCATTATCAGTGTGGCAATGAGATTCCCTGCACATTTCATCCTGACCCTATCACTCTGCTCTCCCTGTTGGGAAGAGGCTTGTCACCATTTATTCATTCAGTGGCATTTTGTCTTGCTTTCAGTCATACAAATGCATAAAATAACAAAAGCGTTTTATTTCCTGATATCAAAGCAGATGTTTTGACTACAACAAATTTGAAGACTTCGTTGTGTGTAAAGTAAGTGCCAAGAGAAAGGATCTGCAAACCCTTTGAACAGATGCTATTCTGCAGCTGAATTCAAAGTCTTCAGGAGAATTTAAGAAAAGAGAGCTGTCCAGGCGTTTCTGTTGGGATTATTTAAAAGTTAAATAATGGAACCGGGCACTTAATTCTCTTAGGTCCTTTTTAAAAAACTTCACATTTAGTAATTAATCCCATATAGACTTGACTTGTCACAAAGTCTTGTCCTCAGTAAATTAATGGGAGCCAGACTCAATTAGGACAACTGCTTGGCTGTCTGGTAGCATCATAATCCTAAACTCTCAAAGCTGTAATCCAGAATCCAGCTGGAACTGTGTACCCAAACTCCAGGATTCCAGCCTCTTCAGCACATGGCTCCATCCCAAACTGCCCAGCACTGTGTGAGGCAAGTCTTTTATCCAGTTCACAGCAGGGACCCCACTGCAGTGACATCTGCCCTACAGCCATCAGAGCTGGTGTGAAACCCCCTTGGTTTCACAGTCCCAGTTCCTTGGGACTGCACTACAAACATGCACACTTTGGGACTGGGACCTTTATAGGGCCAGTTCCACCTTAACAAAAACTCTACTGTAGAATTCACTTATTTTGCTAATTCCCTTCTCAGATTAATAACCTGTTTTGTGACAGTGCATCTGGCAGCCTTCCCAAAACTGAGTCCCGCAGGATCAATCTCACACCAATATGAACAATAAATATCTAAAGAGTTGGATTATGCCAGAGAAGCATATTCAAATAGCAATGAGATTAGGGCTATGTAGATCCATCCAGCTCCAGGTAAGCAACAGGAATGTAAAGATCTGAGGTAGAGCACAATACATTCCTGTTGTAAAGCTGATAAAACACAGTTAAGATGACATGAAATACTGACAAATTCATGTTCTGGGAACTCATTACTGCTTGTATTTCTTGAGTTTGCCAGAATTTATCTGGACAATCTCAGTATTGTGTTAATACAGTTTATCTGTTTCTACTATAGATCATATACTCCTTAATGGGGTGCAAAACTGAAAGAAGCGTTCATTATTAAAAAAAACCACAACCACCTTAGTCAGTGCTTCAAAAAGTCATTCCAAATAGATCTTAGACCTCTGCATGACCCATTTCTAACAGATCCATGTAACAATAAACCTTTAATTTCCTCCTCAAGCATTTCTCAGCATCATATCACACTCTCTCCCATCACACTGACAAGCACAGCAAATCTTTAACAAGTTACCTAAAGGGTTCTACAACTCTTCTTATAAGCTACTTAATAAAAATGTTTCATTCACAAATGTCTAGAGAGCTGCATGTTGATAGCTTGAAAAAGGGTTAAAAATGCGACTTGGAGTTCCCAAGGGCTTGCAACAGAAGACCAGCATTAGTAGTAATAAAGACCCCAATTTAGCAAACACTTGAGGCAGGTTGTAAATAAAAGTTTTGAAGACAGAAAAATAGTAGTTCTTAGATGGACAAAGGGGAGATTTTGAAAGATGAGGAAGTTAAATAACATGTACTGGACGCATGCCCAGTTGAAAAATATTTTTCATGTATACTGTGTCTGAACTACAATATAAACAAAACCAGATGCCTCATTAAGCTAATTACATCAATCGATAACGCGCAATTAATTCAGCTGCATTGTCGACAAAGATGATGAGATTATAATTCATAGAAAGGTGTCTCAGTGGTAGTAGATCTGCCTGGCAGCACTGATGAGGGGGTGGTCCACTGGGCTGGTATGGAACAACTGGATATTTTGTGGGGACCATTTACTAGTCCTCTTGCCTACCACCTCCTCCAACTCAGGCAACTCTGGCCGTGACTCACACTGCTCATCTGCACACCTCAGTGCTGAATCAGGAAAAACAATTACTGAATTCAACATTGTTTCCCTCACTATGCACACACTATGTCTTGGTTTTATTGTTGCTGTTGTCACGTCCTGTGTCCTGCACCCCCCTAAATGTTAGGAAGCTGCCAAAACCCACAATTTAGGAAACACAGCAGATGGTCTGTTTGAAAGAATGTCTTTGTGGGCTATAAACCCATGTCATGCAGTGATCTCATCCCTATGAGCAATTACATGATCTTTTCCCACTGTGACACTGCTCATCCCAGGCTCCTCACTGAACACTCACATTATCATATCTGACAATGTGACATGAGGCACGGGACGCTGCAGGACCAGTCAGTGGCACTGCTAATATCGAGTATTTATCTGAACTGAAAACCAGCATAATGGAATTCACTTTGTAGGCAAGAACATTACCAGGACATGCATCTCTGCAGACAGGGGTTCAAAAGGAGGCTCAAAGCACATACCAAGTTCACAGGGTATGTCAAGCAGGTTGTAGGCAAGGACTTCACACCAAATAATATCTTAAATAGAAATAAGATATGCATTGATTAAAGACCCTAATTCCACAATGATCTCAGACAGTTCACTGAAATCTGTGCTTCTTGCAGAAGAATATGCTTCCTGTGAAAATGGCTGGTGTGCTGTAATCTAAATTTTCCAATATCTAACCATTTATACATCCTTCATGGCAATAAAGAACAACCTTGCAAATGCTGTAAAGAGCACTCAACTACCACATCTACACCCAGGCTGACACAAAGGCTTGAAGACATGACAGATTTTATGCTCCTTCCCATGGTCTGCAGCAGCAGTGCTGAAGCCTGTAACAGTGTTGGAGCATCAGCACCATTAACAGAACCATCTGTCTGTAACACACAGGACTGGAGGCTCATGATATATAGGCCGAGTTGGAGTTGTCACAAGGACAGAAATAAGAGGGCAAACAACAAAGGAGATTCACAGAGATATGGAAGTAGAAAGGAAGAGAAGAGAAGAGGATGAAAACACGGGACAGAAAGCACTGCCAAAACCAGAGCACATTTTCTTACTGGGGGTAAAATAAGGAAGACAGTACCAAATTTAATCCATAAATACATTACATAACCTTGGCAGACATCTACTACAAAAAGCAAAGACCTAAAATGAACTAAATTCTTGTCAGTGAAGATATTAAACTGAAAGAATTCAGGTATTTATTTGTCCCACAAAAGGTATGGACAAGTCATGACTTAAAAATATTCTTGATGAAAGAAACAATGATGGTCCTGCATAACAGTGTGTACTGATGACTGCAGCTGATGGTACACGTTGGAAGCTACAGTTCCACACTTCCCCCACTGTGGGAGTGCAGGTTCCCATTCCATCCTGCCCCTGTGCACCATCCCAGGCTCAGCAGGCCGGTTGAAAGGAAAATGTAACCCACTCCATGGGAATCAAAGCACTCTGCAAACAAATGCCGTTCAAGTGGCTGCACACCCTCATCTGAACAGAATACTTAACATCAAGTGACTTAAACTGCTGAATTCAATCAACTGATACTTCTATAATTTTAAATTATTGCTTTAAATTATTTTGAAGTTTTGCAAAAAACTAATTAGAAAACTGATGGGCTGGCAAATCAAGGTCAACTGTTACAAAAAACTAACTTATATTTCATCCTGTTGCTGCTGATGAGGTACCTCTATAAAGCTTTTAAGCTTCTACAGAGGGGAAAAAAAGTCCGTATTCAATCATCCTTTGGTGGCTTTTCAGGGTTGCAGCTTCCTTGTGCGAGGAGGAGAATGACACCCAAGTTAACTCTGCACGAGACCGTTCATGTCTGGAAGCAATACAGCTGCATTTATTTTGTCACTGTGCTGCCAGACTTACTTTATCAGGTCAGCACAAGCTGAGAGATCTTTGAACTGCGGGCAACAGTGTCACTGACCCTTCTTCTCTCCATTACATCCTCAGTGAATGTTCGCCCAACCTAAAGTACATGTGTTTTGAATAAGCTGTCCTATGTGGGTTATAAACTTACCCTTTTACCACCTGGAATAATCAAAGATGACAATATTCAGAATTGAGGCCCTGATCCTAAAAGTGTTAAAAAGCACGTATTTTGCTCACCTCCATACTTAAAAGTGTGTAGGTTTCATATGAATACACAGTAACTGGGGTAAAGTTATCAGTATTAAAGTGGCATTCAATCTTGTGCTTTTAAAAATAATTACTTCAGTATTATCTGGAGAAAAAACCTGTATTTTCTAAACACTGAGGAAAATGTCATTGAACATATTTGTAAATTTGAAATGAAAACGCATTTTGAAGATACGTTTTGACATCTAAGATAAATTTTCATAACCATTGTATTGATTTAGGAAACTCCTAAACACCACAGGCTGCAAATCCTACTAGCCTTCTTGGTGTATCCTGCCTTTTGTGATCACGTTGAGTATTTCAGAAAAGAATGCTGGCTCCAAACTAAGTGAGGGCTGTTGGATGGGAGCTTTGCATGAGAATCTGCCTTGTGGTCATGGCAATAACATTCCTGAGGTTCCTGGCTTGCCTTTTATTAGAGACATGAAGATTTTATGAACGCAAAACTTCTTAGAAAAAAACCTCATGTAGGTCAAATCTGAAACTCAACTAAATGTTAAAGAAGTAATTAGAGAAATCAGTTGAAACTGTTCCACCTCAGCAGATGAAGGCTTTGGGCACAGAATTCAGTACACAGCACAGTACAGTGTGTGTACAGAGACATCAGCCACGGTACCTCAGCCTTCTGAGGGGACACTCGTTGGGTTGATGATAATTCCACGTACTTGGACCTGAGTAAACTCCTGGCAAGGGACTCTAGCGCCCTGCACATCTACACCAGGCCTTCATGATACTGCTCTGCTTCCCTTTGAGGAGTCCAAGGCCACAGCCAAAGTGCACAGCAAACCTATCAAGGTCCTGGTGCAGCTCAAGGAGAATCACTTGTTCTGCCAGTTCAGTAAGAGGTTCACAACACATGGGCACAAACATCTGTGCAAGATGATGAAGGAGGCACCACAGTGACAAGAACCAAGAGACAGGAGATTATGAGGCAAACAATGCTCCCTTTGAGGGTGCTATGGGCTCAACCAGAAAGGAACCACAGCCTGAAATTCAGTGTGCACTGCTTTCAGGCCTCCTCTCATCTGAAGTTCTTTTACATACTATTAAAAGTATGTAATACTTCTGCAGAAGTCCTTCTGAAAGGCTGAATTTTACCCAAAAAATCCTGGATACTAGACACATTCTCTTGTTTGTTGATTTGTACTCAATTAAACAGTTTAAGACAACACCTTGTAAATGGACTTTGTTGTTTGCAAAGTATCGCTAGTGAAGAATAACACTTTCAGTGCTTTTGTTAAACATCTGCTGTGCTGGAACACAACGTAGTGTTGGAAAACAATACTGTGATGAGAAGATTTGGAAGAGGAAGTAATGTTTGTTTTTCTGGGAATCCCTTGAATGTTTGAACTTCAGTCATAATATGGTCTAATTCTCACAGAAAAATATTATGAAGAACAGATACTTAGGAAAGCATGTTTATTAGTTCATGCTCATTTATCAAACCCATATGTATACAACCATTCCCTGTTGAGCTACTGTAAGTACTTAAGTCTCCCTTAAACAAGCTGCATATACAACTTGCAGTGCATAATTTAAAGGAAAAAGAAACCAAGTCTGAAGAGTAACAAATTGTTTCTCATAATTTTTGCTTTAGGTTGGGTCAAATTCTTTAAACTTGTCCTTAGTTTTGAGAATGCAGATAATCTCCTGGAAACCAGTGGAAATACTCTTTAGATTAAGCACGTGATGAATTATTTGGTCTTTCAGGACCTGGAAATCTTCTGTCATTGCTTTTAGCCCGTGCCATATCCACACAGATGTTAACATTTGGAGAATACTTTTTTTTTTTTTTACAAAACTTCTGCACAAAATTCAAGTAAAAATTTATGCCACATTGGATTGTTCAGATATTTTATTTTAGTGCATTACCCTACGTAAACCACAATTATTCAAAGAATATACTAGAGATTAAATCCAAGCCTTTCTGCAGATATGTTTCCTCTAAAGCTATCTCTCTATTACAAAAGTTGGAATTCATTTCAATAGTATCTACTTTAATCTTAATTCATACTTGTCACCAAGCCCTGCAGTATTTAGTAAAGGTGATTTTGACTAAGACATCTTGATTTCTTTTTCCTACAGCTTTTTCTTGAAAGTACCCACCACAACTTCCTGCCTGAAGCAATTCTTTAGTCTCATTGACCATGTCTACATGCTCTCCTAGTTCCTCAATGACTTCCCATGAAATTATTCCTTTAAAATTTAAGTCGGTTATTTTAAGGGGGTGTGGAGGTTGGGTCCTGCTGCTACCACTACAGATGAGAGAAGACTGTGTGACAATGACCAGCAAGGATGAGGAACAAAGGACAAACTGCTGACTGCAGACAGCCTCCAGTTTAAGATTCCTGTAAATCAGTTCCTCTCTCTACACTGATGCAGATGTACACCTGTCCCCTTTTTTATTTTTATTTTTTTCTCCTTTTCTGACCTTGGTTTCATACCTGTATTTACACCCCACTTCCATAAGGGAAATGCATCCTGGGCTAATAAATCCATTTACAATATGGTATGATTTCTAGTTGGGAATTCTTGCAACATTTCCCGCAACAATGCAATCCTTTGAGAGGCACATGGCAAAGGAAGAGTTATCATTACAGTCCCAAAAGCCTGGGTTCTTTCCCAGTACCAGTATTCATTTTAGGATTTAAGCTTACCTTGGAAAATATAACTGTGGCTCATTTCATTTATGACACACCTGCTGTGTGCAGGCCTGTGATACCTGTTTCAGGATTCCTTCACGGGCCATTTCTGAACAGAGTAACAGGGAGCAGTCCATAAAGGAGAAAAAAAGACCAAGAACATGTGGTTCAAACCACACAGGTATTAATTCGTATTAATGCAATGATTTCTTGCATTAATTAAGGAGAACATGTCCTCCCCCCTCCCCATAAAGTGCTAACCCCTGTCTTGTTGCCATCAGCCATATCCCACTTTTGCAGCTCTGGCTTTGGTTATAATTCAGAATTCGGAGGAGCACCAACGCAGGCCCTGCCAGCATCCCAGGTGATTACACCTGGACTGTGTCCCCTCTCCTATGGGCGTGACCTTGCTCACCTGCAGAAACATCACCAATTCTGCTGCCTTCTGTTGCAGCTACAGATGCAGGGAATGGCACTTTGCCATTTCACAAAGCCTGCCAAGTCATCCTAAAATGGTAAAACCCTTCAAGTGCTGTTTATCTGGTCAGTATTTGCACAGGAGAAACAAAAGATCTCAGCCTCACACTTTAAAAGGTACCACATGAGACCTCACCCTGCTAAGCACAGTAAATTCCTGCCTGCTCAGCTGACATGCATAAAAAAAATTTCAACATCAATATTTTACCACTAATAAATCAAGGACTGTATCATCTCCACATGGGTACAGAATGAGTTTGGTTTTCTGTGGTTTAGGTCTGCACTTGGATCACCTCAACAATATTAAACACAGGTATGTGTTCATTTAAAAATGCATTTCAGTCTCATTTTCAACAAATACTGAGACCAAATCACTCACCCTCAACCTTACCTTAAACTAAACTAGCCCACGGTTTTTTGCAGCTTGTTCTGCAAAACAAAAACAGATCAGTAGCTCTTAAATTTACAACACCGAGTATTAATATCACAAAGCTAGAATAAATGTGAATTTGTGTAAGTACCATGCAGTGTGATCCTGTATCAATGCTTCCTCTAATAACTGGTATCAAGAGACACCTGTGCTTCCAACAAGGAAGTAATTTATCTTGCAAAAGAAGAGGAGTTAAACTATCAGCCAACTGCAGACTATTTCAAAGAAGTTGGTGCGACTCAGATTATAAAAGGACTGGCTGCTGGCCATTGCATCCATATTTCAATGTAATTTCTTTTGCCCTCGTGCTAAGGGTCTAAGTCACTGTAACAGGAGAAAACACAGCACTTCACCATCTCTACTTCCTGCATATGAAAGATTAAATAAATCCTGTAAAAATAAATTGGAACTCTTCATTAATTACACACCTGCAGCAATCACAAAACCACCCCTGGAATGATTTCATTAAAGCACACACAGATACTCACTATACCTGCTCCATGCTATTGCTTCCAGGATGGCAATAAGGCGGTGCTCCTGTTTCCTAAAAAGGCAATGCTAAGTAGCCACCTCGTGTTCTCTTTTCAAACACTAAATCAATGTGTCAGTTCCACTGAAAGTTCTCAGAGACATGCATTCTAGCCAATAAATTAAAGCTACTGTACCGAAACTGGAAATATTTTGTAATAAACATTTAAGAGTTTGCTTTTACACTTGTGTTTCTCTTAGCATCTCAAAGAAACTGGATTACTTGGACATATTTATCAAAACCTGTGCATATTTCATATATTGCTCACCTGTGGAACAAACCCCTACTTAACACAAAAGCTACCTTTCTGCCAAATATATTCTGTTCAAAAAAGTTTGCTCTTTGGTCACAAGTATCAACAATATTAAACGAACATTTTAATAGTAAATGTTACGTATGGGAACATATTATATCAGATATTCCACTTTCAAGCTTTCTGAAGAGAAATTACAAGGTCAGACTTCCCTAGCGATGTTAAAGATTCTGATGGTTATCAAAAGGCCAAAATGCCACAAATGCTCAAATATTTAGTTTGTGCCACTGAATTCACTGAGCTTAGCAATGCTCAACTTGCTCCCTATTGTTTGAACACTAGACCACAGTTAATATTTCACTTATTTCAGAGTACCATGTTTAAGAACTAAATGCAATTTGATTACCCATCCTCTTGGCTCCTAATGACTAGAAAAAGACTCATTCCCCATGTTTCTATGTCAAGGGATTTCCTCATTTTCACAATGAAAGAGAAGATCTATTTTCACTGTACATTTTTTGGGTCTTCAGGGAATGGTATTACATATCCTCCTATGACTGGACTGTAGTTGATGTCAGAGCAAGACTAAATTAAGAACAAAGAATGCTTTTCACAATTCCACAAATACAAAATGGGGGTTTGGAAAGCCTACCAGGGGGACAAATAACCAATAAAGCCTACAGTGCTGGAGGAAAAAGCTCTTCTCTTTCCAGGACTTACACCACTTCATGAAGGTTTTGCCTTTAATTCAACTACAGGACTGTTATAACTTCTGCAGAAAGAACTCCAAGTTCCAGCCATCCAGGGTCAGAACGCACAAAGGAACAGACTTCTGGTCACTAAGACACATCCCTAGCATCCAAAGCAGTCAAATAATCTCTTCCGTAAAGAAAAGAAGATTGTTTTCCTTTCATTAACTGCACACACAGAACACTGAGTATTTAAAAAGTCACCACTGTTTACAAAAAGCTGAAAGCAAACACTGCTTATTCACAATACTTATAACTCCCTCACACTATTATGAAAATAAAGCAGGACTCTGTCTGACACTCCGTACACTCAGAACTGCTCTCATACCAAAACTCCCTTCCTTGCCTGGCATTGTAGAATACTGTCAATTCTCTGAGCCAGGACACGTCTTGTGAAGGACAAATTACTTGAAAGTCGACCCTACTGACAAGTGAAAATGTGAACTTTCATCTTTTCCTTCAGTGTAGTTGCAGCCCTGGCGCCTGCAGGAACGCTCTCTCAAAATCCAGCTCTGTGGTGCAATAAAGAGTTCCAACTGCATAATTACTAAGTCAATCTCCTCTCTTAGGCTTTATCCCCTGGGTTTGAAATTTCTGATTAATATGAAAGCACACTTCCCAAGGCAGGAAGAGCAGGCTCTGTATGAGTGAACCAGGCAGAAAATACATGAACTTCATTAGTAATGGGGTCAGCCTCTGTATTCACCTACAGCCCGTTTTATATTTTCCTTTAGATGTATATTAATTTATATAAAGAACCTATTTATCCTTTAAGGCTACCAGAATTACCACACAGGACAGATCTTCCCTGTCAAATCTCTGCACCTGATCAGCACTATTTGGGATTTGGTCACAAGACCTGATCTTTAACAACAGCTTCCCAAATATGCAATATGTAACAGCCAGCCACCTCTAGTATCAGATGCTTTTGCTCACTATACAAATCCTGCTTTCATATGAAGAGACAGTTATTTTCATCAGTGTCTTCATGAATTTCCTCAAATATATTTGCTATATATAATTATGTAAGGCCAAAAGTCCAGCTTGCTCTTCCAAAATGTTCAAAGCTTATCAAAAAAAGGCTGCTGAGGGAGTTCTTTGTCCTTCAGCAAGCCAGCTACGTTTTCCTGCTTTGAAGGGTAATGCATTGCTTTAGCTTCTACATGTGCACCTAAAGCTTTTAGCTTTTTCTTTAACATTCTAGAATCACAGAACTATTGAGGATGGAAATGACCTCCAAGATCACTGAGTCCAACTGTTTCCCAGCACTGCCAAGTCCACCACTAAATCATGGCCCCCCAAGTGCCTTATCTACTCATCTTTTCAATCCCTCCAGGGATGGTGACTGCAGCACTTCCCTGGGCAGCCTGTTCCAAAGCCTGACCATCCTTTCAGTGGAGAAATTTTTCCTCACGTCCAATCTAAACCTCCCCAGGCATAACTTGAGGCTGTTTGCTCTTGTCCTATCACTTGTTACTTGGGAGAACAGAGCAACCTCCACCTGGCTACATCCTCCTTTCAGGTGGCTGAACAGAGTGATAAGGTCCCCTCTCCCTCACTCTCCTTTTCTCCAGGCTGAGGCCTCCCAGCTCCCTGAGCCGCTCCTCATCAGACTTGTGCTCCAGACCCTTCACCAGCTCTGCTGCCCTTCTCTGGACACTCTGTTCTTAAGTTTATTGTTCTTATCATTCAACTTACTATCACAAGAAACTAACAGCACAGTATTGAAGTCTTAATTTCAGCAAAAATTATCTGAGTGGCTCATTACTTTTCAGTTTTGCTGCTTTGAGTGATTCACTGCATAAAGTAAGTGATGGGTAAAGTGAAGAACAGTTCAATTTCTATAGGCTATTAAAACAGAAATATGGAAGGCTGGGAACAAGGAAAATGGTCACAGTGCAGACAAGTGCTGGTCCATTTAGAACCACTGCACACATCTGAGTTTTAGAGAAACAAGAAGAATTCTGTTGAAAAATGAACTCTTTAAGAGAAGTACTGTCCGTTATAAATCATGCTCTGCAAGATACACAGAATACACAAAATCCTTGAATCATCACACACATTTGGCCTTACTGGTAGCTTGTGGCATTTACTGCCACAACATAACTTTTATTATACACAAGAATTTTAAAAAATCCCCACTTTCCAATATGAATTACCCCTTGTTTTAGAGTCATGAGATCAGCAGGAGCACTTGATTTCCTTTTTCCGTGTAGGAAGCACTAAGCCCTCCTAAAAGGAAAGCAAAAAAAGCAAGATCTACAAAAACAGTACTGCAGTCCAGACTGTATGATAATACCAGTAGGCAAATCAAAGTCAAGTAAAGATTTTCTAGTGACAAAGATTCACTAGAAAATCCTGGTTCAAGGAACCAGGGCTGACTGTTCAGGACATCCTGGGCTTGTGTGTTACCTCTGGGCTACACTGCAATGCCAGCCAGAAACATCAGCTCCTGACAATATTCTCTCTCCTCTATATTCACAGAACTGATCTTTTAAGGATGAACTTGAATTATCTCACTTGAGAAATCAAGGTGGAGTATTCATCAGGCTATGAGAGTACTAATTAAGCTGCTTCTATCAAACATGAAGAGCCTAAATCCTTTAGACTCTTATCAAAAACCCCTACTTCAGAAGTCAGCACCTTCCCTCCAAAATCTCCTTGACAGGAAGCTCCAACTCTCAAATAAGAAGTTTCTGAATGAGGAGAATGGGATTACTGCCGACTTCCTCTTCAGGGACATCATTAACATACATACTGAATCTTTCCAGCTTTTCTTTTTTTTTTGCTTCACAATCCTCTACATTTGCAGTAGAAAAATCCTTCCCATCTTCTACATACTAAAATGCCCTCAAATTCTCAGAGTCCAAGGCCCTCTTTGCTGAGCAACTTCTTCCTCTTTTAAAAGATCTCACCTACCCCTAACTCTTCACCATCAGAAACATAATTTCATCTATTTTATCTAAAGCTTTACTAGGGAGATTTGGGATTTTCTCTTCCCCTCCCCCCCCCCTTCCCGCAGACTCAAAATGTCAAGCAATCCTTCCTCTCTCCCAAAAGTCACTGTCCCACAATGTTGCTGTGAACAGCCACTCACAAATGCAGTAAATGTGGGGTGCTCTACCTGATTCCAACCGCACTCGGGGCACTCCCCAGCCTCTGCACACATAACTGAAAACAGGCAGTCAAAAACTTCTCTGCTGCTCTAAAGCTCAACTTTTCCCTACCATGGAATTTGACCTGGAAGACCTACGCTAAAGATGCACACATCTGACATGGCACGTGGAAAATCTGGGAGAGGTAAAGCTCTAAAAACATTCCACTGAGCATTTCTGAGTGTATTTCTTTCTGAGCATTCCTTCAGCGACCTTGTCACCTTTATTTCAAGACACCCTATAGAAAAGAAGTGTGAAAACTGACACTACCCACTGCCAACCAGTCACTTCATCCAGGCTAGAGAAGAAAAAGTTTTAACTGAAAACTGGGGCTTGAGTGGACAACAACAGGAACAGACATGTTGCTAAATCTTGTTCTTGAGGTCTTACCTGTGTGCTCTTCACTTTGCCTTCCAGAGCACTGTGTGTTTAGAGAATCAAAGCCTACAACTACTATACAAGGTCTCTGCTGACAGATTTAAATCAAGGCTATAATACACACTTGTCATATCTGTATTTAGAGCCCTGGAAATTAACAGTACTATAACAATTATCTTATTGCTTGACTTACTTTCTCTTTTTCACCAGCACCTAAACAGTTAAAATAGTTTTATTTAAAAATATACTTCAAAATTTATGACAACAAAAGAAAACATGGTTTTCTTTTATGAGAAGATGTACTGAATGAACAGAATATGTCAGAATGTACTAAAAAATCCAAAGAAATCATAAATAGGCAACATGAGTCATCACACTGCCAAAAGCACTAAAACCAACCTAGTGCTGCAGAATCAGAGATTTACTGGTCTGGAAAGAGTAAGGAGCCTCTCGAGCCAAGAGATGTTAGTGCATTAAAAATTGCATTGGATCAAAACACTAGATACAATTTCACTAGGGGGAATCAACGAGGAGCATTGAATTTACATGGGGTTTCTTTCCCCACAATACATGAAGTCAGCATCTGGCTTTTTTTATTAGAAGTAGCTTCTTTTTTTTTTTTTCTTTTTCTTTAAAATTTCTGTATAATAGCTCATTGTTATGCTGAATAGCCAAGATCATTTTATTCTGCAGGCAAACACTTTCAATATGGATTTAATAAATAACATGGGTGGGAAAATACGTAATAAGTATTATTTTTCATCAGGAAATTCTGCTGCCTAAAAATGAGAAACTATCCAAGGTCAGTTTGAGATGTTGACATGTGCATTTAAACTCTCACATGTGCATCAATATAGATGTTTGGGGCTGGGTTTTCTTAGTAACAAGACACTGAGCACATGTCTTTTGATACCCCAACGGCAGCATTTCGATTCAAACATGCAATGAACCTCCAAGTGCTGTAAGCGATGACCTAGGTGGGATTTTGAGCTTTATTAAGCTGACTTTATTAATTCTGACATTATCATCAATAGGAGTCCTCGGACTGGAGATGTAACTACAAAGCACGCTGGTTCTGTTCTGGGGTAAAACAGATCCATTTATTCAGAGATGTTCAGAAGCATTCCCTGAGTTAAGATTCAGTCTGGCTCTGATTTGAATCAAGTCGATGACTTGCAAATAGAAACACTCTAATCCCACACAGAGCCAACAGGGAACTCTCAGAGGCCCTCGGATATACTGAATGGGTTCTTTTGGAAAGGAATACCACACTTCAGGAATGCTGATTGAAAACGATTTCATTTTCCATGAAAAAATAGGACGAGTGCTTTTTCTTTTTCTTTAATCCTCCCTGGCACCAGCCAAAGACATAGACACAGAGTTTTGATGAATTCTGGTCCTGAACTTATAAGCAGTGGTGTCCACATCACACAGTGTGCCTCATCACAGTGTATTTTTCCAGCACAAGGTCATTGCTTGGGCTTTAAGAGCCCACATGTTGCATGTGGAGATCTTGTGTAAACAAAAAGAAATCCCAAGGCACACTCTTTTTCGTCAACAGACTACACGGGTTCAGATTTGTTGGTGTACGTGAGAATTATTATTTATATTTTCAAAACAGATTTTAAGCAGAACAAGTGATTCTTCCACTTTTTTTTTTGTTAATTTTTCCAGGAATGGTTTGGTGGTGACCCTGCCGTACATTTGAACTTGATCTATAATTTTGTGTTGACTGCACACTGTCCTAACTCAGAATATTTCTGATATAAATTCCAAGACTTGTTCTGTGTTACAAGGTTAAAAAAAAAAAAAAAAAAGGGGCAACATTAAGACAGGCCAACCTGAATCAAACCTGGTTAAAAACCACATAGCTGAAGCTCTCACATGGCTTTCCATTGTATAGGGTGTTCACGTTACTTCTCTACAATTGCCACTTCTAATACACCAGATGTAGATCCATGCTTTAATTAATACAGTTTAACCCAACAACATCAAATGGTTCTCAAAACAAAGTGGGATGAAAAACATTTGGAACTTTGTTTCACACAATATGCATATTTAATCATATATGCACAATATTTAATTATATATGCATAATTATTTTTAAAAACTGAAGAGTAAAACACTTTAATAACTAAAATGTCAAGATCCTCCTCCTCCTTGGAGGCAGCACAGCCCGCGATAAATCCAAAGATGAAATCTAAATGGAATCCAAAATTGAAACTAGAAGAATGAACACATCCACAGCTCTTTATGCTTGTAAGCTACACTGAAAACATACCAAAAAAACCACCCCAGAAATAGCATCCAAATACTAACAAGAAAAAGCATTTTCTCATTTACAGCTCAACACAAATATTAAAACAGTTTCAGATAAAGTTTCATTACCCACACCATGGATCAGTAACTGCATCAGTTTTAAATTGCAAGCCAAGATGAGAATGTGTCCAAATTACTCTAAAGGTCATCATAAAGGTTTAATTCCATTTTTATATCCAATTTTTTATTCAAACAAATTATCATGCATGTGAATCTGAGAAATTCAAAGGTTAGTGTGTAAATAGATTTTGAGTTACTTCACCCAAGAGCCCTCAGGCTGTTGAAACTCATATCATCCAAATGGTTCATCTATGGAACGTTGAGTTCTTTGGTTCCAAGCCAGTAAAGAACCTCAGCATGTGTCTGACTTTAAAGCACATGAACCCAGGGCTGAATCTGACCGTGGAGTCAGTGAGCCACCTGGAATGGAAGGAAGATGAGGGTGAAGAGTTGCTCCAAGGCATCAAGAAATTTATTCGACAGAACAACAATATATTCAGTGTTTAGATTGTTCCTCAGACACACTGCTGTGCACGCACTTCCTCCTTAGCTAGAAGACCCCAAGCTGACCTGCCTGCTGCAGACACTGAGTGGAGCATCCTGCACCCCTGCAAGGGCTGAGCCCAGCCCAGGACCATCCCAGCTGTGATTACAGTCCCAAAGGGTTACACAGAAAACTGGACAACTGGGAATGTTCTCAGGACACCGAGAGCAAAATGGGACTGTGAGACCACAGCATATTGTGAAGATGAGACACGAGGCACCACAGAGAGGGAACAGTCAGCCAAGCACCCTTGCCACTCACCGTTCCAGCACATGCCTGGACAGCACTGAATAGAGGATGAAAATAAAACAGGACAGTTTACTGTGCTAAGATCAGTGCTGGCTTTAAGGTGGCTTCCCTGCTGCATAAAATAAAAACATGGGGATATTCACTAAAGAAAAGGAGGGCTTACAACTAGAGCCAACATACAGCAGACACAACTGTGCAGCTGCCTCCTAGGAAGGAACGGTTTTTTAATGCTCTGGAAGAGCTTCAAGTCCTCTGAGAGACACTATCCAGGACAGTGTCAATGCAGAAAGCATCTCCACCAGGAGGAGGGGTGTTATCTTCAGAAACTCATCCTGCTTTTATATCATGTAGTGATCTTCAGTCTGGACAGGAAGGAAATCATGGTGATGCGGCAATATCACATCCATTCTTTTCTTTAAAGGGACATTAAAAAATAATTCCAGTCTCTTTCGTGGCCTGAACATAGCCTTGGGCTTCCCAACACTTCACACAGGGAAAGTCTTGGATACTACACTAACAGAGGGAACTGCATCCCTAATCCTCTCCTTATCTAGCAGTCATATCCACTTCGAGGGTATCCAAAGTCTTCAGAATTTTGATGTACTGGATAGCATGACTTTTTTGTTACTTTTTTTAAGAAATGCACATCAGTGTTTTATCATGCTTCCATCCTGCCAGGCCTGTAATCTTACAACACACATTTTAAGCAACATGCCAAGGCCAGGACAGCTCCATTCTGACCCGTGCTTAACCAGGACCTCGCGCTGCACCACAAAACCGAGCACATGTTCTGGTGGCACTTGATGTGACAGCAGTCCCGAAAGGTGTATCACTGAGTGTGTGGTGGGCAGAGTGGGTGGGCTGGAAGCCCGTTTTTTGCTTTTAGTATTTCAGTTTTATTGATCTTGAAATAAAAACTCACTAAAACTTGCTATAAAACCCATCAGTCATAAAATAAGATCAAAAGCAGGCCTACAGAAAAGATGCCTGCTTGAGGAATAGACCTTGATAATGGCTTCAGAAATACAAGAAAGCACACCTTTAAATAATGTTTATAGCCTCAAAACTGCTCTGTTCAGACAGATTATAAAATCAGATAAAACTATCTATTGCCTTGAGTGATGACAGGAAAATGAACATTTCATCCTCTACAGAACCAGCAATCTTCAGATAAGACTTGTCTTTGCCATCACAAGATAAATCACTGTGGGTCTCATGCTGCTGTAATTTATACCAGTCATACCTGGTGTAACTCCAAAGCCTTCACTCAAGTTACTCCACCTTCAAGTAGCCAAGAGAACAATCAGTTTTCAGGCAGAGAGAGATAACTAAGAAATCTTAGAAACCTTCATCAGTTCTTTGCATTTTCCTTGAAGCTGTGCCATTCCTGTTCGTCAGCACATTATTTCTAAGCATACAGTGGGTAGGTGTGCAGGGACACAGTTCATATAGTTTTTTCTACATGTCTTATTTGTCTTTGAATTCTTAGGTATTTTTGCAATAGCAATATCATCGTTGAGGTTAAACTTGTTGCTCAAACGTAACAAACATACTTAAGGAAAAAAAAGGGAGGGATTTTTAAATACTTTAAAAAAAAGAGAGATGACAAACCTCACATTCCATTAGAAAGTGTATGGATCACACAGCAAAAAATTAAAACAAATTCTGATTTAAACCACTGCAATGACATCTCCTATTCTCCAACTGAAGTGCACTTGACTAATTAAAAAAACTTACTCCACTCTGAAGTTAATGGTACACTCAGAAGAAAAGGCAGTTTGAGCTGTCAAATGCCCCTTGCACACGGCTCCAGGGAAAGTCTGCAGAAAAGCGAAGGACTGAACCTCAGCATCCACACACCAGAGCTCCCAACCAGCAGCACAGGCTGCAAATAAACTGCCTCTGCTTCCACCTTAAAGCAGTGCCCACAGCTCTCAGACTCACTTGCTGCAGTCCCAGAACTCCAGGAGAGTTCCTGAGCTGTTGTGCTCGGCTGGATTAGCTGGATGTCAGGTGTGTTACTGCACAACAGCCATAAATGTCTCAAAATAGATTTGGTGTTGAACAGTAATAGCTTTGCTGTAAGGATGGCAGACTGAGGATATTGAAAAATGAAAGGTTTATAGGGAAGGATGGCATCTGTTATTAGATGAATTAATACAGCTAAAGGAGAAAGAAAAAAAATCTTTTGGACACACAAGTTCTTCAGCCACAGAACTCTGAAGGGCTCTGATCAACACATAGTCCATTTTTCTTCTCAACTAGAATGGCATATACAATAAAATGAAATATCTCACCTTCTCATACGCTTTGCAGAATTTACTCTGCACATTTGAATATCAAAGTATTGCTCCTCTTCCTCCGGCTTTTACAAATTTTACTACCACATACAGAAGCAGCAAGAGTAAGGTCAGTGTCTCTGATAACCAGTCTTAGAATTTGGACAGGGGTGGTGGTGAAAGAGTATTTTTGCTGCTATATTCAGCTAAAACATCATAAGAATAATTTTGTTTTCAACAAAAATTTACTACAGTGGATTTCGGTTCTTTATACATTTAGTTCCTCTGCAGGTCTCCGTAAATTGCATTATTAAACCCATTGCGGTTCCCTCATTTGCCACTTAATAAGATATTCCATGGCACATCCCAACAAAGTAATCTTCACTCGGGAAACAGAAGCCTCCCTTTTTCTTTAGCATTATAATTTAAAAGCTTTAGTTTCATTCTACCTATGGAGCCAGCGTCCAAGCTCAGTTAAATCATTGAAAAGGTTATCAGGGTTTTTAACTCCTTTTGGACCAAAGCCAAGATGAATTCTTCATTGCTTTGCAAAGACTAAATAAATAAATTTAAATCACAGAAGACTTTTTCATTCCTATGTTTTCAGGTAAAAAAACAATATTCACCTTGGTAGGAGCTACTGGCAGTATATCCACCTACCAGCACCTGCCATCACTGACCAGTGACTGGATACCCAGAGACTGAGCCTGGATGCCTGAAAACTGTCATCTTCACAGGACAGAAATCCTTACAGTCACTCCAGGACAGCAACAGTTTCAGGAGGAACTTCTTGAGCAAGCACTTCTGAGTCACTAAAATTCACTTTACTTCCAATGCACAGACACACTCATTCATTATTCCCAACAGCACTGAAATTAGTTACACGCATGAAGACTGATACATTCATAACTAATCAAAAAAATCAACAGCAAAGTAGTCTGGCCTAAAAGGATTCACCCTCCTGCAGGTGGGTCCACTGTTTCTTTAATTTCACATTCTTTTGCTAGTAACCCTAAAACTTTTTTTTCTTTTGGCAATAAATTTGGTGGGTTTCTACATTTTCTAAGCATTGTTTTACAGATGACTACATTCAAGGAAATTAATATTTCCAGAGCATAAAGTTTAACACAGTAAAAAAATGAAATGAAATATATTCCATAAATGTGTTTATTATATTTGTACATTTAAAACTATCCCCAATTTTGTGGGCCATTTTTTTGTCCGCAGTGTGTTTTACACTGTATGTTTACAACTTCCATAATGCTCCCTTTCCACCAGGTTAGGGAAGAAGAAAGGATGTAGGAGGTGAGACTGCCAAATCCCAACAGCCTCTTTTCACCCCATGTGCCATGCAACAAGGTGTGCCTCAGATTTAGAAGTTTGTAAGTGTATTTCAGAGACCTACATCTCTTTGCTTTTAAGATAAAACATTTCACATTTAATGTTAATTGCATACCTACATGACTGGCATTGGGATCATTCCCTGTTGAGTCAGACAAAAAACAGCCCAGATTTTTAACTTCTAGTCCACAGAACAAAACAAATAAGCAGCTCTTTGCCACATGCCAAAATGTTTCCTTAGAGGAATCTGAATGGGTAGAAACAGAAGAAAGGTTTTCCAGAGATCTTAGACCACATTTTCTGTTGTGACTTTCACACAACCACCCGGGCCAAAACTACTAAGAGAAAAAAGCAGGAAATAACACATGAGGAAGTGATTAAATGCATACAGAAACATTCTACCTCAGATAACTGGTTTCAGTCTGGTCAGTCGTATTTCTCAGAATGCTCTTTATCCACCCAAAATTACTGCTTATCCAGTGGTATGAGCACTGCTCCATGGATCCAGAGTCACACAGGACTCTGCAGCTGGGCTGGGGCAAACTAAGCCTGGTCATAGAGAGAGGGGATGAGGAGTGGTTTCTTGGAGCAGCAACTTCTACACGAGGTGCAGTGGGGCACAGGGCTTCAGGCATTCCAGGAGCCACTGGTCACATATGGAAAATGCAGATACTTGAAAGGGGCCTTCTCAGAACACAACTAAAGGGGGGAAAAAATAAAAGAGATCTAAAAGCTCCGTGTTTCTACATATGCACCTCTAAAATCCTTGTAGCAGATACATACCATTTATTGCTATGAAAAGCCTCTATTCATGTTCACAGCCTTCTATTTACAGTGAATATTATGAAACCTAACAAAAGCAGTAACAAAGGGTAAAGAAATTATTACATCACCTACAAACATACCTCTTTCCCATGGCAATCTAAAAAAAACTATAGGAAGCTCTCCCAAGCATTGGACAGCACAAACCAGAAAAAAAAATCACACAATTGCAAAACAGTCACAGCAAAAAGTGAAAAAAACTGTTAAAACTCTCCTTTCTAATAAGAATCCACTAAGGTTTGCATCAATACTTACATTCGAAACATAAACATCTGCAGAGATCCTAATTTTAGCATGGCACATCAAAGGCAAAAGTCTTAATACATGAAAAAGAGAGCCAATCTCAAACCTCTCCCTTCCTGACAAAAGATTTAGAGCAGATGTAGTTATCCTCAGCTGGACAAAGCTGTTGGATCCTCCACTATCTGACAAAAATCACCCTTCGGTTGCTGTGAACAGTCCTGCAAGACTGAGGAAAAGACTTGAGAGTATGTATGGAAGACATGACCCATAAATTCCTTACTTTCAAGTCCTATTCTTACATTGCTTTCATTCAGATTCACACCAAAGGAAAGAGCTCCTTCACACAATGTTTGAAGAACAGTTAGAGAGTCAATAGGAAGCTGATGGGTAACAGCACTAATCATTTCCCCACTAACATGGATAAGAAATAATGCAGCAGATTTTATCTATACCCATACAAACCTTCCTAATTCCTAAAACTAAACTACCTGAGTTTAGAGAAAATGTCTTAAGCTTTCTGCAAGGATGGTGACAATTACAGATTCAGTACTTCATTAAGTAAGCCCTAACTCTCCAAAAAAGCAGCAAACAAAAGGTATGATCCAATAGCTACACTTTAAAATACTTACACTCCACCTACATGGCCCAGTGGAGAAAAGCAATCCTAACAGACATCCATGAAGAAGGCACAGGACGAGGAATCCACATCAGCTTCGGATCTTATATAGTGCAAGTATTTCATAGATACTTTTGAGGCCAGATGAAAAGCCATTTCAACTTAAGTCACATGGAAGAGTAAATTTTACTGAGAATCATGTTCACATGCCATGGACTTGAGCAAATACCTCTCCATGGTTATAGCGCAGCAGTCTACTTGCACATTCCTGCATCCTTAGAAACTCCAGTCTCCCTCACCACCCTGCTGCACACAGGACTGGTCCCAGTTCTGCTTCACAGCAGCTCTGACAGTCATGCCATGGAGAGGCACAAGGAGTGGTTCAGCTGTTCTGATGTACAACTGTCCAACTCCAAATCAATGACCCTAAACTAAGGTAGAGTAATCAGTAAATACAGGGCCAACACTCCATGAGGTACTCCCTGCTCTGCACATACACTCTTCCTCCTCTCCTCCTCGAGAGAGAAACCTAAGGGAAAAGTATCAAGGACAACAGGGGAAAAACTGAAGTAACAAAGAAGTGAAAAAGGACTGATCTATGTCCTATTTGTGCTGTGAGGGGCTCAAACAGACCACCAGTTTTAATTTCCCTACCTCCAAGTTTGGTACAACTCTAAAGTTTTGAAAACATTCTGCCTGAGGGTGAACGCTCATAAGAATAAATTCACTTAAAATCAAGTACACCTCTTTTTAAACTAAAGTAGCCTCAACGCGTACCAGCCACAACGCCCTCAACTGATGGATGACCAGGAAAGCCATGACACTCTAGAGCACCAAGCAAATTAGGAACTGAGATCAAATCCAGATTCTGAAATCTGATCTAAAAATCCCAATGTGACAAGTGTGCTTGTAAACACTCAGACTGCCATCTCTTACAGAGAAAACCATGATCCTACTGCTTTTATACACCCTCCATCTGCATTCCTGTCTCTCCTGTTACAGTAACCCTAATCTTCCTGGGACTGGCACTGTGTCTTAAGAGTTTTAGAGACAACACGGTGAAGTCCCAGCCCATAAATAAAACACCACACAACAGCAGTAAGTCATTTTCTGTTAAAAACTGGGAGAAAAGAAAACTTCATCCTCTTTTTCTACAGCTATACACACGTAACAGTTTAGATCAATAATGCATTATGTTACACAGAATTACTAAAAAGCACATACACAAACTGCTCTAAGAATAAAAAAATATATATATCTGTATAACAGATAAATTATTTTTCTAGAAAAAAACCAAATTAATCTAAGCTATTCTACACTTGCCTCCTAAATTAAGGTAAAAGAAAAATGAAAGTGTGTACCTGTAAACCTGAGAAAGAAAATTTTAATTTTCTGAGTACAATTTTCACCCATTGAAAGTCTACAGCTGGCAGAAAAGAGCACACTGCAAACTGAAATGCCACACTACCCTCGCTGGGGCACGCATCTAAGGCTGGAATCTACTGCTTTCCCCTGAACATACTTGCTTTGAGATTCTGCTCTCTTAACCTTGCAGTCTCACACAGTCATTTCCTTTTTGAAGCCTGAAAATGCAAAATTGAGAATGAAGAATTTCCTGCAAATCAGTCCTTTTGCACTCAGTTCTCTACAATGTTTTTTCCATATTTTTTACTGAAATGCCCAACGGTTTCAATATTACCAAGAAAAGTAATACTTTGTTCAAAGAACATCTAAAACTTTGCATCTAGAAATGGCCTACAAGGATGCCTTTCCTGTTTCCAAACTCACAAGAAAAGGACTAATAAAAAAACAAAAGTAATTTCAAACAGTTGATCATCTTTGGGAGAAAAGGATATGTAATTAAAAGCTGAATTATCACTGAAATACCCCCAAACTCACAGTCAGTGGTCCTTTTATTTCAAAATAGTTTTGTGCAGGATCTTCATACACTTACACTCCCATTCAAACATTTGTCAGAACACATTGTTTCTCAGGATTTCACCCACTTTTTTTTTCCCAAAATGTCAGACTTACTTAGGCAAGTGGGAACTTGGACTTGGCTGCACTGAGAACAACTTTATTCTTACTGAAGTACTCACACAGCCAGCAGCAGAATCACTGGTTTGAGGGACTTGCTGTAATTAGAATCTGAGCAGCAATGATGTCTGCATGGAAATGTCACACAAACGGCAGAAGTGCCATAATAAAAGTGAAATAGAGGGAGAAAACCACCTACCTTCTCACCTGCAGGAAGGAGGCCACAGAAATTTCACAACATGGTTGTGAATAAAGTGTGTAACTCCAGAAAAAAGGACACTAAAAGAGATACCAGAAACACTGTCTCCAAGAAGTTGCTGTCACAACAGGAATTGTGCTTCAGTCTCCCAAGGTAGACAAGCCCCTGGACTCATTTGCTCACTTTGCTTCTGCAGGTTCTTATCTTTTTTCCACTGTGCTTTTATATTATGGAGATACAGTCAACAGCCTGACAAGGTATTGGGAGGAACAAAGAGGAAGAAAAGGCAATTACAACCACCAACAGGTGAAATATGGACAGAGGGACAGCAAATAATCAAACTCATGGTCACATGATATGTGTGTACATACATTAGATTTCTTATTCTAGCACCAATATACCCAACCCACATCGCCTGAACAATAGCTATAAAAAGATAATGAAGGGACTGTCCCTTCCCCAAATTGTTGACATTCTAGGCACCAAATGGCAGCCATAGCCAGACAAGTTCAGGAACCAAGTCTATATGATGATTATAAATCTTGATATTTGGATGATGTCTTATCGAAGATGATTTGCTGTTTCCTTTTAAATGTATTTAAGGTATATTTCTCTCACCACTTCCCATTATAGTGTTCTTCCAAAGCCTTGGGCCAAACAGTTCTGTAAAATTTGTATTTAGTAAAATTTAATGTTACAAAGATATCTAAACAATTTAACACTTTTGCTTAGCAGTCAGTGCACTGCATTTCTAGTAAACAGCCAAAAACTTCAATACTCCTAAGTATATAAACATTTCCAGTATACGTTTCTGGCAATATGATCCAGTTATCCACAAGCACTGTTCTGCATATGCATTCCTGAGAAACAACTGCACACTATTCCATAAATTAAACCTGCCCACAACATGCAGGAACCCCTCACAGTGAACTACTCCCAAGTACAACTGTTGGTTGCCACTGGATATAAGGTCATTCCAGTGCAATAAATAAGACTTGATATAAGGTTATCCTATGTTTAACAATAGAGTCACTAGCTTTAATTATCCTTCAGAGAGTTCTGTGGACATGATCTTTGTTACTAGAAACAGTTCGCAAGACAATGATTTTCATTCCATAGCTACAAGTTCTGCCTAAGTTTTCATTAATTTTTCCACTTGAATTTGCTATTTTGAAAGCATAAAGGCATCAGAATTTTCTAATTTCCTCCAGTATTGATCCCTCTGATTTTTCCTATGTTCTTTTAAAGACTAATAATTCTTTCTTCCTGAAAAGCTGCCCAAAGGACAAGGCACAGCCAGGGGATACATTAATGCAATCAGAAACACAAGTTATCAAGTTCAACGTTACTACAGCACTTAGGGATGCTAATGAACTCTGGGATCACAGGTGCTGCAGAGATCCCAAATAAATCCTGGTGCCTGTCTCAAGGCTGCCAATAAAAGGGAAGGCAGACAACAGCTGATGGATTCACACACACAGGGAGGAAGGACAGAAAAGGGTACGAGCATGAGAAACCTAGTCAGTGCAAGAGGCAGGAGATTCAGTATATTTTGGGTTGACTTTTCACAAGCATTTTGCTTATCATGACCTTAAAGACAGCTTCAAGAATGGCATTTAAAGGAACACAATGAAGGCACGGAGCATCTTCACAACTCGCCAGTCTCTAACATGAAAGACAGCATGGGAAAAAATAAAAAACATACCCATCTGGATTTTAATAGTAAGTCAAAAGACTGTAGTGCTGGCCTGTGATGGTACCTGGCACTTAAATAAATCATGAATCACAGGTGACCAGCAGCATGGGCTACACTGGAAAATACAAGATGAAAGGCATGCTTCAGATGCAGGAGGGTAGCACCATCAAGGAAACAAAGAATGTTATCAGTAGTTTGATTAGGGAAATTATCTTTTCAGCAGGATTCAGGTAACCTTGAAAAAAACAGAGAAAACAGTGAAAAAGGAACAGGATACTTGCTTTTCACAGCATACTACAGGAGATGAAGGGTTCCCTGGTGGTCTAGTGGTTGGGATGCAGCGCTCTCACCGCCGCGGCCCGGATTCAATTCCCGGTCAGGGAACTTCTCTGGGCAGATGGAGCTTGTCAGCCCTGTAAGGCCGTCCATCTAAGAGAAGGTCACTCCAAACAAACCTACGTCTGACTGAGGACCTCACTGCCACCGTCCAAGCTCGCTCGGCCCTGGCAGATGAACCTTAGGATTAAAGGGTGGGCTCAGCTCAGCGCACACTGTGTCTCACCTAAAAAATCCATTGCGCAGGCTCGAAGGGTAAAGACATTTCCCAAATCTTCGTTCGCGAAGACTGGCCAAGATGATGGGAGATGAAACAGTATGGGAAAAATCTAGAGGCACGCACTCTTAGGGGACATGAGAGGCTGGAATGAAACTTCTGCACAAGCTCATTCTATGTTTAATATGCACTACAGAAAAATTTTGAAGGTGAAGGTTTATTTGGTTTTTTTCCATGTTTAATTTTCAGCTTGTATGTACACAGAAATGAAGCAAATTTCTCAAATTATTAATGGATAATAGATCAACCACTCTGATTCCAATTTCTGTGAAAAATGGAACAAGTCACCACATAAGAAACACGTTAATTCTTTTGTAATGTACAACTTGAAAACATCAATCTGAATCTAGAATCTTGACAAAAGCATACACACAACTTCTGAAAAGGTATGATTCCAAAGCATCACAGTTAGTCTTTCAGCAAAAAAAAAAAAAAAAAAAAAAAAACCCAAAACTTCACACCATTTGAAATGTTTAGAGACAGAACACACGAGTTCAATAATCACCATTCACAATGTAATGTTAATATTCACTCACAGTCCCCAGCACACCAGCAATATTTTCTTTTAATTTGCACATTCAGAAGATAAAAGGTGTGAGCATTAGGGAATAGCACATTGTAAACTTTTTATTTTGCTGAGAAAAGGACAATGAGAGGGAAGAATTTAACATTCTGTTCCCTCATCCCACATGCAGACAAAGACTGAAGCCCTGGGCTCTGAAACCATAACTGGCATATAAAAGAGACAATAACTACACTTTTAAATGAAAAACTTCAGAATCAAGTCAGACAGTAGAATTAGAAGGCAGTATGTTTAAAGGAAGCCACCTAATTGTCAACATGTGGTCAGCATTGCCAGTTTTTTTGTGGTAGCCAAAAGATAACCTGCGGGAAGAGGAATTAATGGATAGTGGGCCCAACAACAGACTGGATAACGGGTGCATCTCAACCTGACTCGGGAAACTGTGGAATTATCAGTCTCTGGGGAACAGCAGGGTAAGAGGGAAGCATGTTCATATTTCTGATGGATTTCCTTGATCATTTACTGGCTACGGCTGGATCAGGTGGCCCTGTTTGCAGCACAGGGAATACGTGGCAGTTCCTGACACAACAGCACCAATAGAGGATAAAACCTGGATGGCAGAACCAGACCACTATCTGAAGGGTAATGCTTCATCACTATAGCACTGTAGTGTCTTGGTTACACAGGACACTTATTCCTAAAGGACTCTGCCTCCCTTACCCCACAGTTCATCCTTCATTACCTCTACCGACCACAAACTGTTTTACAGTGGATAGCAAATCAGGGGAATTCCTTCCTCCAAACTCGTGGCATACTGAGTACTCTGCATTTATGAACTTTCTGGTAGCACCAGAATAGAAAGAAGGAATCTTATCCCCTAAGAGCTGATGCAGAACACTCCTTCCTCACAGGGCACTGCTCTGAAACACTCACCTGGTCCACAGTCAGGGCAATGTAGCCCAACTGTGCCAAGATCAAGGACAAAACAAGTATCTCTCACTCTTGCAGCAAACACCTCAGGAGACTACAACCAGACAAAATGCCCTTCCCCTCAAAGGTCTCTAGAAATCACAAATTCTTTTGTGAGGGAACAGAAGAGGTCACAAAGATAATCTTAGTTGCATTCTTGGCTCTTGCCACGCTATGATGTGCCACTTTAGCAAAGACATTTGCTCCCTCCCCTGTGGCTCACTTCCCCTATGCCCAGCACCAATACAGCCACGCTCAAGTCCTCTCCCAAGTGCTCACAGTCTAAAGACAAAAAGTATCCTGTAAAGTGCTGATTCACTGGTGCACTGGAATAGGAGTGCACAGCATACAGGAGGGGAACAGAAATACTCTAATGGAGCCTCTCTCTCTGCAGGAAATAATTTTTGCACTGAGCCCAAACCAAATTCTACATCCCAGCCAACTTTCAGAGCTAAGGTCAGTAGAGTACAAAACTCTGCTCAGCAGGGTTAGACAAGTGGAAAGGGGTGGGTAACAATTTGGCTGAATAAATGACCAAGTAGTAGGGGATTACAAAAAACTATTTAAAAAACAACACTTCTGCATTTCTATAATCCAGCAGTAAATAAAAGAAACCAGAAGCACTGGTGGTGAGGGTTGGCAGGTTTCTGATGGCAATGGTTGGCTTTGCTTTTTAAATAGCTCATTGATTTTGGACTGCATCCATCTCCAGCATTGTGACTACACTTCATATAGTAATTTACTTCAAACCAGAGTGTGCTTCTTCAGCCAAGTCTTTGTTTTATAAATGTCATAGCACTTCAACACCATTAACCAGTCACCCCTATTCCAAGCTGATATTCCTAAATTCAGTAAAAGTAAGTATGAGCAACACTGCAACTGAGTCAAATGAAAATGGAGACTGTATTTGACTCTCCATAGCTCTGAGTGCCAGTGTACTATATTACTTATTTCTGGGAAAGTTCAGGGCAGTTCATTACTGGGCTCACTAATGTTATCCATCCCAAGACCCACAGAAACCAGACAGTCATTCCCATTCCCCATGCAGGCTGTTATACGAAAAACTTTGCACTTAAGGACTTCATGGATCAACTGGGCATTAACTTCCAGGCATTTTACTGACAACCAGGAGTCCTGGGCTCCATCCCTGCTACAACTAACTGTCCTCTCCACTTCATATCATTCGTGTCCTTCCCAGTTGCCTTACTGGATCAGGCCAAAACAATGTGCAAGCACCACATTGTCAGGGCAACTCCAGCTATTAGAAACTGCAAGGTGCTTTCCCAACTATCATTCCCCATTCCATAGAAAGCAGAAGGTAAGCACAGCTTTGTCAAACCCCTTGGGTTTGGAGTGAGAGGAACAGTGCTACAAAGCTTCCCTGGTATAGCTGTGAGAACATGAGAACACCTGGTCCCACCACCTTCATTCAAGGTCAAGTGAATGCTATTTCAGAGAAACAAGACAAAATCAGTGCTTTATGACCAACCTATTTTCATTCATGAAAGTTTTCTCTTAAGAGGCTGAGTGAACAATTCCTGTTGCTTGCTGTAAAAAACAAGTGCAAAGAACAGTAATTTATTTGAACTCCTGAGCTCAACATTTTTCACCACTATCTCTGACAGCTGCTAATTTGGTGACTGAAAAGTGATGTACATTTAAAAGTACCTTGTTCTGTCCCTCTGCAGAGACCATCAGCAGAACAAATAAACTACCACTATCTGGATTCTCATTACCTCAAATTAGCTTCAGCATAAGATGACAGGAGCAGAGGCAAGCTATCTGGGGGTCCCTTAGGGGCACCTGTTAGCACCACATAAAGGACGCAGAAAAGGGAGGCCAGGTTCTCTCTGTTGTCTGCTCACAACAAAGCCTTCCTGTCAGACCATTAATACCTCTTCTGACAGCAACTTTCAGCCTGCACACCCACAGCACTTCTAATCCACTAACAATGAATTAGTTGCCTTACTTGGAAGTGTCCCAAGGAGTGCAGGGACTGCATAAGGGAATTGGGGGGGGCACGGTTAGCAGAAGGATGGCTGTGCCAAGTAATATCTAGCATCACCACAAAGACATAAATCTAAAACAATGCATTTGATTACATGCAAGCTTCAAAAAATATTGGGGCAAAAAGTAATAAGTTTAAAGGAGAATCTTCGGGTTATTGAAGGGGAAACCACTTAAAAAATGAAAGCATCTCATTTGTCATCCATTTAAACAGGCCTCCTGGGCCTTTCAGGCTGCAGCCACAGGAGAAAGACAGAAAGGTAGGCGCATCTTTGGATGTGACAGACTGATTGGGTCCAAAATGCATCCAAAGCAAAGGCTCCTGTGTAGAGCCAGAGGGCGACACGCCAGGATCGTTACAACAGGCACAATGTCCTCAGTTACACTGCTCCTGTTACAGTCTGGAACACTTGCACACCTTCTGCACTTACTCCACCTTGCCTGTGACTCCATTTGGAGCAGAGAATCATACATCTGTCGAGTGACTTACCATGGCTATGGCTTTTAGGCTACACCATGGACCAAAACATGAAGAGAAAGTAAATCCAGCAGCTTTCCATGAAACCCTGCCCCAGGGGCCTGTTTACATTCAACATGCCAAACACCAAAGATTTTGTGACGCTGTATGATTTCACTGGAGCTGATTGCGATGAATTCCTAAGCAGCCAGCTGGCCATTTCATTCCTGTCTCTCTCCCTTCTTCCTGTCCTGTGACTAATGGGGAGGGCATTTGGCAGCCCATGCCAATGTGCCTCCTCCTACTCAAATGAGATGTATCAGCAACAGCACTGGAGACAGGCATTCCAGCAAAACACACCCAGCAGAAGCTTGATTTATTAAGTGTTCAGGCAAAGACTGGCTTGCTAATATTGAAAAGTTTAAATGGGGAGAAACAGTGGGGTTGAACCATAGTGCTAAAGCTGTCCATATGTATGGATTGGGCACTAGCCCAAATACAACAAGCCTGCCCACAGCTGTGGCACACTTAATCAAGTCTTAGACTAATTATTTTGCACATCTAAATCTGTGAAAATTGTCTTATTTCAGCTGTGGGCAAAGCTACTTAAACAACATTTTCAATTGCAAGAAGAAAAACCAAAACAACATTTCTTCAAGACCAAAATATCCACAGCCAACTACAGCACTGAGGCAGTGCAGAGGCAATATTTAACCCAACTCATATCAAAACTCCTACTCACACGAGAAAGGTTTTTATTATTAATACTTTTGGCATTTGCAGGTCCTGAGAAGTGCCTTTTTACTTTTATCAAAGCATAGAAGGAAATAAAGAACTCAAAAAGAAAACAAAAAACATTCTCTCTGGGTGTCTTCCCTTCCAAAAAAGTCGATCTCTTCCCCCTGAAATTTAATTCCCACCACTATGTTCTCAAAGCTGGACAGCTGAAAATCCATTTATTATACCACAGTACTCTTAAGAATTATTTCATCAGTAGGAGTATAATATTAATGGTATTGTCTGCTTTAAGTGCATAAAAATTAGTTAACACTTCTTTTCCTCAGCAGTAGGCAGCAAGGCTAACTCTACTGCTTTGCTTTGACTACACTAAGAGTACTAAAAATTCTGTATATAAAAATAAATTGTGCATGAAAACTGTACAAGTAAACACTATTGCATAGAAATTAATAAAGTGCTATTTTTTAGCATGTCTGAGTCAGTTCTCTCTGCTGCAAGGAACATGAAATCTGAAAGGTGTCTGAAAGCTTCTAAAATCAGGATGCTCTTTTCTCCGACTGTAAAGTGTGCTGTTGGCACACTCACTTTATCATTCAAAATAGCAACAAACGAAAACACTCCAAAAGGACAGAGTTAATTCCATGCAAAGATCTTCCTTCTCAGTAAATGTCTCGCACAGCACCACTCTTAGCAACAGAATGTTTATCCAGTACAAGATAAAGAGAGAGGCTTTTCACTGACACCTGGGACAAAACCAAAGAACAAAAGCAGCTCCCGATGCAAGAGAGCAAAGTTAAATTTTTCAAGTGTTCCCACCTAATGTAGACAGAAGGCCAGGCATAGCAAGTTACAACAAACAACCTATTCACCCACTTCCAGAGAATGCTTGTAAATTTAAGCTGTGTGAAATGTCTAACTACCTCTTTCATTCCATCAAAAGGCTTCATCAGCAATGGACAATAAAGCCACTGGCTTGACCTAAAGGGGCTGGTAGGTTAATCTATTCTGACCTTATCTTTATTCAATCATAATACTGAAAGATTGCTTGAATGAATAACCAGCACTGAACAATGCCTACAGCTGCTCTTTCACTACAGTGCTCCTCTGAAGTGCCCTCCAAACCAATTTTTTAATCACGGGGAATATTAAACATTTTCAAAAATTAATTGTAAAATAAACCAAAATGCCATTTCTCACTCATTCGTCCAAAACAGAAAAAAAGAGGTAAAAAAAAACAAAAGCAGAAGAAAAATTTTATCTTGCCCCTGCATGTCTCTTTCAGATTTCCATCATCATTTATTGTCAATTTTAGACTATACTATCTCTTCTTAACTGTCAATCACACCTTTTACTTCTAGTATTTTCACTCAAATGGAAGAAAATAGACAAAAAGAGCTGCTACTTAATAAAACCTGCGTTGTAACAACAGGCTTAATCATACAGGCCTCAACACTTTGTATTTTAATAACTACTGGTTTGTTTTCAAAGCCTATTCCATCAGGGCACTCAGCACTAAACACAGCAAAGCAGCAAGTCAAAATTTAGCACATTCTTAGGCCCACAGAAGTCAGTAAACTGGATTCACCAGTCAATGACTGATTCAATCACTCAACTCTCATATGTTTACATATGTCACAGCCTATGTCTAAATGCCCTTCTGGAGAAAGGTCTCCAGAGCTCAACACGACAGTGCACATCTTCCTCCTTGTAACAATACAATAACCACCTGTAGGAAGAAACTCCATAGACTGACATGACCCTGTTAGAGCAAGGTAGTAGTAAAGCATTTTGACATGAAGCAAGAGCTGTGCTCTCATTTGACATATCAGTTCGAGCACTTACTCTTCAGCATCAACAAGCAAATGCATCTTCATTTAATGTTCTACACCTGTAAATGATTTGGCAAAACACAAGGGAAGATAAAAAAAGTACAGCCATCAGGCACCAAAATGACATTTGAAAATGCCATTAAAAAAAAATCCATGCCAAGCCCAGGAACAAGGTCTAAGTTTAAATCTATTCCTGATCAGATTTAGGCAGATGCTTGAAATATCAGTCAAGACTAAGTGCCATTACCTTTCTCCAAAAGCACAAAGAACAAGCAAGTCAACCACACGGCAGTGACTACAGCATGCGACAGGAATGAAAAATAAAAGGTAAGAGTTTTTCCTTTGTATTGCAGAGAATACTGCTACAAACTACTCAAAAGTTCCTACCTTGAAAAGCTGTGATATGACCAACAATCATGTACTTTAGTTCGAAGTTCAGTGCCTGAATACTTTGAGTCCTCTCTCTCCGAACAGCAGCCTGGTAGCTTTCTTCCATTTTTTTGGTGCAACATGTTGGTGCCCTGTGTTGACAGATCTGTAAATCTGACTCTTAAAGCAAACAAGAAAAACACAGCAGTTAGAAAACCTTTTAAACTTACGCCATAAAAACAATGCTTCTTAATGTCAGAACTACGATCGTTTAGATTCTGAAATAAAACCAAACCCGCAAGGAATGACACTGTGAAACTCAGTTGCTGTCACAAGAACATAAATTTATGACCATTTCATCTAAATTTGGGTAACATCACACTATCAGTTAATAAGTTATTTTACACTGTTAAGAGCACTGGGCAGAAAAAGCATCTGAGCACAGTCAAAGTCAAGGACAACAGAATTACTGACAATACATTTCCACTGTACACCTTGTGCTAACGGTATCAAAACTTGAACATGTGGGTGATAACCGTGCCTCAAATTAGGATCCAATACTCACCGCCTTGAGGAATCACCTACTCACCTCTTACACTAGGGGAACCAGCTTAAAAAAAAAAAAATCTTTGAACTCCTAAGCAGCTCACCGAAAAAAAACCAAAAAAAACTGTAAAGGCATTGAAATCACTCCCACCTTGCAACTACAGAGGAAGTTGAAAGTCAATTAAAAAACTGATTTTTATAGGATGTTTTTATTTTGTTTTAAATAATTCCATCTTTGTACATGATTCATTAAGTTTAGTACCCTTAATTAGGAAACCCACATCACACAGAGTTGTGAATGGACATTTAGGGTCTATCTGTTCTACACCATAGGATTTACAGGTGCCAGAAAGGATCTGGTACAGACTGCAGATGAGTATATTCTGGTGCTTCACAAACACATGTTTTAAGAAGGGGATGAAAGAAAGCAAGAGACTATTAAATAAACTAGAGGCACATAGGAAATACCAGAGCCAAAACAGTCACATGATATTAAGAAGCAGATATTTCCACTGCAATTTCTCAGTGGAACAGGAACATCCCAGAAGGAAGTCTCATGCCAGTGTCAGGTGCTTCCTTCCCTCCACTTTGAGGCAGAAATGGTGGTCCTGAGGGAACAGGGTTGCAGGTGTCCACCTCCAGCCCATCTCTCAGGCTTTAAGGAGACAGCCTTTCCCAGGAAAGCCAGTGCCACACAGATGGCCAAGATCCCCCTCCCACCCCACCAATGGCTCTAGGGGCCATTTTAATGCCCAACAGCACAGGGTGGCACAGCCCAGCTGGGTTGGACCCCAAGCAGTGCTGAGACACCAGCACCCTCCCTGTGCCAGGTCTGGAGCTGGCCTGTCCCCACACTGCCACCTCTCTGCACCCTCTCTGCTTCTAAAACACTGTTAACACCACTAGCAGTCCCCTTCTCAGATGGAAACAGCCCCAGTTCTCAAAAAGGCCATAATTCCTCCTCAGCATTTCTCACTCAGGCCACTGCAGAGCACTCAGGCCAAGCCCCGAGACAGAAACATTAATGAACAATCACACTGCACTAACTCTCACACATGGCCTTGCAGGTTAACACATGGCAATGCTCAACACAGAACTGACAAGGATTGAAAACAAGAGGATGCAGACTGAAAAATCTGTAGAATCACCCAAACGACCAGGCTCTGCTCAGAGCCAGCTCTAGGTCATCAGCAGCTAACTGAGATCAAACCCGCAGAGAGGAGTTAGTAAATCTCCCTTGTCAGGAAAAAAAATAAAAACACCAAGCTGGCTGAAACATCTCATTCGACTTGAAAATGTTGTTTCCAGTTTATAGCAACTCTCATTTAAAAGTGAGGCTAATTTGTGTCAAAAAGGTCAAAAGCAAAGGGAAATATCTGAATTAACCACATTTTTGTACCAGTTTACAAACAAACATCAAAGTTTTCACCGACTGAGCTAACTCAGGATACCATTTTGGACGTGGATTTGTTTTACACTTCAGTCTAATCTCAAAAATGGGAAACAACAAGTCTCCCCAGTCAGATCTGCAGTCCCAGACCCCACTGAAAGCCCAAGATAAGACCATTGTGCCCTGGCAGGAACCAGCAGGCTGCCAAAAGCAGCAGCAGGAAGGCTGCACTTGTCACCAGCTGGGCACACTCCTCTGTTCCCGCCTGCCAGAGAAGCTGCCCGAGGTTGAAATTAGCTTCTTGGCCAGGCTAATTTTAACTTGGGCGGGTTCCCTGATCCAGTTCACCCCCTAACATGTTTGTTCTGTCACAAGGAACTGGGGGCCAGGGAAGGACCACTTCTCTGAGCTGGCACCACAAAGCATGTGTGAAATTATAGTACAGGCTGCTGAGCAACTCAGTGCACAATCAGATATCCAAGCAGAGGGGTTGTAAATGTTACTTGGCACCTGCAGTGCCAGGCTGCTGATACTCAGAGCACTTCTCCTTACTCAGCAGCCCTCTGAATTTTTTGTTTGGAAGGCTTTTGCAAAGCTCAGACCTGTATCAAAAAGGTCTGAAATATCAAGTGCTCCATGCTGACTGTGTGCTGGCCCTGGCTAGGAAGCTCTCCCTGGCTATCAGTGCTGTGCCTGGTGCTCCCATTTGAACCTCAGGAACCTGCTTCTCCTCCAGAAAGCTTTAAGAATACAGATATCTCAGCTGGAACTGCACTCCTGGGATTCCCCGCCCAACTATCTCCTCCAATGAGCCTGAAGATTAGGTTTCGTTGGTCCAGAGCCAAAACGATACAGAAGCCACTCCTAAATAGAAACAGCACTAAGCCCCTGACAGTTAAGGAGCCTGATGTAAAACACAGAGCACTGAAAGCAAACTCCCCTCCCCTCACAGTACTGTCGGGTCAGTGCTGTCATGCATAGCTTGGCACTTTCACTGGCTTCAGAACTAGCCTGAGGGTATCACTTTTAACACAATTATAGAAACCTAATAAAAGTTTTCAGTACTATACATGCCTGGGTGCTGAGATTAAATTAGAACTCATTAGTAATGTCTTAATGTCTTTAATAGCTCTGATACTAATTTTAGTTTATCTCATCTCTTTCATCTTAATAAAGAATACCCTCTCCAAGAGGAGAAAAAGAGGGGAGGAACACAGTGACCCAGCAGTGACCGAGGGACTGAGCACCCCACAGTGCCGTGGCAATCACCCCTGCTCATATGTGCTCTGCATATCAGGAAAAGGGAGACAACCTTAAGGGCAAACTCCTCTTCAAGTTTAGGAACAAAGTCATTCTTTACACCAGAGAAAAAGCACCATTTGTGAAAGAGGGAAGAAAAATTACCAAGAGCATCATTTCAGTGATAGATTCTGCTAATTTCCCTCTAGGACTTTCTTACCTGCTTTTCCCAAGCTGCCTCTCATTTCCTAACTCATGATTTAGTTTGGAGGAACCTCTAGTTCAACCCTTTAAAGCAGGATTTTTTTATGTAGGATGAAGCCCTACACAAGGGATTCATCCAGCCAAGTTTCAAGTACCCCCAGAGAAAAAAAAAGTTACTACTACCTTCGTGGTAATATAAGTGAATTAAAAAATCCTATCTAAAGATAACTTCCCATGTTCCAACTCGTGTCTGTTGCTTCTCAGCGTATCACCGTGTGCCTGCAAGAATCTGACTCCACTTTCTCTATTTTCTGCCAAAAGGCAGCTGAAGACAGCAGTATGACCTCCCTTAATCTTCCCTTCAACTGAACAAACCTAGCTCTCTATTCCCTCATGTTCCAGCCCTGACCATCATGGGAGCCCTCTGCTAGGACTCTTAACTTTATGCCACAGATGTGAAGCACCTGCATCCCAAGACACTCCTCTCTGTATTCTATTTTCTTATGCATTAACTTACCGACAGAGCAGAACACTTTCACCTGTACATGCCTGGGCTTCAATTCCAAAAGGTTTATAGCTTTCCTAAACCAAATTAGTTTTCTGCTTCAGATCAGATGGAAGGATTACTCTGCTTATTATGTACATTATTTTTCCACTCAAGTCTTTTTCCCTTGAGTGCTGGTTAAAACTGTGGCTCAGCTTATTTTTTAAAGTGAGAAAAACTACAGACTTTAAATCCTTACTGTTATTATAAAAAACAGGATAAAATATCTTGCTCCACTTTGAAAAACAAAGTCACATTCAGAACAGCAGAAAAAAAAATGTACTACCTGAGTCTAAAGAATGAGTATTTTGGAGAGAAACAATGATCCCTATTGAAAACTCCTCTGCAACACCAAAGCATTTAATACATGCCAAAGGCATCACCTTCAGACACCTCCCTGTCAAAATTATAAATCACTTAAGGTGCCAAATGCACAAAAAACTACACATCTTTACTTGATCTCCAGCTGGCCAGGTCTACTGAAATCAGCTGTGGTTTATTTTGTTGTGTGTTGCTTGGAGACTTTTTTATTTTAAATCAAAGTGTTCTGGGCTTCAGTCGGAACTCTGGTACCAATAAAATCTAAGACTTTGGCCATTAAAGTTTACTCAATCAGTATAATTTCCTAAAAGCAGAGAGGCCTGTTTAGCACGCAAAATTAAGTTCTTCCAAAAGCTGAATATATATTTATTTTGTTGGCTGACGGTGCAGTTTAACAGTTCTGTCTTTAAAATACTGCACACACTGTAAAAGCCATACTCTGAAACCAGAACAACAAGTAATCACACAGTAATTGATCTACCTGCATTAACTTTTTCAAAGACAGGCTGATTTTGATTTTTTTTTTTTTCCAAACAAGATGAGCCTTTACCTTGCACTGCACAGAAGAGTCCTGGGCACGATCAGAAGGTGAGCTCAGTGCAATCTATCTTCTGATAGTTTTTATTCCTTTGTATTTGGGCAAACATTTCAACGCTACTTCTAAACAAAGCTTTAGTCCAAAACCAAAGATTTTAACATTGTACAAATGTCCTCAAAGACTCCAAGATTGGTTATGCCTTAGTAACAGAGAGGAGGGTGCCAAAGGTCCCTTACATTGTATCTGACCCAGTTGAACAGGAGCCAACGCTTCATCCTTCTTGAGACTCATCTGTCTGGTGTAGCTGCTGCCTCAGCTAGAGGAAAATTCAGCAATTAAATGCAGACTAATTCAGGGGAGAAAGCCAAACCAAATGAAAAAGGAAGCAGTTTTCAGCTCTGCAACTACTTGATGCATGAGCAGAACCCACAGAGCCACATCAGGGAAAGGGAATCCAACCACTGTACGCTGCCACAAGTTTGTGAGGTTCTTTTCCTACACAGTTCTCATGCTCTAGCAGTGGTAAAACCATCATCACTTTCACCAGCGAGATCGAGGTCACAAAACTCATCCACAAATACAAGCCATCCTTACCCAGAAGGGAGCACAGCCTTACACCACAGCCCAGTCCCCTTGCAACTAATAAGATGTTTCCAACTAGAAAGACACAAAAAGCACATTAAAACCATCAAGCTCAAAGTGTGCATAGTCAAACAGCTACTATTTGATTTGTCAATGTTTAAACTATGGTAGTTACTATGCTTGAAGTAGCGTGTGCCAGGAACTACCTGAAAAACCAAGTCAGTGCAACAGTGACCACTGCACAGCTGCAAATGGTTCTAGGACATAAAATAGCAACTAACCCAAAAAACCTTCTGCTCCTTGGGCAAGCAGTAACATCCACGTAAGCTCCAGGGAGCAGAGACCCTTTCTAAGTCAAATGAAGATGTCTGTTCCTCCTGCCTCAGGTAATCTGTGGCCAGGCCCACCCAACTCACATTTTCTGACTATTCAGAAAGAATCTTCCAATCTGTTTCCAACTCTTTCCTCTATTTTGTTAAAATAATCCTACTGTCAGCTTTAATATAAAGATTACATAGACAAACAGCATGTTTAAAAGACCCTTTAAAGCAAAAAGCTGACGAAATACCAAAGCAGAGCCTGAATGTGTCCCATCTGTCTATATCCAGCATAGCAAATTACAAGTGCAGTTTGGAAAACACAAGCCATGAAAATTTCCTTTCCCTGATCCCTTGTTGCATAATGTACATTAACAGAGAGACTTTTTAACTTGACCACTGGACTTTACATTCTCACTGTTCTTCTAAAATACACCAAAGCATAACTAAGGCCATGACCAGATGTGCTATTCCAGTTGAAACAATCAAGGATAAAAGACAAACACCTCCAGTGTTATCAAGCACCACTTAGATAACATGCTAATGTAACTACTAGCATGTGTAGCTACTTTCAACTCTGTTAAATCAAATAGCTTGCATTAGCCTAAGAGTGCCTGAGTAGACCTGAAAAAAAAAAAAAAAGGATAAAACCCCACAAAATGGGAGGACCATTTGATTGCACTGCAATTACACCAGCCAATTTAAGGTGGGTGAAAATCCTGAATGGGACAGGAAGGGGGACAGTGAGAAGCACTAGATGTCATGACTCCAGAGAGTTGGTAGCATCAGCAAGTGCCACAGCTTGCAGGGTAGCTGGAGACTATCAGGCACTGGCCCTGATCAGCTTCCAGAGCAGGAACTCTCCAAAATATACAGCTTTTAAGAGCAGCATCTGCACAATTCAGTATTGTTAGGCCTGTTGCTAAGTTCATTTTGTCTGAGTTTTTCTCATTTCCCTCTGCTGCTTGCCTGGTTCTCACCGCTCTTGTATTCTATTTTTTGGCCTGGTTTCCAAGCCACCTTCTGCCCTACCCCATAGAGTACTGCATGCCTATTAGCTTTTTTACCTTGGCTTGTGCCCCACTGAACCTGCCTCATGCCTGGGCCCAAGCAACAGAAAAACTGACTGCCCTAAAAGAGATGTCCCTTCAACCTGCTGAAACCTCAAAAACTGTAACCAGGCCCTCCCTTTCCTCCTCTGAGTCCCTCTCCACTCTTCTCACCCTCCTCAGACAAGGTTCACAATTCAAGACTTTCCAATGCTTTTTCAGAGTTTGCTGGGAGATGCACCTTTGGTGTCAATGCCAAATGGCCACAGTACCACTGCTCCTAAACACTCTCTGGAAGGAACAAAGAAATGGTGATTCATCTCCCACAGTCCACTACTTCCCCCTCGGGTCTTCCCCCCAGTCAGCCCTGATCTCAGAAAGAGAGGAATTTTGGTAGCAGAAGGCATGAAACCCACCTTAGAGAATTTCAGCCCAAACCATTAATTTAAGAGGCTGAGCAGCTGAGGAGAGAGACAGCTTGGTAAGTGCCAGCTGCTGTGCAGGGCAAGCACTACCTGCCACGGCCAGAGGACTGCACAGTGGTCACTTCCTCCAGGGCTTGCACTCCTACAGAGGGGTGAGAAATTCTTTAATGCTGATTAAATTAAATTACTTCACATGAGCCCAGTGCTAAGTGAGATCCTTTGAATGTGGGAGACAGCAAGACTGACTGCTACAGAGCTTCCTAACTACACAGGACATGCACATTCAAGAGATTCACACTCTTGAGGATCCATACTTTTTTTTTTTTTGCCTAGAGTTGATATAAAAACACAATGCACATAAAGTACATTTTAAAACAATCTAGACTGATATAGGTCAGTGGGTCTACATCAAAGGGGTTTCTACATTTACTGTAATGCCAAGTCCTTCCTCCGTTTTCCTGGGACAACATGTATAATTGCAATACAAAGGTGAGAGAAACATTACAAGAACTTTCATTAATTTAGAGTCTACTATGATTCATCTTTCATTATGTCTCATCACATTCCCAGCAGTAAATCCTATCCATTTTTTCACCACCGCCAACAAAAAAAAAATCATACATACAAACAAAATATTTCCTAGATGAGTCTAGTGAATCTTCCTGCTCCATATCATCCGATAAACTAACAGCTGCATTTCTGCTCTCCAGTGGGGACAGCATTTCACTGCCACAGAACTCTGCCTTGCAGGGTGATCTGACTAAAGAACACAGAAACCACAGGAGGTGGAAAGCCTAAAGAGGAAGACAGGTATGGAGCACTTTGCAACAAAACTGAAGTCGCTTGTAAATGAAAGAAGTAGGTTTGTAGCCCCGTACAGTTAGAAAAAACACACCTTCTGAATGCAAATCAATACTAGGCTGTCTATCTAGCCCTACAGGGAGATGACATAAAATAGCTTTATGAAAGGTGTGAATCACCTCATTCATCTCAACTGCAAAGCTGAAAGATAATTCAGATGTTCACAACTGTTTTTTACCACCGACAGATTACTTTTTAATATGAACTAGTTCGTAATATGCTTTAGCTGCTGTGGTAATATCTATATAAGGTGGCAGAGCACAGAAGATTTCAAATATATTGATAGGTTCATGATCAATTGTATTTCTTCTGTTTTATTTTTTCTGTCAACATAAAAATCTCTAAGAAGGTTAGACCGGAAGAAGAAACAAAAGCAAAGATAAATCTAAAGGAACCAAGGGACCATTAGATATTTGGGTCACAGCCTCAGAAAGTGAAATTGAAAGAAGAGTACTGGAGAAGTGAAGAATAATAATTCCTCAACACTCCCTTCCCCCCCAAGATTTGAATGCTTCCATTTTTGCCATTTCACTTGAAAGCAATACGTGAAACCAAGTGCTCAGACAACACGTTTTTTCTTTTAAAAATACATATGAGTCTTGCTTAAGTATTAATTTTACAGCCCAAATTCCAAACGCTTTCAATCAGCTTGTCCAGTAAGCCTGCGTGTAACTTCACTCTTGTGCATGACTTGAGAATGAGAAACAGCTACTTTCTCCAGAGTTTTCACTAGTATTTGAATGAATTTCTTTAGGATCCATTCCCACTTCCATAATTTTTTTTATTTTTAGGGAGAAGAAAGAGGAAAACTATAAAAACCTGGATGATATAAGCAAGAATTTTAAGAAAAGCACAATGTGCTCTTGCTGCCATTTACACAAAAGAAAGAGCAATCATTTACAGAGCAGAAACAAAACTAAGCAACTGATGACTAGACAAGACACACCTCACTAGGGCCAATTCTTGAACTTCATGACACAGTAATTAATTAAAACAGGCTGCAGCAAGACTACAGTATCACAAGGTCTCTGCATCCTGCTTCCTTTCTTTGGTTCCTTATGCAGACAATGGCACTGTCAGGAGCAGGGACGCTCATGCAAAACTGGAGTTTGTTGCCACGAATTGGAGCCACAAGCATTGGAAGGCAACACACAGCAGGCAAGAGAGGAAACAGCCAAACATAGATGACAGCAACTGGAGAGGAACACTCTTTCACTGTGACCATGCAGAAGAACCAGCTGACAGCCCCACAGGTTGCTTACAAGACACCAGTAGGCTGTTTTTGATGGTCTGAGAAAAATCTAGATTTATGCTCAGATCAATTCTTCCATATTGGACCACTATGTGCAAAATAATGCTCCACAGCAGGAAAGAGGCGACGGAAGTAGTATCAGAGGGCTTGGTTCAGCAACTCCTGATGTCGAGACACCCAGTAGCATCAAGTCACACAAAATACAAGTACAGTTAAAGACACAACACTCTGCTGTGCTTCAGTCTTCTGTGGGGAGGTAGTGGGTTTCTGTGGCTGTGTTTTGGTAGCGGGGGGGAGCTACAGGGATGGCTTCTGTTAGAAGCTGCTAGAAGCTTCCCCAGTCCCGTGGAGCCAATGCCACCCGGCTCTAGGAAGGACTTCTGGCTGCTGGCCAAGGCTGAGCCCATCAGGAGCAATAGTAACGTCTCTGTGATAACATATTTAAGAATAGAAGATTGTTGCGCAGAAGAAAATTCCAGCCAGGGAAAAGGAGAGTGAGAACACGGGAAAAACAATGTAGACACCAAGGTCACTGCAGAAAGAGGGGCAGGAGGTGCTCCAGGCACCAGAGCTGAGGCCCCCTGTGGCCCGTGGTGCAGAGCAGGGCAGGGCAGCTGTGCCCCTGCAGCCCTAGGGGAGCATCGGGGTGCAAAGACCCACCTGCAGCCCATGGAGGCTCCCATGCTGGAGCATATGGATATCTGAAGGAGGCTGTGACCCCGTGGGAGGCCCAAGATGGAGCAGGGTCCTGCTGGAGACCTGCAGCCTGTGGAGAGGGAAGCCCAGGCTGGAGCAGGTTTTTCCTGGGTAGGACTCGTGGCCCCTGTGGGGGACCCACGCTGGTACAGCTCATTCATGAAGGACTGCACCTCATGGAGGAGTGACCCACGGGACAACAGTTTGGGAAGAGCTGCTGCTTGAGGGATGGACTCATGCTGGAGAGGTCCATCAAGGACTGTCTCCCGTGGGAGGGACCCCATAGGAGCAAGGACTCCTCTCTCTGAGCAGCAGCAGAAACAAAAACTGACTGTAACCCCCATTCCCCATCCCCCTGCACCGCTGGGGGGGAGGAGGGAAAACATGGAAGGAAGGAGGGGTGGGGGGAAGGTATTTTTTAAGACTGTTTTATTTCTCACTCTTTGGCTCTTATCCTGTTACTAATAAATATAAGTACTATCCCCACTTTGAGTCTTGTTTTGCCCATGAAGGTAATCAGTCACTTACCTCTCCCAGCTCTTATCTCTACGTATGAATTCTTAGCTGTTTTTTTTCTCTCTCCTCTGTCCAGCTGCAGAGGGAGAGTGAGAGAGCGGCTTTAGTGGGTACCTGGTATCTGGCCAGGGTCGACCCACTACAGTGGATTTAATAGTTTGAGATTAACACAGCTCTGAACTCGAAGGGCTTTGGGTCAAACTCTCAAGTGAATCATGGAACAGGATTCACAGCCAGGAAACCCCAAAAAACTTGCCCCTCCTGAAAAAGTCAAAATTAACAGAAGAATGCACCTAAAAAGAATTATAAAGAAGCACTTCAATGACCTTAGAGTAACTTGCATTTGATTTCAGACAAGTACTTGGGATTTTTAGCTGCAAACATTCAATGAAAATCAATGGAGGCTCAAACAGTTCAAACTCCACACATATCACAGAGTTCGTGACAACATTCAGTAGTCCAAAAAGCAGCAAGGGCCCATCAGCAAGCTAATATACCCCCCATGAAATTGAGGGCCACGACAATATTTCCACTTAAACACATGGTTCTTCTGAAGCCAGGATGGGCCTGGCCTTCTGCCCTTCCTCATTTGTTTTGGCTTTGGTCTGTTCTGTCTGCCTAGACCACGCAGAACGTCCTGGCAGTATCAGGAGCAGATGAAGGCAGCAATGAGGAATGAAGAACTGCAGGATTAATGACAGTCCACAATGAAATCTCACCCAACTTCTGGGTACCAGCCATAGCCCCAAGCTGGAAAGTAGCCGAGCTCGCCACATATGACATTCCACCACTCCCTCCTGGACCCCAGCAATGTGTTTAGCAGGAAGGCCTGTATCTTTCTGGGACATCTTGAGCCAGGATAATGGATTCTGAAACAGATGCAGCTTCCCAAAGGCTGAGGAGAGGCAGGAAGATGTCTTAAAAGCCTTTAGGTTGGGACCACAGACAAATAACTTTTGAAAACCAGTGTGGAAACCTTTGATAGGCTCCTACCACTCGGCAATACTACAATGTATGTTTGACCGAAGGTAGGTCCCTTGGGCTCCACACTTTGTTTCCCCCATGGAAAAGAAGACGACACCTTTCATTAGTTTGCTTAGCCTGTAAGCAATTCCTAGTGGAGCCTGCCCTTTGCTATATGCATGTTCAGTGTTCTCCCAGGGCCTGCTTTTGATCCTATGCACCTGTTATATAAATTAAGAAATCATGTTTCTTCCCTTACATCACTCAAACAAGGCTCCCTTCACAGCACTCTGAACTGATTATCCTTCCCTTCTTGCTTGTGCTGTTCCATTCAAAACCACCAGCATTACTGAAGGTTTAGAGCTCCCCATCCAAGCTGTCCAGAGCAGCCCACCGTGCCACGGAGCTGTCTGAGGCTAGCTCTACACACTGCCAGGCAGCACTGGCTACACTCAATCCACACTTGGAAAAGCCAGAGGCAAGCAGTGAGAAAGGAAGCTGGGCTGGGGGTGGCAGCCACCAGAGACACAGCAGCAGCCAAACTGACACAAGCCAGCCCTATTCAGTCCTTGCTGCTCAGCTAATGTTTTGGCACCTGTGATAGTAGCTCTAGAACAGACTTTCCAAACCTAAGCCAACAGCCCTGCCAGCAAATGACATAGCCACTTTTCATCCCAGCTGGGGTTTATTGCTATCAGAGAAGGCCACAGAGCACAGCAAGTCTGTCACCAGCAACGGGGAAGCTCCCAGTGAGCTTTAGATCAGAACCAGGTACAGCCAAACCACAGCTGCTTTTAGAGGAGGGTGAATTGCATTTCCTGACATACCCAGAGCAAACCAGGTTAGGAAGAGTAAATTTGATTACTGCAGCTTGAAACTGAAAATGCAGCACTTTAGCCAAATACAATTTTGGGCTGCTGTGAATGGTAATAGATATATTTTTCCCAAAGTTAACTAAAATTAAGAGACTAAAGCCAAGCCTTCTCTGAGCAGAAATTTGAAAGCCTTTCTCCGAGAGCAATGGTTCCAATTTCTTTTTTAAAAGCCCTACTCTGTTTTGGGAAGGCAGTGGCTTTTCTACATATTCTTTGTTTTCTTGCCCTCGGACTCATTACACCTCTCCTTTTAACTGTCCATGTAAAAAGAGAAGATAACTATCCTGCACTTCTGAAAAAGCGCATCTTCTTGTGATTTGCAAGGAGGGAATATTTTGACCTCCATCAAAGGGCAACCATATAAGACCCTGGGTGCTGTTCCCCAAGTATTACTTAGTAAGCCCCTGTTCCTTCTAAAATCATCACTCCAGCCTTCCATTTCCCACTTTTTTTGTGTTTCCTTATGGAAGAACAACAAGGTGGGAACACAGGACATAAGGGTTTGATATCTGACTAACAGGGATGGTGCACTTCTTGCTATGAGGAAAGGCTGAGAGAATTGGGATTGTTCAGCCTGGAGAAGAGAAGGATTTGGGATGACTTCCAGTACCTGAAGGGAGCCTGCAAGAAAGATGGTGACAAACTATTTACAAGGGCCTGGAATGACAGGACAAGGGGGAATGCCCTCAAACTGACAGAGAGTAGGTTAAGATTGGACATTACAAATAAATTCTTTACTGTGAGGGTGGTGAGGCCCTGGCACAGGTTGCCCAGAGAAGTTGTGAATGCTCCATCCCCGAAAGCGTTCAAGGCCAGGCTGGGCAGCGCTTGGAGCAACCTGGTCTAGTGGGTGGCATCCCTATCCATGAAAGGGGGTTGGAACCAGATGATCTTCAAGGTCCCTTCCAACCAGAACCATTCTATGATTTCCTCCTCTGACAGGCTCCCAGGACAAGCCATGTAGAGCACAGTCACCCAGTATTCTGCAGACAGACACACGTGCTTTGGAACGGCAAGATGCAAGTGCTGACCTGGAAGCAGGAGAGAATGATCTGAATTGAGGCACAGTATCACACTAGGTATGGCTGCACTGCTGGCAGCAGAGCACTGGATTACAGCTATCTGCAGCATGCTGGAGGCAAGACCAAATCCACCTGGAGACACAACCTTACACAACCCTCATCTCTTGAAGCCTTGTTTCTTCAGCCACAAAGCAATTTCCTATATCAGTAACAATGCAACATCACTCAAAAATGAACACCCCAAAACAGGTGAAGCACTGAAAAATAGAGGGTTAAGGGTCAGATCTAGTCTTAACCTGGATAACTGGAGATCCTCAGGCTTGCTTTCAAAATCATCCCATTTCTATTTGCAAGACTTAAAACTTTAGTCATCTTCCTCTGTTTACAGTAGCCTAATTTCCATCTTCTGGCCTATACACCTGCAAGACAGGGAACTACTGCCAGCAAAATCTAAAGTGGATACTTAAGTTAGGAGCATATGCCCCACCTAAACCTCATGTCTCCACGTATCTCCACACTGCCTTGCTGCAACACTGCAGTTTTCCCACTGGTAGCCTTGCAACTAAACTGCTGTTGAAAGTTTGGTCACTTGAAAACTGCTTTTTCTGCACACTCCCCTCCACCATTACATGGCAAATCTGCGACTTCGTTATTTTGCTTTACTGTCCACAGAATTTGATATCCCCACACAGTTTGCTCCTTCTTCACAATACTGAAACTTATAAAGGAGGACGAAACATTCTTGGGGCTCAAACACCAAATCAAATCATGATGCTTAATGAGTCGCCACATCTGGAATTCACATTGTTCATTCCAGGTGCGCATGTCCCAAATCAAGGCTAGACTCACACGCAAAAAGCTTATTGCTCTGTCTGTCGCTAGTGCAAATGCACAGAGCACTGTTTCAGAGCAGAACAAAACAGAGCAGTTGTCACATACCAGTGTTACTGCGAAGAGGAATGTCCTGAGAACAGGATAAGAAGCAAAAGGTCTGCATTTCGGCAGGGAATAATTAAATTTTGTATTAGGAATAAACCCAAGCAATAAGGTAATTAAGCAATGGAACAAACAGCCTAAAAAGGCTGTGATCTTCTACCCCTGATTTAAACACAGTTTATTCTGGGCTGCAAGTAGCAAGACTGGACCAAATGATCACTTCAGGTCTACGTCAGCACTATTTTCTATTATTCTAATCTTTCAGCAGCTCTCAGCAGTGTACTTTTCCTAGTTACATCCAGTTTTCAACAGATTACTCTCCCTTTATTCACATTTCCTAGTACAAACACCCAAGGCAAGCTGTTCCTGGACAGCAGCTCCTTTGGCACTATGTTGCTGTACCTTTTGTGAGGATTTGGCCTTTAAGATCTCTCAAGAGTAGAGCCTTAATTTCAAAGCAGGGATCTTGCTCATTTTACTCCATATTTACCAAGAACAAAGGGAAGACTATGCAAATGCCCTACTACTTAGACCTGAACAAAGTGGAAGCAAACATGTAGATGTGAATGGGAGACATAACAGTAGGGGAAAAAAACAGTCCTTTCCAAAAGCAAAATGACTTTGTCAGGGTCCCTTTGCACTATGTGCATGGATGATTTGTGACAAAACAAAAAAGTGCTAGCCTAGCACATCATCCATGTCAGAGATTAGAACACTTCAAAACCCTCAGTAGTTCAAGCACTTTCTGGAACTTGAAAGGCTTTCTTAGGAAATGCTTAGCTTCTTTATGGTTTTTACATGACTTTGATGTGCACCTAAGAGTGAGGAACCTTAATCTGAAGGTTTTCTACGGAAAACACCCATATTGTACAATAAATCACAAAATCTTGTCACCTCGATTAACGTGAGTCAAAAGTTTGCAAAAACTTTTTGCCAGAAGTTAAAGATTCGGAGTCATTATTATGATATTCAAATAAGAACCTGGAATTTCCAAGCACTTAATTACTTTCAAAAGCTTCTCCAATAATAGCACTGGAGTAATATTTCTTATCATTGACAAAGTATGGTGTGCAAGGCAGTTATGCACATGTCACTTTTCATGCCCATTCTCTCCTTAAAGTGGAGATTTAAAGTTAAGGGATCTGTGAAAACACCATCAATTCCTGGTGTGTTACAAAACCTCTTCTCTGAGTGCAAACATGGATGTATAAACACATCAGCTTGGTTTTCCCCCGTCACTATCCACCCTTTACCCCCAGTAGCATTAATGAGAATTATGCATGCATAACGAGCACAGAATAGTCCCCTTATGAATAGGGGCCTTGTTGGAACAATGAATACATTTAACCATTAACATCTAGGGATGTGTCCAACTACCCAATTTAACCAGTTGTCAAACAAAGCTACCCTGACCTATCTGATATCCTCAGGTTCCAACACAGCTCTCTGAAATTTGTTTCCCATTTGTTTTTAAAGGACACGGCAGTGACAGTGGAGTGCATAGCAGAGTAGGGGCTCTTTGTGAGAACAAGCTCCTTGGAGAAGGATATCCCTCCAGAATAGCTGTCACATCTACCATGTGATGGAAGAACTCTGCAGAGGGAAAGACCATGACCCCAGGAAGCAAGCAGAATCGTCAGAAGATCAAAAAATCTATATACACATATTTCAAATGCATATATATGCTGGCCATCAGTATTAATAGAAACTCAGTAAGAACAGAGTTCTTACTCAGAGAAGAGAAAGGCAGAAAATGGCACAGAATCATACAAAGTAGGCTAAAAAATAAATTCCAAAAGAAAAGAGTAGAAAGACAACTTCTAGTGGAATAATTTTATATCCTCTACAACTCTGAAATTCCTATGCAATTGCCTGGCTACAGTTGTTCTTTATTCCTATATTTTAGCTATCAAAATGCAAAAGAGAACCTGAGGATACATATCAATGATACTTCCCCGAGATTTTTCAGTCCGCAAAATAAATGTAACAGTATTGCCTGTGATATTTAAAATTCTTCCATTGCCTTAAAACTCCTTCTGTATTCTTCCAACTAGTGCCTTGAAATTTCATAAGAAAAAACTTCGGACATTAATCATGCATGTATGAATATACTAGGAAGGTAATTAATAACCATCCTTTAAAACTGATGGACTGAAAAGAGTAAAATGGACTGAAAAGAGTAAAATGGACTGAAAAGAGTAAAATGGACAGATTTATTCTCAGGGAAGTACACACACAGTGCGTATCCATAATACGAGGCAAGGTGGTGGTTGCTCTACCATAAATCATTTCTGTAATAGTGCTGAGCTCCTCATAGCTGTACCAGGCACAGAGCCCCAGGGCTTGTATCAAGCACGATACAATTCATCTGGCAAGGCTGCCAGGACAAGCCTTTGGCATGGCTGTAGCACCTTGTAGAGGTGAGACAACCTTCAATCCACGGGGGTCCTTTGGGTGTCACCCTGCTGAGCTGCACTGCTTTACCCACCATCAGATGCCACTAAACTACAGGACTCACTATGGAATTGGCAAAGTCTTCTCAGTTGCTTGACTTTCATCTGACATCCTAAAATAGGGAGATAAATATTGTCATTACATTCTTCTATAGAGGGTGGTCCTAAGGACCAGTGTTGATAAAGCAGTTCAGACACAAAGGGCTCAGTGCACATGTCAACATTGCTACAAAAAATATTTAGCTCTTGTAAGGGACAAAACACAGCCATAAAAAAGTATTCTGGACACCTGTTACCTTTCTAATGGACAGAACAGCTTGGCACACAGTCCTACTACCTTTGCTCCACACACAACACAGGTCAGTTCCCTTTCCAGACCAGCACACTTTGGATCTACAGACCACCCTGGGTCATGAAGGACACAAAAAGAGGGAAAAACCTTGTTCTCCTAAGTCTGTGCTACGTAATCCTGTGGACCTAGCTCTTAGCTTGAGGCTCAGGTTAATTCTGTGGATCTAATCTGAAGAAGATACTGAAGAAGTATTTTATGTTTTTCCATCAAATAATATACTGCCTTAAAATATTACATCTTCTCTGCAGAATGTAGAAAGAGGTTTGCCTCCCTATACAATTTTATCCTTAATATAAATCATTAAATATTAGTGAGGTGCCTTATTTCATCCACTGATGTTACTTTAATGTGGACAAAACAAATACCTTTAAATACATCTTTAGAGATACCAGGATGAGTTTATCATATCAAATACTGATACCTAATTCAAATCAACCAATTGATACACTAAATATAAATGTTGTTGCAGGCCTGGCTGCTGTCTGCAAATTGATTCTGATCCATCAAAATTCTTATTTTCCCCTAAAAGCAGTAGCTGTGCTCTAAACTCTTAAGTGATGAGTATGTATTTGAAGTATTATTAAACATATGGCTTTTTATCATGTCATTTTATGCTTTCATAGAAGAGAGATTCAGTTACAAAGACTTTACAATACTTGGAACTCTAGCTCTAGTTTTATACCATTTAAAAGCAAAACCCTTTCACTGCCCAGGGTGCATTTTGCACATATTTTTGCTTTTTACAGATCCTCAGGTTATGCCAATTTTCATGATTAATCCTTACAAAAGCTTTTACTTATTTTGACGTATTTACTTTATTGATTTATACAGCCATTATCATGCCTGCAACATACTGGGGGGGGGGGCATTATTTTTATATTAATTTCTGATAACAATCCGACAGCAAAACTTCCGTGGCACATAACGTGCTATAGAGGCAGCTCTTGGGAGCCACCAGTATTTTAAGAATGGGTCATTTCTGACTAAGCTTGTTCTCCATCCTGAGATCCAGTTCAACACCAGAATCACCAGGCCTCGAGCTAACCATTTAAAAAAAAAAAAAAAAAATCACTATACAGTCTTTTCGGCAGAGATTTTTGAAAGAATAAGTAGACCATACGAGAGTTGTAGGAATACTTGGCTCTTTCCCGTGACTCAGTTTGACAACAAGATTGTGCGCTGGGGGAGAGCAGGTTCTCTGCTGACTCTTGGATTCCTTCCCAAGACATTTACAGGAAAGGCTGATCTGAATAACTAAGCCAGTCATCTCACCTGGACCAAATGTTCATGTAAGTCACCGAGGACAATGCTTTTTGGGGCTCATAGATATGAAAACTGCAGGTTTCCACCTGGAAGTGGAACAGCAATTCCATCTTTATGAGGCACTAAGTAAGTTTAAACAGATTTTTTTGCCTATAGATCACTCCCAGGAGGCATTACCAAGTCAGCAGCTGGTCCTGCGTCAAACAGAAATTTAAGACACAGCAAAAGAAGGGAAAAAAAAGATATCACTGCTGGCAGAAGTCTTGCCTGCATCCACAGCCATCACCAGCCTTAGGTTAACACTTCTGTCTGAGCCTGAAGAGTGCTAAAAAATCCTGAAAAGATTAATGAAGCAAGGAACCTTTCTTCTAAGGTTGCAGGCTGCAAAAGCATAGCTTTTTTTCTACTCAGAACACCTATCACAGCAAGTACAGAATACACACCCCCTGACTGCTCAGAGGCTGGATGAGAGAAGTGAAGGAAGGACAGCTTTCAGGTTCAGAAACCAAGGGGACTTCTAGCCTTTTTCCTCACATAAAGAATTAAGTGAAAGTCAGCCTGAAGAAATAAGATGGAACTCACTGACGTTTTTTCTGGCTGCAGTCTACAACCCTTTAACAGCAGTTTTTCAGCAATGAAAGAGCTCACACTAACACACCATGATACATCCTGTAGACAGGGAAACTGAGGCACAACTGGTCTTGGCTATGCAGAGAGTGACAAAGATGGGAATAGAATCCATCTTACACTGGACCAGTCCATCCCTCCAACAGGTAGTCTGTGCTGTAAACCAACAAGAAGCCTGTGTGTTCATAAATAAACAAATACTAAGTAATGCTAAGGACATTTCAAACTTGTATTACACTCAAGATTGTCTAAAAGAAACAGAAACCTCATAGAAACAAGATTATTTTTTGTGTCTTTTTAAAAAATCTTAAGCACCCTACGCAACTGTGCTCACCCAGCAATCTTTGCTCTCAGATGCACCTTTCATCCACCCTACTGAAAGTATTCCCACACAATCACGTATGGCAGGTGAACAGGACACACAAGTATGAACTGCAGTTCACACAACAGGATTTTAGCATCTCACTCTGATGGGGCAAAGACCTCCCAGAGCCAATAAAGCGAGTACATGTCACATCTGGCACACACCAGACTCAGCAGTGGCTTTTGACAGAATGCTGCTGGGAGCAAAATGCGTTTCATTACTGCACCTTTAGCAAGGGAACTACAGAGTTCTCATCAACAAGATAAAAATAAAAAGCTGAATGTTAAGAGAAAAACAACAAAATAACGTGTGGCATGCTCCTTTCTCAACATAGATGGGAGCTTTGCCACAGACTGAGAAGAAATGAGATCCCATCTAACACATGCACCACATGCATCAAGGAGCTTCTGGTAGGAATCTTGGACTTTCCTGTCACTATGCAGAAAGTAAAACAGTTTTAATGTATAAATCGTTAATGCATGTCCAGCTCTGCCACGGGATGTTCAGCACACACACGTGGTAATGAACACTCCTGCTGATTTAAGGTGCAGGATGACAGAGGATAATAAAGCAGCTTTTAACAGGACAAAATCTCCCCTTCAGAAGTGCATCCCTGAGCACAACCTGGGAATCTGTGCTCTTTGTGAAGCAGTAGAGCAGCAAGATAAAGCTAATCATCCCTTTGGTAGTTCTCCATAAGATGATTATTTAGAAGGTAAAGAGTTCCTAGAATTCTTTCACAAGTGACAAATATTTTCTCTGCTTCCCAGAAATCAGCCCAATTCTTCTCTCTTATCATACATCTACAGACTTGGGGTTTTTTGCATGCTTATACACTAGTCAATCAGCCAGAGAGAGAACTGAGCATATATAAATGGGTAGGATGTTCTCATGGTCACACGATTACCAAAGGAATCACAAGAGGACTTTTATTCTGGTTCTGCTCCAATTCACTGCCTGAATGCAGACAAGTCACAGACTCCAGTTGGGTTCATTCAGTTTTCCTACTGAGAACTTGGAAAGCAGTGCCAGGCAGGCACCACCGTGCTCCGTGCCACAGAGCAGCCTCTGAATAACCGGAACTTCACAGGGAGCCCATGCCAGCGTGCAGGGAATGCTGTAACACAACCCAGGGCTCACAGGGCATCGCCGAGGCGGCCCCGTGTCTGGGAGCGATACCACACGTAGCAGCACCCATCAAGTCTGAGGTATCCAGACTCCCTGGAACCAAAGGCTTAGGCCCTTGGCAGGATTAACACAGCCGTTCACCCTTGGAGACAGCATAGAATTCTCTCTCATCAAACTGCTAACCAAGGAGCTCCTACAAAAACATCCCGGCTCAGTCTGTGATAATCAAAGCACAAGTCCAGGAACACATTAACTCATTTTCCAGTCTGAAGGAACACACAAAAAACTCCTTTCCTGTGGATCATGGTCAACGCAGTAGTACCCTTACCTGACCAACCTGTCTGTTATTAACTGCAGCAAATTACCCTTGAAACATTCCCATTGTTCCAGAAAAGTAGGGTACCAGACAGGAGCACTGACTCCACTAGTAGAGAAGGAAGTGTTAGAGACAAACCAAGATCTGCTGCTCAAAAATACCTGTTTGGGCCTCTTATTCATCCCATGTCCAAACACTTCTTCCTTAACCCTGCCCTCAATAACAGACTAGAATCCAAAGCAGAAAAATCTCATGTCTTTGGGGGGAAACTGTGGAAGAGAAATTTAAAAAAAAGACTCCTGGACACCTCTAAGGTGGTGACAATTTCCAGAAAGGTTGCTGCAAGAGTCACATTGCATCTCAAAAAGAAAAGCGTTTTTTCCTCAGGAGTCTTCTTCCTTCCCTTGCCACTACATTTTATACAAGAGGCTGGGAGCTCCTGCCCAAAGCCACATCTCACTGTACATACTGCTGACACCCCTCTCCCATCCACTCAGCAATCCCAGCGACCTGCTGCAGACCAGGCAAACACAGGGAAGCAGCTTCCAGTTCACCAGTCCCCATAAGACTTGTATCCAGGATCCATTATCATATCCTAGATCCATCAGCATGCATCTTCAGCACCGCAACCACAACTAATACACCACAAGAGATATAGGCTACAAACTCTCCCAAGTATTTAGAGTTAATTTTATTACAGGTGAAAAGACTTTAACCTCTGTGAGATTTGTTGTATTAGCCTGTAAATAGTAGCTTGAGATTAGTCAAGGGTTTTCAACACTCCTGTGATTGAAAATATGTCATAAACAATCAGGATTGCAAAAGTTTCAGTCTTTAGAGAAAATAATCCAAAACCAACATGCAAGCACTGAGGACTGAGGAGCACGCCAGTGCAGTGCAGGTCTGGCCCACGGGACCAGAAGTGAGTGGGAACATGCTGCTCTACAGTGTCACTCCCACCTGCCCATCACTCTTTCCCTCTTCTGCTTTAACTGACATTTGAGGTCTTCAGGGGACACGCTTCAACATTTGTGTATTGCTAAAATTAATAATAAAACGAGCCTCAGTGTGAGAGAGAAACATGTGAAGGGTAGGTTGTATTAAGATATATTCACTAGTAATAGCTGCCAGATGAAAACACTGGAAAACACTTCACTATCTCATTAAAAGAGAGCACAGGACACATAACTGCCTGGCAAGCTATCATCATTAAAGCACAAAAGCTTTGGTAGAGCTGAGTAATAATCAAGAAACAGGGAAGATCAATATGCACCACTTTTCTGCAGCTCTGCTCCACTCCTCTTCAAAAGAAACCTTTATGAGCTAAAATTTAAAAGCACATTACCCTCTCTCACCCTCTCTCATGCAGATTATTTTCAAAGAGCTTGTTATTCAACAGGAAAGTTCAATATGACACAAGAAAACAATGAAAGAACCCTCCACGGCAAGGGAGTTAGAACTAGGTGATCTCTGAGATCCCTTCTATCCCAAATCATTCCAGGATTCTCTGAAGTATCACTGCATCTACACCTTGACCTTCTGCAAATGCAGAATTTTCTCAAAGTTTCATCTACAGCAGCAGAGTTTCACAGAAAATGTAAAACAATCAATTTAAATTTTGAGGAACTTTTTCCAGAAAGAGCTCAGGAGAGATGGTTAAGCTTTCATCAAAATGGATGAAAAGCCTCATTTTCCCTCTTTTTTAGCTCTCCAAGACAAACATGACCTCATGCCTCTATCAGCACAGAACACTAGCACCAAGTTTCAAAATGCCATTCCTGCAGATCTCTTCTTGCCACAAAATGACAAATGATTCCTTACCCAAGGATAACTCTACACCTATGTGTCATCTCAGCTACTTCATGAAAAGTGAAGATCACCAGCACTATGCAGTCATTCACAGCCCTAAGAGATCAGCCCAATGGCCTATCAAATTTAATCTCCAGGACAGAAACCCATGCCAGAAAACATATCCAAAACTCATCTAAGATAAGTCTTTCCATCAAACTCTGCTTTGAATTGAACTGCTCAAAAAAAAAAAAAACCAAACGCACACATACAAAAAAAAGGCAACAACCCAAACTGAAACTTATACTGTCACACATCTGTTGGCATAAGGCAGCTAGAGACTGTGACATGAGATTGATAGTCTCTGCTTTCCTATTCCGATTCCTGTAAACATTTTCTTCAAACAGACTCACTGAATCGTTTAGGTTGGAAAACACGTAAAAGTGAGTGATGCAACTCCATTATCTAGACAGATATATTGTCATTCACAAGTTTAATCACGTTTTTATACTATAAAGCAATTTATCCCCTTGCCATGGATTTTACAGAGTAGTTGTAGAATACACAAAAAAAAATTAATCTGTTCTTATTATCTGTGTGTTACTTTCCCCTTTCAGTGCTGCCAGGCATTGTTCAGGAGCTGTGAAAAGGCAAAAGGGAACACCACTCCGCTCATCAACTTTCCCAAGTGCTGCAGACTTGCTGTTTAACTAAGCAAAACCCAAGTTCTTTTGGCTGCGTCCTTCCAAGGTGTCACCCCTGCCTCTCTTTATGACAGCGCTCCCGAATTCATCTGCAGGATAACCCTTCCAAATCAGAATTGAGAGAGTATTCACCACCCGCTCGAGGACCCCACATCTGAGCAGTAAAACAAGCCTTCCCTAACAACTCGGCTACTGATTTGCGTTCCACGACAGAGATCCTTCCCGCGAAGAATCCTCTGCGGCAGGTACTCAGCAAAGGAACCTCACAAGTCTGAAACACGCGGGTAAGACAGACCGCGCTTACGGTGGAGACCGACAAGCAGCACCTGCACAGTGTAAAACCGCAGGAGTCATCCCGGTCTGCTCTTCCTACAAAATCTTTTAGTTGTTTTAGCAAGCGACGTTCCAAACGCGCTCCGCTCCCCGCGCCGGCAGCAAAGCCCGGCTGGATGGAGGCACCGGGGGCGCACCGGCCGCTCGCAGCGGCAGAGCCCCGAGCCCCCCGCATCCCCTCCGCTCGCGGAGCAGCCCCCCGCAGGTGTGTCGGTACTGACCGGCCGTGGGCACGTCGGGGACCAGCTTGAGGGGCCCGATCTGCCGCAGCTGGAACGCCGTCCGCACTTCGTGGCAGCTGGGGGACCTGCCCGCCGCCGCCCCGCCGCACAGCCCCGCCGCCGCCAGCAGCCACAGCCCCAGGACGGCGCCGGCGGCCATCTCGCAGCCTGGCACACGGCCGCGGGCCGGGTCCCGGTGCCGGTCCCGGCGGCGGCAGCAGCAGCGCTGCCCTGCCCGCCGCCCGCGCTCCTCCTCGGCGGGAGCGGCCGCCGCCGCCCGCCCCTCCCCTCCCCTCCCCGCGGGGTCCGAGGGGCGCCACCGCCCCCCGATCGCGGCTGGAGAAGAGGGAGAGAGGGGAGAGAGCGCTGGCACAGCTCCCGTGACACGCCTCGGGGGGAGCTGTCCCCGCGGGACACCGACACGGAAGTTCTCCAAGAGCAGCGGTGCGGTCCCTGCGGGCCACGCAGACCAAGGGAGCGAACCGAGGTCAGTGGAAAGAGTCCCGAAAGAAGGAAGATCAGCACCAAAGGAGAGGCGCGCTCGCAGCCTGTGGTCGTTGGTAACAACAGGTACAGGAGCAGACAGAGCAGTAGGTATAAACCCCCTGAGCGCTGCAGGGTGCACGGTTTGCTTCGATTCCGAAATTCCTAGGAGATGACATGGAAGGGTCTTCGCTAGACAAGTGTTAACTCCAGCCAACAGTCCCAGCAGAGACTTTACACCAGGATACATATCTCTCTATACCAACTGCGGATATAAATTGTTCATTTGGACAAAAGCCAGCGGCAGATCTATCCTATATGGTCTGGGGGACATAGCCCCCTCCTGGGGATGACACCACCTTGAGAGCAGCCACTGTCACCATCAGAGAGCTGGTCTGTGATCTTTTCACCGCCCTAAGCAAGCTTCGGTATCAGCTGCTCTACCACACGTTTGAGAACAGAACTGCCCTCAACGCCCTTGAATATCTTCCATTTCACACAAACACTCCATTTCCAGAGAAGCCAAACCCAAGCGGTCTCCCACAAAGAGCCTCATTTGCACAGTACCTTTCAGGCATATGGAGCACGTTAGTAGCTACAAGAATGACTATTGTTTGAGGCCATTATGTGCGATTTCTTTAAGGTTACTTGCAACCTTCAACATGCTTCTAATGTGCTTCTGGAACAACGTGGGAGCCCACCTGCAGCTAATTTAACCATTATACATTCCCATAGGTAGTAATGAGAGGCTGAGCTCAGTGCTGAAGTTGCCCAAGTTGTATTTTAATAGCTAGAAGTGCAAATCCTTTAAACGATTTTCTTGTATTTTATCAAGACAATAAGAGATAACTCTCACTTTTTTTAAGAAAAAGCAATTTGATTCAGAACATTTAACTTGTAGACTAAAAAAACCCAAACTGGAAGAACAAACCAGCCATTTAATCAGGCTTCTAAACTCCAAAGCAGAGAACAAGTCACCTTTGAAGCCCTTGTTCTGAGTCCTTGGCTCATCCTGCAGTTTTCCAAGGTCAGACAAGAGCCCAGGACACCGCAGGACAAGACAGCATACCCAAAGGGCTGATGGCCATGGACATCAATACAGGTTAACTTTGCTGTCAGCTTAATATGGGTTATACAGCCAGCAAGCTTTAAGTTACATACACACGTTAACAGGATCAAATCGAGGGGGCAACAGGTAGATTAAAGAGAGATGCGTGAATAATCAGCATCAGTGAAAGAACAATTAGCATCATAAGGCACAAACTATTGTCCAGCATGTGGGTTTATGTACACAAGGAAGATAAATAAGTTGCCCCCAGTAGCATTTTGCATAACCTTGGGCCCAGTCCTAAAAGACTTTAATTCAGACAATACTCCCATTGACTTCAGTGGGAGCTCTGCCAAAAAAGAAATGGCAGGATGATTGATCTGATGAATAATTTACTTGACAAATAACAGCATTATTTGGCATATACATTATTCTATTAATATCATCAGATGAGTCCTGTGCAAGGGCTCGAGGCATTTAATTTAGTGGGATTCTTGCCATTGTTTTCAGTGGGTGGCAAGTTCAAATCTCAAATGGCTAATTATTTTTTAGCATGGTTTATTTTAATGTCTCATCTCTACATGATGGGTGTTCTTTTCCTCACCTGGCTTTTTAAGTCAGGTGACAGTTATTTTACTTTTTAATTGGTCCTCGGTAGAAGACAGTCCATTATGTTACCATCTTCAGCTCCCCTCTTCTCCTCAAAATCCTGCCAAGGAACCTGAGTTATCCACATGCCCAAATTCAGTAAAAACCATGTCAGTGAATTGTAACAACCATATATTTAATACAGGTTACTTCAATACATAATATTTATATTACTTGTTGTTTTGTGATAACTATAGAAGCATTAAATAAAGGTGACACGTTACATTTTTTTGGACTGAAGTTTAATTTTTTTTCGCCTCTGCAAAAAAATGTTGACCTTCCACACACTGTTCAGGTGTATGTTTTTGTCACTGATTACATCCATAGCAAGGAGATGGTCATTACCACCATCAGCAGCCCCAGGTGTTCACACGCACAGTCACAACCCACAGGTAACCACTGGCCTCCCTGCATCTCTGGGCTGACACTGAACCATCACACCTCTCTCCTGGCACTGCTTTGGTGACAAATATAACCTTCTGGCACCCATGAGTGTGCAAGATTGCAGACCTTTTTGGTGATCAGAATGCAGTATTCCTCTGCAGGCTCATTGTTTCATGGATATTTTTCACTTTACCAAATGTACAGTTTACAAGTGCCTGTTATATTTTTTTCTGAAAGAAAAAAAAAATATCATGCCTGAAAAGCACAGCTGTTAACTCTACCATAAAACTCATTTTTAAAAACATTATTAGGCCTCCAACCAGCCAATGATCTATGAAAGAAATACAATTGATATGACAACACAGCAAGTCAGGACAGCCACTAGTTACGAGAAAACATTCTACAGACAATGCTGAACAGAATTCTACTTTTTCATAATTTTCTACTGTTTCGTTTTAACAGTGTGAGAGCAATTATTTTGGTTCAGGCCAAAAATCCTTCAGCCCAATTACTTGTCTCCCATGGCAGACATCAGACCCACCATGCTTATTTAGAAATTACACCATGTGCAGCATATCAGCGTTCTCCCTCTCCAGATCTCAGCTCCAAGTCCCACCCTGCTACCCAGAGACTACTGTGCATGTTCTCTGGCATGAGCTGAGACCATCAGTCTAATCCCCAGAGGAGCAGCTTTTTTCTTGGTCATAAAAAATATAGCCTTGAGAAATTAGTATCTTGGCAAAGATGTAACAGAGGAAAAGGCACAGATTTTAATGACTCAATAAAACAGCACCTCCCAGGGCTGGTAACTGTCATGATCCAAGACAAACACGCTGTGGAGGTGACTGCATGATAACAGTTTTCTCATCTCAGTAGCACCAGCTCTTTCTGTTTGAATTCTTCCTCAAGCATCCTGGTCACCAAGCAGCTGAGAAGATGAATACACTCTTTGCCCTTACCTGCATGGCTCAGCATACAAATTAATTTAAACTGGGACAAGCAAGTAGTCTCTGAACTTACTCATGTGAGAAGCTGCCACACACAGTCCAAGGGAAATCAAGGAGATTACTCAAGGAGCAAAGGTTGCATAATGTACGCAGAAGAATCTAGCTCTAGTTTCACGTACTTCAAAACACCAATAATGGAAATAAGTTTCATATAAAAGAAGTCAGTAACTTACTGAGCATCTTTCAGAAGCTGCTCCCCCCAACAACAGGAGAGCCATACCACAGCAAACACCAAGAATTCATAGCTGGTCCCACAAACACCAGCATCAAACTCACAGTGCTAAGGATTATAATACACTGCAAAAAGAACATATATAGGAAGTAATTTTTTGCTCTCCAGAATGGTCCAGCTGGATGGACACACAGGGCAGAGGGATGTGTGGACTCAGGCTGGGGCACACATACCCCACTGAGCAGTTGTAATTCAGAGCACCCACCCCCTTACCTCCCACAAAATGTGTACCTGGGGCTTCCATAGTGACAGACATATGTCACATTTAAAGTGCCAGATTTAACCTTAAAATACATATCAAAAGCTGCCTTTAATTTCTGATAATCTTACAAGAACTCCTGGCTGTTTCCTCCCTGACCGGTAAAAGTCACAAGATGTTCAGTGGACATTGTTAATGAATTCAAAACAGCTTCTAGAAATTCAATCTTTTCTTCGAAAACAGTGCCCTTATTCAAAGGCTTATGGTATGGAACAAGATCATCTTCCAAAAGTACAGTTCATAAAAAATTAAAAAGATCACATAATACTTATAATAGAAGTGTTAATAACATCATTATAATACTTGTAATAGCTTTTTCTTGCAGAACATAATGCCCCAACTGTCATTTGTCTAGCTGGGCACTCAAAAGATGATTTTTAACTATGTGTCAGAATTTGAAGTTAATTAAAACTAATTGCCCACTGTACTGTAAGTGATGCCATTGCATTTCCAAATAGCTCTGTTTCCATGGGATGATTTACTTAACATTGGTGTCTCTCACTGACTGAATTCTCTGTTTGCCTTAATTGTGTTGTTCAAGTTGTTTATCTTTTCTTTCTGCCCTGCAACTTTACATGAAAGGTCATCAGTAGCAAAGTTCATCGTAAGATTGACACTTCATCAATGTGGCAGAAAGCATCCTAGAATATCAACTAGTTTATCAAAATGAATGAGCTCCTCTGGCATCTCATATTACTGTTCCCACCAGCCACCACTTTCTGTCCTCAGATTACTTGTTTATGTGCTCAGTTTTGTAGCAAAACTTTATAGCTCAGCACCACTGCTCTGGTACAGCAGTATTTGATATCTTTACCGTATGGGTGCAAAGTAAATCTCTTTAATGAGAACACATACAGCCAGAAAACAGTGCTGCTACTCCCTCACACCACTAGCATATGTGCAGACCTTTTCAACTTTCTGTGTGTCCAGAGTGTAAGTCTCCACATGTTGGATCACATAAAATGGTAGTATCCCCTCCCTTCACGGGGAGGGTATGAAGGGTGTGAACCTAGGGTTAAATAAGAGCGAAGGTAGCCAGGCACAAGTTTTGCAGCTACCCCCCAGCATGAGGGACTGGGGGACTGCAGTAGCAGGCAGGGATTATTTCTGGAAGGAGCACAAGAAACTGAGGAGGAAGAGAGGGCGCTGGATTTCCAGCACGCCACAGGTCAAATCTAGTGAAAAAGCACAGCCCTTTCTGCAACTATGACAAAAGCAGGCTGCTTGCCACCACGCTCACATACAGCGTGGCAGGTTCACATCACCTGCTCACTTCAACTCACTGAACTTTCCCCATCTGCCATCTGCAAATGGTGCTAGGACAGAATTTCTAGGACTGCTGTCAGCCTTGTGGCATCACACCTGCGGAGCCTGATGGTGGTGGTAATGGAGGCTTCGACAGGAAGCCTTTGCCATGGTAACACTCTTCCTTACAATTTGGTAGTAGGAGTTATATCAAGAAACCCAACAATACACCTGTGTGAAGTACCTGCCCTTGACCAAAGCATCTTCCAGTCAGCACACAGCATCATAAGCACCAACAACCAGTAGGGAGCTGGAATGAGCCCTGAAGGAAACTTTTGTTGCTGTAGAAAACATATTATAGAGGACCAGCTCCTGTATATTTATGTTTTCCAGCCTAAGAACATGCCTTAGAAGTTATTTAACACACGCAAACTTGCCCTGCTCCCTGAAGTCAAATCCTGCCCAAACCCATCCCAAGTGCCAAGAATCCTATTCAAGCCCAGCTCCACAGGGCAGGTGGTGGTCAGATGAGACAGCCAACTTGCTCTGTGGACAACCATCAGCTTGCCCTGCGCTCTTGGGCAGGAGCCTCTGCAAAGCCACTCAGCACAAGTCATCCACAACCTGCCTAGAGACCCACTGGGTATATGAGGGGCTGCAGGGGAAGACTGTGTTAAAATTGCTGGCATGGAGACAGACCATCATTTATTAGTAAAATCTGCAGTGGAGAGATGTACACACTGACAGACATGAAAAAAGCACCACGTGTCACCAAGCCCAACTTCCAGTTGTTTGACTCACACTATACTCCTAGTCCACTCCATTATGGAGGGCAACAGCAGCTTGATAGCCTGGAGACTGGATAAGCATTAGCAGAACAGGCACAAGTCACTGCTGAAATATGCCTGGGAAGTTTGCCTGTGTAGTCTGAAACACATGTGGTTAAAATATGCTATTCATAAAAAATACATGTTGAAAACAACTTTTTCTAATTGGCATTCACTGTTGTCACTTCTATACAAACATTTCTGCTAAAGATTTCAGTGCTGAGGAGCACTCCAATAGGAGAATTCCGAAGTAGAAATCTACACTTCAAGAAAACTACGAAAAGCTTCCTGGTTCCGTAGTGCTGGAAGCAAGTTTCACAGTTTCTCTCTGGTTCAACATCTGCCCAGTACATTATTCACTGCAAGTGGACTTGGAGAAGTGTCTCTCAGAACAGGAGCTGGAAATGGTGGAATTGGGCAAGTCACTTGCCTAACTTCTCCCACATGATCATGATCAGGGCAAATACTCAACCCCTTTGCAAACTGAGCAAGTGTGACATAGAATCAAAAAAATAAAAAGTAAGCACACTGGGCTGCATTTGAATGCCTGATACATTCTACACATACCACTGCATTTTTTAAGAACTGTACTTAACAACTTGTTTCTTTTGTTTGAATATTGAAAGTCATCTTTTGCTGTTTTGTCTTACACCATAAAGTGACTTGTAGATCTAATGCAATGAGTAATCCTGGAGCTGAAAAGTGCTTTTCAAAGTGAGAGAACGTGAACGCAACAGCTCAGTTAAACCTCGTATGTAAGTGCAAACTTTTCCCAGTTGGTTTAGCTCATGAGTAGTACAGCAATTGCTGCAATCCTTCACATAAGCAAAACAGGGGTATTTGACCCCTTTAACTCCAGCTATGGGAACTACTCTTAGCAAAGTAAAATTTTTTTCCCTGTTGCAACAGGTCTGTATTAGTGGTTCTTGCCAGCAGATCAGCAGTTTAAATTGCAGCTCCTCTGGGGAGGCATCACTGCAGCTTAATGACATGACTTTCATGGTGCTTTCATTAACAGAGGGTGTAACAAGCAATGACACAAACCCTCTGCTTGGGGGTCAGCCTGCTGCCATCCCTCCCTGAGCACACACCCCTCTCCAGGATTCCGGGCGATTCCTGGCTTCATCTGCTAGACACCAAATTTTTCATGCACATGACTCTCTCTAATCTCTCCTCTCCAAGAGAGTGCAGGAAAAAGCAGATGAGGCCTGAGCAAGTATAAATTAATGCTGACATTTGCTGGAATAACGTACTCTCTCAAGCCTCTGCATCTGACGCCAATAGAGGCTGCTGGCGACATGCATTTATATGCGACTTTCTGCTAAATCAGAGCATCATCTGAGATTATGTTTAGGAGACATCCTGAGATTTGTGATGGTCCCTAGAGCCATAGCCGAGTTCTGAGCCATCTATTCTCACTGACTGCTAAGATTTCTTACAGGCAATTTTTAGAGACAAAACTCAGGATAAATCCCACCCATGATTCACAAGGTAACAGGAAAGCTTTGTTTGACTTTGAAGTACAGATTACTCAGTGGTGATAGCACTACCTATTCTACACAGCTCATTTTCTTCCTTCAAAACCAAGTCCAGGGCTGGTCATAAGTGAGTTTCTGCCCTGCAAAGTAAATCAGGAACAAATGTGGACCCTGACACATGACACCTGTTGTCCTCAAGTTCTTCACACAGTTGGGAGTTGAATGAATCACAATTTTCTACGGAGTGGCAACTGTATGCATGCAATCTAAAATTCTTCAAAGCCAGTGCAAAGCTCCTGTGACTCCAGTGAGCTTTGGAACAGGTCTGCTGTGGCCTGGTGCTCCTGTACATGAGTCATCTCTGACCATTCAGAGACAAGGGCTCATGCCATGCTCTAACTCACCCACTTTCTGCTCTGTTTTCAGACTGATCCGTGAGGAAAGACCTACAGAATCTTTGCCCTCTGAGGCAGCAGTTCCAGCTGCAAACCCAGGAGGATCTCAGCCTGAAGCTGAGAGTGACATTATTTTTTTTAATAGAGTTTATATACCTTCCACCAAGCAACGTCTTAGCCACAGCTCTCCTCACTGACTGAAGTCAGCATGCAAGAATTTAGCCCTTTAAATTATGAATTATAGGAATAGATATGTTCAAAACAAAGCCTTAAAAGTCATCAATAAACTAGATACTAGGACTTAGTGTGTACTCACAACTAGAATTTGCACTTAAAGATGTAGCAAGCCTTTTCATGAGGGAAAACAGTACTAATGGGGTATTTTTTTAGTTCCACTTAAGGTGTGGCATGCTTCATTTGCTCAAATGGAATATAATATGTCTTTGTATTGAATTATACTTGGGCTGATTATTAAATGAAAACCATTATTCCATTATAGCCATAAGAAATGGAAATGTTGCATATGGCTGTGTGCAATCCATTAACTGGCTCATGGAGTTGAAGACCTTTCAGAGACCATTACAAATCCATCCCATTCCCTCTCTGACAGATTTTACACACTGATATCTGCACCGGATGCAAGAAGCATAAGGTTGTATAGAACCACTATTAATCAGCCTTTATATACAGTTTTTGCCAACAAAGAATATTCTGAACTTATTCTTCATATATTGTTTTTTGATAAGTATGTGATGCATGGAGAACAATTTAACTATTCTAGCAAAAGTACCTCACACTGAAGAGTTCCCAGCCAGCTGGTCTGCAGCAATGTCCACCTTAACTTTCCTCTTGCAAGACAATAATTGACCTAACACATCTTGCAGTTTGGGGATATTATCAAAGTGGGAATAAACAGGGAAGTTGCCTTAGTTGACTAATGGATCTTTGAAAATCTTCCACAATACTCCTGCTGGTATATGATTTTTTTTTTTATGCTGCATGTCATTTTCTGTGTGCAGAACTTTTAATATTAGAATTATTTACAATGATTCAGCATGATCCTTTGTTTTTGCAATATTCTTTGAAATAATCTGATCATCCAGCTATGACTCTGCATGGTTTGTGTATAAAAAAAAGGTTAAGTTTACAGTGTGAAATCAGTCTTTTCTAACTTCCTTTGTATCATCTAATGTGGGCAGTCAATTTGGATTTAAAATGACACAAAAATAATGACTCAACAAAAGATACTAGTTAAACGCAAAAGTTTGATCCAAGTTTTAACTAGGAATGTTTTGCTACCCAAAATTAATCTTTCCTTTTGGATTTGTTTTGTTACATGAATTTTCCAGGCTGTTTGATACAATCAGTTAGTTCCCTCCTTTCTCCGTTATCCATGCCATACTCACCAACTCACATCAGTACTCAAGAAGTTTTACCCAGAAATGGTGATCACAGAATGAGATTTTAGCTACCTGTGACTGACAGGACAGAGGGACACGTGATACAGAAGCTACACAGAAAGTGATTTGTCACCAAAGGAGGGGAAGAGGCTCTAATGAGTTGCAAGTATCTGGACACTTTGTACACAGCAGGATTCCAATCAAGATAAGCACAGAAGGGGGACCCTTTTAGAGGTGGTGAGATAGGGAAAACAGATCTAAGCCATTGAAATTACCAGCTGGCTCTCTTTGATCCTATCAAATAGCACTGAGCATCTCTTTTCTGATGTTCAGATAATGTTTCTTACTAACATCTAAAAGAGAAAAAAATTCAGAAAACAAACACAAGGAAGAACTAAATAAGAACTGTGAGGTGCTTGGAAAGCAGTAACATCAAGTACAGTCCAGTGTGTTGGCACTTTCATTGCCAGAGCTTTCAAATATGCCTTTACTTAAACAAAATCTTATGTAGTTTGTACATTTTCTAGCAATAGAGTGATGGCTGATGTGCTAAAAATGTATGACTCATGCAGGCTGTTCCATTCCATTTCCTCCTGAATAAAGATAACTGCTGTCATCTTTGTCTTAGGGCCAACATTTTGGATAATCTGCCTTTGACACTTATATCCCTAAGCCAGTTGGGATTTCTCCTTGGGTCAGTTCCCACCCCCTCTTCCCAAAGGAACAAAGGCAAAAAGCTGATGCAATTCCTCAAAAGTAAGGTGGCTCTGCAGTGGGTCTGGCCTGCCTTAGTCAGGCAGTAATTAATTATCTAATTAACTGATCCGAATCCCTATCCCTGTGCACACAGGGATCCACAGGCGAGCTGTGACAACTAAACATCTTTCTGGCAAGTCTGTTATGATCTCTCATAGCTCAGCACACAAGTTGAGACAGCCTCACCTCCAAGGTATCCAACCTACCTTACAGGAATGAACTCCGAACTCCAGGAGAATGGAACCCAAGGGGTTTTTCCTATTTTTGTTGACCTGTTGTTACTAGGGTCAGTGTTATTTCCAGTTACGCCACACTCCACCACCAGGAATTCTCCTATGGGCTTTTTTCTTCATTCACTAAATTCGTTCAGAAGAGCCGAGACCAGATGCTTACACAGAGGTGACAGAGAAGGGAAACCTGCCCAACTTGGCAGGATCCAGGAGCATCTGGTAGCAATAAAATATATCAGAGATTGCTATTGCACTTAAAGAGACTCTCCTCCTAATGCAACAATCTTCTAGAGAAAACCTTTCCCACAACTGGCTACAAGAACTCGACAAATTCTTTTTCTGTCTAATTTTTCCCACTGTTTTCAATACCATGTCAAGCTTGTGACCAGAAGGGTTTATCCCTTCAGTTCCTCATCAGTGGGGCACTTGCTCTTTTTTTTTCCCTCAGCACCAGTGGTTCTGAGGAAAGGAGAACAGTGATAGGAAATAGGAGGGATGAAGAATCAGAGCAGCTCAGAAAAACTATCCAGAAAACATTCTCAAGGGAAACACCTTGCTGAAAACAGGAATGGGAGATAATCCACCCTGCTAACTCTAATTCATGGCAGACATGCTCTTTCTAGGCGTTTAAGGTCCTCCTGTCTGATCAGTTCAGGCTCCCGAGTCCCTTCCTAGGAACTCGTGAAAAATCTAAATATACTTTTTAATCCCCAGGCTAAAAATCTAGTGAGCTGCCATCATGCCCACTCCAAGTTCTTTTAATAAAAGCACATCTTTTAATAGGAAAATTCAATTCTGTTGATACCTCAGCTCACCCATGAGAAAATAGGCATGAAAGCAGCACTTTTTCCTGGACAAAAGTATTTTTTATGCCAAGCTGCCTGCACTAAATCATTTTTCCTCATTTTATTTCTTTGCTGGAAAGACTCTCCTCCCAGTACTTGTTTCATAACAATAGAAAGATGAACATGCACAGAAATTTGCAATCAGGACCTCCACAGCTGTTCACTGCAGCAGAGAAATCATACAAACGACTCCCTTCTGTGCCTGCCCCTTGCTACACCATCATAAATCTGCATTCCCATTTCCTCTGGCACAAGGACAGCAGAGTTCACTGGAACTGCCAGAGCCAACAGAACAAGCTCTCATCCTTATTACTGTCCAACTGCAAGACAAAAAAAAAAATAACAACCCTGCTTTGGTAGAGCACAGAGGGTTTGGAGGTCTCTGCAGCAGCCAGGCATCTGTGGAATTGCAATTAGCTGACAGAAAGGGGCACACAAGGGCTGCTCCTGGCTTTCAGGGAATTGCCCTCTTCAGATGGAGCCTTGCTCTGTTAGGAAGCACCCCGCAGAAAAAGGCACTGTCACTAATTTAGAATTCCACCTGAAAAAGGGTAAGAATGTCACATGAATTGTAAGATTTCAGCAAGTTGAGACAAAGCTCCACAGGGAGGTAAAACTTCAAATAGAAACATAAAACTTACTATTAAAGGCAAAGCCAGTTTGAAGTATTTCATAGGGAGGAAAAAAAAAAATCAAGCTGTAAAACCTTGGATCTTCTAAGGACCACAATCCTCATTCAGTTATGGCAGCAACTGGAGGATGCATTTACCCCTCAACCCTTCCTCACTCACCTCATCACTGGGATCAGGTTATTTTAGGACGGTAATTTCTCCCTGCAGTAACAGGTCTGGCCTCAGCCATCAATCCAGTGCACTGCCAGTTGAATAAGAGAGTCTATCCCAACAAAAGCAGAACTGGACCAGAGCAAAAGCTGTTAGTACCACAAAGCTCACAGTTTAAATGTGGTATTTTACTGCTATTTAGTAATTTAACAAGAAAGCAGATTTTTCCCCATTTTAAAAAGCCTGCGTATCAGTATCTCTAGCCAGATGCTATGCTTGAATTCTTGAGCATCTCCCATTTAGAGAACATCACTGGCTTCTATTTGGTTTTTTTCACCTTTTTTGTAGGTAAAACAAAATAAACTTTTCCTTTTTACAGCCAAACACTCTCTCCAAATGACAAAAAAGTGTAGCCAATGAACTGAAAATGATACATAAGGAAAGCCACCTCTGTTCAGAAGAGTTATTCCAATTGGTTGATGAAAGGCATTCTGATATAGCCAACTTGTGTTAGAAACAGGACAGAATTTCTGCTAATAAAAAGACAGTTCTCAAGTATTGACTATTAATTTCAAATGAAATTTGCTTAATAATGCTTTAGGATAGCAGTATAATTATGTCATTTCCCCATTAGATTTAATAAGTCCTTTTGTGTGCACCAAGATGACATAAAACACATGATATACAAATAAATCAGAAAAAAGAATTACTGAATACTTCTCATAATTTTGCCAAGGATTCTGAAATTTCTCATTAAAAGAGGGCCTGGCTGCAAAGAACAAATCCATATAACAAACTAATATACTGTTGCTGAAACATGTGTAATACATACAGCAAGATTATAAATATGGATTTTATGCATCACTGTACAGAAAATGCAGTGAAATCTCTGCTTCCCACAAATGTAACAAAGGAATAAACATGTTCTAGGAATGGATTTATTGCACAAAGTTCCACATCTAAGAGGTCTCCAGAGCAGAATTACATACTAGGCACACTCTGATTGATAGCAGCTTCCACTGCAGGCCCCTTTATCCCCTAACTTATTTCCCTGTCAAAGCTACAAACTAATTTTTTTCCCTTTTTGCCTTTTTCTTCCATTCACTGACAGTTAAAACACTTCTAAGCAAGGTTTCTGAAAACCCTTTTTAATATTAAAAATGTTATACTTTCAAGGATTCCTAAAACATCCTTGCTCATGGAGTGCACTTGGACTCCATTCTCTAGTACAGGAATCCCACGCTACAGGAGAAACTTAAAACAGTCTTTTGAAGCCTGGGTTGTGTGCAAGGAATCACTGTGCAGCCTCTGACCCTTCCCATTAAAAGTCATGGGAATTTCTTTACCAAGTCACACAATCTACAGATCATCCCATTTTCCTGAAAAGAGGCACTGCCATTTAACAGAAAGCTGCGCAGTGTTCATCTTGTCCTAAGGAAGGAGGGTACGTCCTTCTGCAACTCCAGCTGAACCTTACTGACCAATCCACGAGGAAAAACAGCAAGGAAGAGATAATCAGATCCATGCTGCTGTTTTTAAAGAAAATCTCCCTTTTGCTACTGATGGAAAGTGAGTCAGCATTATCTGAATGAGTCTGTACTGCTATTTTTCCATCTGATTGTCACGTATATTTAAAGCTTTGCTAAAAATCAATCTGTAGTGCACCTTTGATGATAACACGAGCTCATTTATTAACATAAAAATTAAAATCTGACAGACACCTGCATATGTGCTCATTGAGGACTCTGTTACTGGCATTGACACTGCTACTGTTACTTGCAAGGCTGAGCATAAATCCCCTCAGCTGCAGAACTGGGGACTGCAGAGTGGACAAATATGCTGCACAGTGGCTTTCAGACACATTGCATCAATTTATTCACAAGTCCAAAGCAAAACCTGTCCTAATTGCATTGAATCAGCCTCACTTCCTTTGAAGACACCAGTTTTACGCCAAACCCTGGTAACTGAACATCATTTGTTTGTTGTTTGTATTGAAATGAAGTGCTAACTAGTACATCTCCTGTTAAAGAAAGAGTGGCATTGAGTAATTCTAATCAGTTCCTTTATGAGAAAGTCTGTTTCCCTTCTGCCCATGTTTGCTGTCTGCATGCTAATTCACCCTTGCTTCAACAGGCAGCGTTGTCACCACTTACCTAACTGAATCTGGATTTATTTTTTTTTTTATTAAATCACATTAAGGCAGGTGTAGTAAATGATTATTCACCTGGATTGCATTTTTCCTGGGATAGAGACATACGCAAACACCATCATAAGTCAGTGTCAAATATGTGCTTGCTTTAACTACACTGTACAATGACTGATTTCCTGCAGTTTGAGTAGGTTTTATATATTCTTGTCTCCTCTGTCTTGTACAGTATGCTGCCACTTACTACATTCAGTAGAGAAAACCTATGGCCTACTACCCTACATTAAAGCCCTGCTAATTAATTACAGATCTTCTTCCAATGTGTTCAGGATCAATGGGAGAAAAAAAAAAAATGTGTCCCATACTTTCCCCTTTGTTTTTCCATTTCCACACCACATCCAATGGCTCTTGTATTTAAACCCTATGCTGAATGTAATGAGATGCAAGTCTCCACCGTGTCCATGGTTACTATTTACTAACAAACCTGATGATGTCAGGAATTTAATTAGGTTGTTTCTAGCACAGAGATTTTAAACCATGAAATCATTAAAGTGTCTAATCTTTTCTTTGTTTGGATTTTATAAAAAAAGTAAACCCAAACTAAACACCATTCCTGTCACAGAAAGCTGAGCTTCTCAGGGTTTGCCAGGCATAACACACTAACAGGTTTAAGAGTAATTAACACAAGCTATTCCACACACTATCTTTTTTTTCAAACTACACCACAGCAGCAACTGCCACTAGCACTATTGGGCTTCAAGATTGTACCAGTGTTTTTATTACAAATCCTTACTTTTAAGATTTATAACTTGGCTGCAAAAATGAGCTTCAGGCTAAGATTTGGCATACAGGCTCAAGCAATTAATTTTTAGCACCAAAGTTGTTATAAACCAACATGGAGCTGGAATGTTTCTGTGAACCCCCCCTCCTCACTACAAACAAAGGAAGGCTGTGGAAATATCCCCTGAGTGTCTCTGCACGACCTGGCCTTCATCCACCTAAGCCCTGGAGCCCTTGTCCTGCTGAAGCCACCTGCTGCCCTGTGCATTCCCTATGCAGGAGAGCCCCTGCCTGCCTGCCCCACTGCCAGAGGCTAAGCAGCCTTTGATGGGAGCAAAACTTCCTTGGCCTCAAAGAGGATCCAGCCCAGAAGTCAGTGTAGGGAAGGACAGGGATCTCCTGTGCACTCCTGCCCTGGGCAAACCCTTCCAAGGTCCAGGAGTTCTTTAGGGAGTCAACAATGAAGCCACCAAGCACAAGGCAGCGAGTTCCAGGAATCCATGTCACTGTGATTTGTGTGCAAAGTTTGCTTCCAGGGCAAAGTGAACTGCAGTCACCCACATACTTATTTACACTTTTTCTTTTTGTCAAGTCCTTATAGCCCTTAAAGATCCAAGGGCCAGATTAAGCTGGTCTTCACTAGGAAGACCATTCTGTCACGGTGCTGCTGCCTGCAACAGCTCCATGTTAAAGGAATAAGGACAGGAGCAGACAAAGCATCTCCTGCACCGGGTCATCCCTGCCAGCTTAGCTCACAAACCTGGGACCACATATTGCTCCAAGGTGAGATAATCAGAGCGCTCTGTCCAGCAGAGGTACAGCCTGTGTTCAATCAGAGACAGAGACTACAGGATTAGCAGCAAGCAAGGAAGTACAGGTAACTAATACCCGTTACATTCTCTGCTCTAATCTAACTAAAGGAAAGCACAGAACTTGAGGCAGTGATGAACATGGTCCCTGACCCTCCTTTCACCACCTGCAACCCAACCTAATCAGAGAAATTCTTCCTTGAGCAAGACTTAAGTCAGAAAACAACTTTCAAGACCACTTTCTTTGCATGATATCAAGGTAGTTTCCACTAGTTACAGTGGGATGAAAATGCAGCTCATCAGAATCATACTCATATCAAACTCTGGGCCACCTGTTATGTGTCCTGCTTATGCTGATCTCCAGCTGAATAGCTGTGTATTCATTACCTCTGCATGAAAACTACTCTGCACAATGGAATCTGAGTCCCTGCAAGGAGGCTACTATAGTACAGACAAGTGACAAATGTGAGGATTACTGTAATGCCCTCAGGAGAATTAGAGCATGCCAGGAAAACTCAGGCCAGTTCATCTCTACAAAAGGGATAAAACCATTCTTTATCATTATTACCACCAAAGCTTCTTAATGTGCAAAGTCAGAGGTATCCTGTCAAAAAGCAGTAGGATATCAGACAAACTAAAGATCTCCATTAAACACAAATTTCCCAGAGTCATATTTCTGGAGTTTTGACAGCTTCCTCTTTGCCATCAAGAACAGAAATTTCATGAAAGTGTCTGAAGTGACAGGAATGTGATCACACTTAAAGAGGAGGGGAAAAAAATAAAAATCAAAGGTATAACTTCAAAGGAAAAATAAGCTAGAAGTCAAACTCAAGTAAATTAACACATGGAATTGCTAAAGGCCCCAAAGAAGAGTTTTTCAGAGCATATCCTTTTGAATAGAAAGATGTTGAAAGGTAGATTGGTAGAAGATCATTGCATTGGAGTTTTAAGACAGTGGTTTGGTTTTGTCATGTAAGATAAAAGCAACTCAGATTTACTGCTACTTCATGTAGCAAGATTCTCATGAAGTTCAAGATAAACACTGAAGAGGATTATAGTGGGGTAAGAGGGTTTTTACTTCTGAATGATTAAACTTTTCCTAAAAAATGCTAATGTGGTTTGGTGAAAGCATTTTGCTAATCTTAGCAAATTGTTTTGGTTGCAGAAGAAACCAGACTCTGAAGTTTCTTCAGTTCAAACCCACTTATTTTCTGATTAAGACTTTAGGAAATAATACAAAGATGTAAGTATTTAACAGAAGTTTTTTTGTTTGGTTGGGTTTTTTTTAATTTTGAACTTTGAAAGTGAGACTACATTTGAAGTTCTTGGCACTTAATTTTTGAATCACCAGAAACACTGGTAAAAATAAACTGAGTCAAAGGTGCAATCATCCCACATCCTAGAAAGACTGCAGAATGGGTGCCCCTGAAGAACCTGAGCTAGCATGTTTAGAATACTCTGCATCTGGATTTGGACCAGTCTGTCTCCCCAGGTTCCTCCATCTAAATTACTCTGTGAAGCCAGTTCTCATTTATTTAGAGAGCTCTGAAGATAGCACTCATCTCTGTATAGGTCAGTCTCTAAGCTTATTGGTAAAGGCCAGTCCCTTACAAACTCAAAACCATTTCATTGAATTTCTCCACAGGCTCATGCCAGTCTTCCAGAAACAAGAAGGAAATAATCTGTTCCTGTCAAAGACAAGTAGCAGTTGAAAAGACTTTTGGACAGAGGGATAGATAATTGTCCATTGTCCCCTGACAAGTTCAGTTCCTTACACTGCAGTGGTAGGTGAAGGCTGCCTGTGTTTCTGTACACACATTAGAAATGCAGGTGCCCCACCCGTTTCTAGTAATATTCTCCTCAGTTGAAATCAGTCCCTGCCTTGGGATGGGCCTTTGCCCACTGTAGGCCTCAGTCAGAGAGGAAAGCCCACATCCCATGAGGAAGGCAGCTGTTGTCCAGAGGAACGGCAGCAGTCCTGCCACTGCCCTCAGCACCGCGCCTGACACGCCAAGGGGATGGAACACAACCTCTCCACATCCCTGGGACAGCTCTGCACAGCACTCTCAGCTCAGCATGTACAGCATTTTGTCATTTAGATTTTGCTTCCCTGTTTTTTCAAGGCATGGCTCCCGAGATGAACTCCTGAACATGCGGGGGACTCCTGCATGTCACCATTTGTGAATGGGGCCCACATCAGGGCTTCTAACCCCACAGCTTTTGACGTTCCAGGAGTCAAGTAATCAAGGTGTTCTCAGGGCAGCTGGAAGTACCTGTGGGTGAAAGACTTGGCAACAATCACTTTCTTTAGAAATTTTTTAGATCAAGAGATGCCTCGTGGCTCATAAGTCACCTTAAAGCAGCAGAGAGGACACTGAAGATGAGTGAGTGAACAGCTATTACTTAAGTGAATGACAAAGACTGTTCTAACTGAGCATTTAATTACTTTGACCTTGCAATAAAAAGCATCCTCTTTATTTTTGCTCCAGATTTACATAATCAGTTTCTTTTCTCTTTGATCACTTAACAACATGCATTTCTCCTGTACAGAGCCTTGCTGTTGTTCCCATCAGACTCTAGAATGCAACTGTGTGCTGTTATTGCACAAAAAGCACAAACAGCAGGTTTGGGCACTCTGCCATTGCCATTTCACTTATTTTCATCTCAAATGCAAAATGTTCTTTGAACAAGAATGAGATGTGTGTGTCACAGTGGGGAGGGCAAAAATATGAGCTGAAAGTCAGGCAGGGTATATTGTGCTCACCACACTGTTTTTGTGGGCTGAAAGTCACCCATGAACACTCACCGTGGGGGGGGGAAATCACATTGAAAGCCAAGTAACAACCCTTGGAAAAATCTCCCCAGTACATGCAGATAGCAAAGAATTAGCAACATACCTTGGTCTTTATTTACTACTGGAGTCTGATCTTTTAAGCAAAAGGACAAAGGAGTGGGCAGAGCAAAGGAGAATTGTCAGAAAGGCAGGTACAGCTTTCAGCACACTTCTGTTACCTTCTGCCTTCCACTAGAAAAATTATGATGAACATAGGTAGAAGTAGAGGATGAAGGAGTAGGGCTAGCAAAGACAGATGGTTTAAGTCTGTGGTAACTGGAGGGTTCTTAAAATGGCTGCTTAGTTGATGTGCTCAAAAACCACAGTGCAGAATAAGGGCCTGAAGCCAAAAGGAAGGGATACAGCTTGCCCCATCAAATAAGAATTTAAGACTCCAAGCCTTCCCCTGTGTTGGGCCACAACAAAAAGTGGTAAGTGTAAAAATACTACAGGTGCATAATGAAACGCATCTCATCGGTTTAAATATTTACTCCACTAGAATGATGGCACAAGGGAAGGCAGCACACAATAGTTTTCTGAAAGGAGGCAAAGCAGCTGCAATTCATTTCAGCACCAAAAAATCAGTAGCTTAAAACCAAAATAAAAAAATACATTTGGTTAATTGAGGAGTCTCTGGAGAGACAGTGTCTACATAGTCCAACTGTGGCTCAGAAGACGTAAAACTGATCCAAAAGTTCATCCTGGGAAGATCCTAAATGAACAATTTGTACAATATGGCCTCAACAAGAGCCTTACAATAAAATCTAAAAAAAGCCTGCCCTTTTTTTTTTTTTTTAATTATTTGGTAGGAAGTTCTCTCATTCATGGCTAGGCTTCACAAACGAAGATTTGGGAAGGCTCTATCCACATTTGTGAAAGGTACGCTGGTGGCTAAAAAGGCCAATACATGACAGACATATCCAATTGCAAAAGGCACAACAGAAAGACTCCTTAGATGGTGTATTCTGCAAGACATGGTTCTTTCTGCGTAGTCTTTTCTCCTCGAGAGTGATCCTGTGTCTGTTCTCAAAGGAGACAGCTGCATTATAGATGGTGTGTCTCCAGACCTCCCAGTTGGAGGCCAGAGTAGACCAGTTATGGTGATCAATATGGCCAAGGCTGAGATGTTGTTTCAGGGAGTCCTTGTATCTTCTCTTTGGGGCTCCTCTCCTGCGGCAGCCAGTGGCAAGTTCACCATAAAGCAGGATCTTAGGGAGGCGGTGGTTGGTCCTTCATCCTGGAGACGTGCCCTGCCCAGCACAGCTGTGTTCTCAGCAACATGGCCTCAATGCTTGTGACTGTGCCTGTTCTAGAACAGATGGATTGGTCACATAATCTGACCAGTGGATGTTTAGGATTGTACAGAGACACCGTTGATGGAAGCGTTCTAGGAGACGCAGGTGGTGGCGGTAGATGACCCATGATTCGGAACCATACAAGAGAGTAGACAGCACTATGGCTCTGTAAACACTGATCTTGGTGCTTTTCTTCAAGTGTTTATTACGCCATACTCTTTTGTGGAGTTTTCCAAAGGCACTGTATGCCTTTGCCAACCTGTTGTCTATCTCCCCATCAATCTTACCATCCAAGGAGATGAGGCTACCCAGGTAATTAAACTGCTGGACTGATTTGAGCTCTGATTGGCCAATGGTGATGTGGGGATGATGGGGGACTTCCTGAGGTGCAGGTTGATAGAGAACTTCTGTCTTCTTTAAGCTGACTTCCAGCCCAAAGAGCTCAGCAGCGTCTGCAAATCAGGATGTTAAACGCTGCAGAGCTGCTTCTGTGTGGGCAACAAGGGCGGCGTCATCAGCATAAAGCAGCTCCTGGACAAGATGATTTAAGGTCTTGGTGTGGGCCTTCAGACGCCTTAGATTGAATAGACTTCCATCAGTACGATATCAGATGTAGATACCATCCTGATCATCGAGATCTGCTGTGGCCCTTTGGAGCATCATGCTAAAGAAGACTGTGAATAGGGTAGAAGCGAGAATGCAGCCTTGTTTCACACCATTCTTAATTAAAAAGGGCTCAGAAAGTGTGTTGCCATACCTGACTTGGCCGTGTTGATCCTCATGGAGTGAGATGATCATTTTAAGGAACTTGGGGAGACAACCTAAACGTTCCAAAATCTGCCACAGACCTCTTCTGCTCACAGTATCAAAAGCCTTGGTGAGGTCGACAAAGGTTACATAAACACCTTTGTTCTGTTCCCTACACTTCTCTTGCAGTTGTCTGAGAACAAATACCATGTCTGTGGTACTCCTGTTGGCTCTGAAACCACACTGACTTTCAGGTAGGATTCCTTCAGCTATAGCAGGTATTAGTCTGTTCAAGACTATTCTGGTCAGGATTTTGCCAGCAATGGAGAGCAGAGTAATACCACGGTAGTTTGAGCAATCTGATTTGTTTCCTTTCTTCTTATACACAGTGATGATGACTGCATCACGAAGGTCTGATGGGAGTTCGCCAAGCTCCCAACAGCGCACCACAAACTCATGAAATCTGGTATGGAGTGCGAGACCCCTATGTTTCCAGACTTCGGGTGGAATTCCATCAACCCCAGCTGCCTTGCCAATTTTCACCTGCTGTATGGCCTTGAGGGTTTCTCCTAAAGTGGGGGCAGTATCCATTTCATATTTTACTTGTTGTTGTGTAATGGACTGGATTGCTGAGTCTTGGACTACACAGTTGGTACTGAAAAGAGTCTGAAAGTGTTCAGACCATCGATTCAAAATGGTCTGAATGTTAGAAGCGTTTGACCATCAGCACTGAGTAGAGGGCTTTGGACCTGGTATGTAGGCCTGTATGCTGTTTTCACCTGTATCTGCGCATAATTGAGTTTTATCAGCTAGATCAATCCACCACTTGTTCTGGATGTAACAGAGTTTCTGTTGGAGCCTGCTGCATGCAAGACAAAAGGCTGTTTTTCTCACGTGACAAGATGGCAGTGCAAGGTGTGTTTGGTGGGGGGTTCTCTTCTTCCTCAACAAGTCCTGGATTTCTTGATTGTTTTCGTCAAACCAGTCCTTGTTCTTCTTGAGGGAAAACCCTAAGGATTCTTCGGAGGATTGCAGGATGCTGTTTTTAATATGGTGCCAAATTGTTTCAGGAGAGGCATCTGTAGAATCTGTGGAATGGTTTTCAAGCCTAGTTTGAAGGTTTGCCTGGAATCTCTCTCTTACTGTGGTTGATTGAAGATTGTTACTTTGGAGTCTTCTCCTTGGGATATTGCCCCTTTTAGGTTTGAATTTGAGACTGAAGTTGAGTTTACAGCGCACAAGCTGATGGTCTGTTTGGCATTCTGCGCTGGGCATCACGCGGGTATGGAGGACATCGCAAACATCTCTCCGTCGCACCAGGACATAATCAATGAGGTGCCAATGCTTAGATCTGGGATGCATCCAGGTTGTCTTCAGACTATTTTTCTGCTGGAAGATAGTATTAGTGATGGGGAGCTGTTGCTCCGCACAGAATTCTAGCAGAAGGCAACCATTATCGTTGCAGTTTCCAACGCCATGCTTGCCTAATATTCCTTTCCAGGCTTCAAAATTCTTACCTACTCTGGCGTTGAAATCACCAGGGATAATGATCCTATCATCTGCAGGCACCTTTTGGGTAAGACAGCACAGGTCAGTGTAAAATTTATCTTTTTCAGCAGGGTCAGCTTGGAGAGTTGGGGCATATATACTAAAGAGGACAACGTGTTGTTTGTTGTGGAGTGGAAGGCGTAGGGAGATAATTCAGTCAGAGTGACCTGTCAGCAGATTTTCGAGTTTGGGAAGAATAGAGTTTTTGATCATGAAGCCGACACCTGAGAGATGTTTTTCGGTTCTGGGCTTACCTGACCAAAAGAGTGTGTAACCGGCACCATGTTCTCTGAGGCTTCCTTCCTCATGAAGGCGAACTTCACTGAGAGCAGCAATGTCGATGTTGAGACGAGCCAGTTCATGGGCAATTAGGGCAGAACGCCGCTCAGGACGTCCACTATTCGCAGAATCAAGCATGGTTCTGATGTTCCAACATGCTAGAGTTAATTTAGGAACACCTTTGGAGGCAGGTGTATGCCTTTGTCTTTTGATCTTTGTGCGACCGCATTGGAAGAAGATGCCCGTTGGTCTGCGGTTAACCAACCAGGTGAAAGTGGAGATGAGCTTTGTTTAGGCCACCTTTTCTAGGCCCCTCTCCGAGTGGAACAAGCAGTGCTGTCCTTGGAAAGGCTGCTTGGTCATTCAGGGTGCTGCCCCAAGAGACTGTCATCTCTGGTCAGTCTCAAATGACCAATATCCTGAACTGCCTGCATGCAGGGTTGGGTCTGCGGCTCCCAGTGCACCTTTCACCTGCCATTTCGACCCTCATCCGTCGCTACAGGACTTTTTGCATGTGGGTAAAGCCTTCAAGCCTGCGCAATGGATTTTTAGGTGAGATGCAGTATGCGCGAAACTGAACCCACCCTTTAATCCTGAGGTTCATCTGCCAGGGCCGAGCGAGCTTGGACAGTGGCAGCGAGGTCCTCAGGACGTAGGTTTGATTAGAGTGACCTTCTCTTAGATGGATGGCCTCACAGGGCTGACGAGCTCCATCTGCCTGGGTTTGGGATTAGAGTTGCCCTTCTCCTAAAATGACTGCCAGAAGGCTAACGAGCTCATCCTGCCCACGGGTGTATTGCATCTGACCCTGCTGTTTTGACCTGTCTGGCATGGGCGACCCTACCGAAGGCGTGTACCATCACCAGCATAGCTCGCAACCACACAGGGACACACAGGCTACGTTCCTGTTAGAACGGTTTGGGCAAGTCTTACATTTTCTACTTTACTATCACCTATTTATATACAATCATAAGGAGATCCTCAGGAACAACCCTTTGTCCTGCCCACCCTTTCAGGACGTAACAGAGCAAAGCAAATATATCCAGAACATGCCGAACCTGGGCAGTAGCCGCAGGTGAGCCAAAAACAAGCAGACAAACAAACCGACCAACCGTTCTGGCCCCCGTACACATCCAAGGCTGGGGTGCCTTTCAAGGCCCCAGCTTAGCTGGGACCCCCATCACTCTAAAGGAACCCCACTATCCACCCTGACCATATCCTTCCTCCACTGTGTTACCACATATCTTCAGGTGCACTGCTCACCTGTGACACTTCATACAGGAGTGCCCCACTCTCCCTCCCGCCAATCAGAGGACCCCCATGGCCCACTCGATACCCCTCCCTCTTTGTCTGGTAATTTATAAGTTACTCACTCTCTTTTTACCACTCATAGAAGAAATAGGTTTTATATTTCTTGGTTTTATACTTGCAGAATCTACTTCAGTTTGCCTTAAGACAAATGTAACCATGTGTTTGCTTACTGAAGCCACAGTAAATCTTTATTTAAGGATTGAAAATATCCTTAGCAATGTTGTCCTGCCTTCCTAAGAAGAATAGTATCCTGATGGGTTTCTAGAGCAAGTGCAGCTGGACTTACTCTGGGTGGGAATTTTCCTTGGGGGAGTCTGGCTTCAGTTTTTCAGACCTGTGCTAGATGCCTCAGAAAATGCGTCCAGTTTCTAGGAGCAAGGAGAAAAATCCCAAAGAGGCAAGAATGCAAGCCTACAAAAAGGCTAGAGAACATTATAGTTTCCTAAGAACATTTTATCCTACTCACTGCATAAATAATTGGCAGTAAAACCATCAGAAAATTTAGCCTGCGCACAGGACCAATTAGGACATATTTCAATAAGATTTGAGTGAAAAAAAATGCTTACTTTAGTCATCTGATTATTTCTGGAAACCTTATATAGCTAATGTCTGATATTCTCCCCTTCTCAGTCCATTGGCTGATAATGAGTATAGGATAAAGCAGAATGAAATATTTGTAGGTAACTATAAGACTGAAACTTCCTTATTTGTTTAGATTCTTTTTCCTAGTTAACTCTTTTCAATAGTTTCTTTACACGTGGTTTTAAAAACTGCAGTTGGGAGTATCCTCAGGGCTTGCCTAGTGCTGTATTATGTGTTTCACACATGGAGCCTCAGACAACCAAGGCTGTACAGATCAAGGCACTTCAGGCTCACTCGCCATCAGTGAGACATGCTCTGGGGTTAGGAAAAAAAAGAGAGAAACTTTCAGATATACTAAGTGTCAGAGCTGTCCAGCCTGACATGCATGTTCAAACCCCTCTGCCAATTTCAAAGGCCCCTAAAGAGGTGGAGGAAAATGTGCTGTATGTCCCCCCATCCCTCAGCAGGAAGCTTCATAAAAGCACTTCAGCCTCTGTCCAGTGTGGAGAAATTGTGAGTGATTTTAAACAATTAATTCCTGGCCTGCAACCTCTCCTGGTTACGTTGGGGCGATGTGGCTTTAGCATCAGGGTTGGTTTGTTGCCCTTGAAGGGCACACTTTGGAAGCTACATATGAGATTTATTGCAATTGCTACAGAAGTAGTGGTCAAGTTTCTGAATCATTCCCTACAGTGTATCAGGGAAGAGGTTACAGGAGCAGAAACCAAGTTGCTATTGCAGATAAAAAATAAAGTCAGCACCATATCATTCACTACATTTATTCTTATTTCTAGCTAAAGCCACAGAGAGAACTTCCCTCAGAGCTTCATCTGAAAATGTCCCTGGGAGATGAGCGCTTGGAATCTGGCTCCAGCATTGCTGCCTCAGTAAGGAAGAAACAGGGAACAGCTCAGACCCTTGTTGTTATGCTATGATATCCTTGCTCAATTCAGGGAGCTTATTTGCAAAACAAGGTTATTTTGCTTCCTTCCTCCCACCTTTTGTATGAGCTACCTGAATTACCTTCTTTACTGAGCAGCCCTTCTGTTACAGTCCCATCTCAAGGGCAGTCTTGATATATAAACTACCACGCAGAGAACTGCCACTACAAAAACCTGAATATTTTCATTTCTTGACCCACATACTCAATAACTGTTATTTTACTGTCACATTCACAAAGATCTTTTTTGGATTTAATTCACTGTATAACTATAGCTTTCTGTACAACTAGAATACTAAAGGACTGAAATAACTTCTTAGCTACAGTCTATATATATATAACACCAAGGAAATATAATTTTAAATCTTTTACACTGTAGAGGAACAAGTAGTGGAATTTTTCCTCTGTGCGGACGTGCAGTATTTTGTGCCAGGTTAACCTAGATGGCCATGAATAATTCCCATGGTTACTATATTAAAAAGCAGCAACTGGTAAGATAGTTCATATTTTAGTGAACATCATTTGACAACCATTTTTTGAGCACTTCAACATGAATTACTTTCACCCTAATTTTAAAGGGTAATGCAACACAGTATTTAGCTTCCTCAGGTTTATATGATGCAGAGATCAGAGCAGATCTACATCAGTATCCCAAAAGTGAATTTAAGGCCACTACTACTCTTCATTTCATACTAAAGCATAGGCTGGGTTAAGCTGCAGAATTAGCTGCCCTTTGATTATACCAGTGCCAGTCCATCAGGACTGTGCCCTACTACAAAGGAGCAATCTATAGAGCACCTCATCTTTATATTTTCCACATTCATTGCACCAAAACATCTACCCAAACAATTTCTGAAGGATAAGCACCTTAAGAGACAAGGAGTTTGTGCTGTTCAAGTTTTGAACACTTCAGTGACTACAGCCAAACCCCACAAAGAATACACTATTGTTTATAGAGAGAAAAGGAATCAAATTTCAAAATAATTCACTCTCTAACTCAACCTGAATATAACTTCTAGGGATAACCTGCACTTGATTTCTTTATTGTACACTACCACAGTACAGCAGCAGTATTTCCATCCCAAGGCTCTCGCCCTCCACAACATGGCTCAGCCTTTGCTTCCCCATTGAAAAAACACATCTTTTTGCTGCAGCTGCACCTGAAAGCTGCACCTTCACTTCTAAAGGCAGGACACACCCAAAACATCAAGCATTTGGCCTTATAATGTGCCTCATAAAACTCAATCTTCTTAACCAAGCCAGTGCAAGCACAGTAGAATTGTATGGCTATAAAACCTAAACTCAGATGACAGTGTCTACATGGTCTCCATGCTGTGAATCACAGGAGGCAGCCACTGAGCACATGTCATCAGCCAGTTCTCTTTTGAGTCACCAATGCTGCCTTCATTCCTTCCTTGCCCTTCCCTCATCTGAGAGATGAAACCTCTCCCTGCAATGTAGGACATTCAACTTCGTAATGACAGAATTACTCTAAAAGATTATCTGTGCATTACTTCACTGAAAAGCCCCTTTAAAAAAACACCATAAAGCAAACAGATGTTACACATCTGATCCTTAGCATGCATCCAAAAAGAACAGCCCAGATTCCCAGGACAAATGTGTCAGCTCTACTTTCATTTAGGAGTTATCATAGCAGTTGTGGATAAATGTGCTTGTATTTGGCAAAGAATGATTAAAATAGGTTTCTTAGGAGAATTTCTATGATAGATAGAAATTTTACACCTGACAGTGCAATTAAGTCAGAGAAAAACTTCAGAAAACATTTAGTGCTTCAATGTTATAGGAACACAACATTTTATTTATTAATATTTTAAGAGGAAAAGTAGATTAGTAGAGTGAAAATCCTGTACTTCTGAGTTACTGGGGTAACCCTAACCACTATTCCAAACACACTAAGTAACGTGTTTCAGGAAGCTCGTGCGTGCTACAACACAAAAGCAGCAGTACACTGGATGCTGGTATACAACTGGCGTACCTGCATCCATACAGCACACCCATATTTCACCACATACTGGGTCCTGAGATGCACTATAAAGAACCACAGGTTGAATTCTTCCTTTATTTACATTGGCATGATTGTACTGGCTTCAGTGGGATTGGATTAGCATAACAGGAGGAATTTGTTCTTCCCTGTGATCTTTCCCTCAAAAGTGCAGCAATCAAGTTTCCCGTAAGTGCAGACAACTGCAAAACCCCCCCAGACCCTGGGTTTACCTGGACCCATCAAAACATATTTGGGAACAAACCCTGAAGAACGTACATGTATCTCAGGCCTTCATGCTTCAAGTAATGTAACAACTGCAAAGAACACATTTCTAAGTGAGCGTTCTATAAACATTATTTTCTGCAACCGTCTGCATTTTTTTTTTTTTTGCTGTAACCACACATACTTAAGTATGACTCATGCCCACAACAGAAGCCTGGAATCCCCGTGTCCCAAGCTATAAGCCAAGACAGCAAGCTATCTAGTTTCCAGTCTCCTCCTGTTTTCAGTCCAGCATTTCTTCTCACCCAAACCTCCCTTCTACATAGCATTTTACATTCAGGGAGTTTTAGAGACAGCCTTGTCCTCCTCTTCTGCTTTTTATACATAGAGGACAAATTGTGGCTGCCCAACTCACATGGATTGACCATTCTTCAAGACAACCCAAAGCTACAAGGTCACTCCAACTTGTTTTGGAAGCACTGTGTTGTAGAGGACTTATTTACACACACATATATAAAAAGCCACAGCAGCTCTGCTAATATCTTGACATCTACTGTTCCTGGTCATCAATCCTGCAGCAGGCTCTGTGTTAGCTCATTCTCTGTGCAAGGCAAAGAACGTGATGGGAGTGTTTGCAATTTATGAGTATCCTCTAAAAGTCTCTGCACACACCCCACAGACATCACACATTTCTTTTGTTTCAGTGAGCTGATACTCAGTGACAAACGGCACTGGCCGATTCTGTGCTTCAACTAGGAATGCAATTAGCATAATTGGCTGTTAATCTACATATAACAGGGACCTGGGACATTCTCAGCGTGCAACTCCTCTGCCCACAGAGGATCCATTTGAGTTTACACTAGGGCTAAATCCAACCTGTAGTGCCTGGTGCTTGTTACAGCACTCACTGTGTTTCTTCCCTCATAATGAAAAAGAAATCAGGAGATGAATTGCAGATGCAGCCAAAACCTTCCTAGCCACATTCAATTTGGTTTCTTTATATTAACTTATTCCAGATACCATGAGATGTTCAGTTGCACAAAGGCACAGACTCAGATGTCATATTAATGTTATCTATTATTCTGTGCCTTTGGGAATGGGGAGGGGAGCCTTAAACTGCATATTTTTAACATCTGCTATTTTAATGCAATTTTAAAAAAATTATTTCTGAGCTCTGGAGCAAAGAGATTATCGGATGGCAGAGTCCCTCAGAGCCTAAATTAGGTGTTTCAGGTCACAGAAATCTCTCATTTCAGCCTTTTTTTAGAGGCACACAGTACCTGGGGAGAAAGTTCTGCTTGTTTGCATCTAGCAACATGCAGTGTAGAAGAATGAGGATTTATTTAAAGCTACATTTTAAAGAGAAGATGTGACTGTTAAATGATGTTGAACACCGAACTGAATGTGCTTTGAACCCCCTTCCTGGCTGTGTGGAGAGGAATCTCTGCCAAATGAATCAGAAGACTTCCACTAGGAAAACTCACCTGCCCTACACACAAGAATAAGGATGAAATTCTGTCCTGAGGCTCATTGTGCAAAGGGGCAGTGAGAGAGAAGGAAAACTCCTATCTCGAGCTTAGATTCACCGTTTTGGGCTTTTGCATGGAGGAAAGCCTCTGTCAGAGCTGCATCTGCACAAATGAACAATGGATTGCCCAGATACCGGTACACACGCCCCACAGGTGCTGGGCTCACCCACCAGCCAAGCTCATCCTCAGGGACACGGGGATTTCCCATCTAACTGCCCAAACAGCCAAGGACACAGGACTGGGGAGATTTAGCTAAAATAGCTCCATCTCGTGACTCCTGTTAGTATTACATAGGACTATTACTAAAAAAAAATGCATTGGTTTTATTTTAGTTCTTTCAAACTGAGCAATATCTTGTACTGGAGGAGGTTTCCCTTACCAACACATTTTCCATACACAGTGTGTTAGGGCTGTTAGCAGGAGATCCCTGCAGAAGTAATTCCCACAATTCCCAAAAGAATCCCTGCAGACCTTGGGCCCGTTGCTCCCAGCCAGAGCTGCCCTCCACATGCCTTTCGCTGTCTGTGTTTGGAGAATATGCTCCCCAGCCACTGTGGGTAAATATCTTCCAGGGAATGTACTGACCCCCTGCAGACAAGATCAGGTCTCAAAAAATTCCTAGTACACAAGTCCCTATGAAACAGGGTGGGGAAACACTCAAACTCAAATGCAGAGAAGCAGTGGTCTAACAGAAAGGGTTCAAAAAGGCAGTGCCCACCACACCACAACCCTTCCCAAACCAGAAAAATACCCCACCTTGTTCAGGGTCATTTAGACACCCCACACTGCAGCACTGCCCCTTTAGAAGAGAGGGCTTTCCAAAAATTCTCAGCCGTGTTCACTTTCTGTCCCAGAAACATGGACTTAATCATGAAATCTGACACGACTGAAGTCAGAGGTTTTGATCCCATGGATTGTTTGTACACTTAATACAGAAAAGCTGTATCTGATTTTGTTGGTTCCCACTAACAATTGGTGCAAAATGATGAGGTATTGATGTTATCGGAATTCTTTTCTCATTACATCAAACTTCAGAAAACATGCTGTGGCAATTTGCACTCGTGACATAATGAGTGTCAATTGCTACAAAGGAAGCACAGACAATCTGAGAACTAAGAGACACGAGGATTAAAGTGATTCTCTTCAACACACACTTTTATCTTAACTAGGAGGAGTCTTGCTATTAAATTCCACAAGCAAGCACAACCCTGAAAAATTCAGTAGCAGTGCCCAATCTCCCACATATTACAGCGCAAGGAAGCATTAGGAGGATCTGGTTCTCCTTAGGAAAGCCACAGGGCTGTTGTGTCCCTTTCCAAATATTGACAGTGACACCCCCCACTTAGAGCGTCAAGGAAAGCTCAAGCCTCCATCCTCAACTCATCTCAGTGCTTTTTCAGTTCCCCCCTCAATATTTGCATGTCCCAAATTTTCTCTCCAATTGTCTTTGCAGTAGAAACACCGTCTCGGCTACCTCAGAAGCACCTCTTTAGCCCCTCCACTCCAAAATCCCTTTGCCCCAAGGCTGCTGCAGCAACAGCCCATCTGTGCTGGGACCGATGTTTTATCACTGTTTTGGGCCAGGTTCTGCTCCCAGTGCAGGAGGAGGAGAGAAAGCAGTGCCTGCTTTGTCTGTGCTGCACCTCACAGCAGCACAAGGCTCACCCCAGAAACCCCACATATCACTCCAGAAGCTGAGAGCCACCTGCAGCCCACAGTGTGTCCTCACCTGCTTGTGAATGGCCTCCAAAGGAGCTCATTTAAAGCTTCCTTTGGTAAGTATAGATTGTTTAGTCTTGCAGTGCAGACATGCCTAATCCACAGTAGCAGCAGATTAGATCAAACACTTGTTATTGTTTTGCTATGGGAAGACTATTTTTAAGGGAGAGGGGAGGTTGGAAACCTGTGTCATTTCCAAATATATGGCAGTTATTAACTAAGTAACAAAGTTTCTATAATTTTTTCTCCCAGTCATCTAATTTGGGGGGGTTTTGCCTGTTTTATTCTCATTTTGACTTGTCTTGAGACTAAGAGCTTTTTATGCAGAGATCATCACTTTCAATACATTTATACAGCACCAAGCACTAAAGAACATTAAACATGTGGGTCTTTAACACTATCAAAATACAAATGTATAATCATATGCTGCATCACTAACCTACAGGAAGCACAGATGGTATAGCACCCAAGAGTCCTGGGGCAGGACTCCTTCCATTCTGCTGCACAACGAGGCAGTGCAATAAGTCACAGCCTAAAACTAAGCTTGTAAGCTTGGGAATTATGTACCTAAAAAGTTTACATCTGACTTTTTGAGGCAGGGGCCGGGTTGGCTCCAGCTTACTGAGATGCTGTAGCTGCAGGACACTGAGCAGTAACTGGAGCACATACTGGTCAAGACCAGATACAGGCATTAAAGTAGTTACTGCCATACTTTTTTGGCCCCTGAAGTCTATCTCAGCTGGATGCACTGCAGTGTAATCACCTTGACACACAGACACAAGAGCAACTTCAAAGAACTCCTCTGTGATAAAACAGCACGACTTGCCTGAGCTCAAGCAGGAGCCCTCAGCTGCAGAGGTTAAGCAGATACAGTTGATGCCCCAATTGAGCAGAGCTAAAAAAGGAGATTATGTGAGTGCATTTGCTCTTGCCTTCATTCCTCCTGTCCCCCAAATGACTAAAGCTTTGCCCTGTCAAACTCTGAGAAACACTGTGCTCCATCTGTTAGTCTTGTCTTGCTGCTTTTCCTGTAGAAATACAGTGGTTTTCCAAGTTAAAATCAAGGCCTCCAGATCCCTGATGCTGTGTGTCTAGAGGAGGCATTATTAGCCTGACAGATTAACCAGTTTGCCTCTAGATTACTCACAAAGCCCTTAGCTGAGCCCAGGGCTGAACTCAAGACCTGCCTCCCAGCCAGTCCTTCAGTAAGACTTTTCTTCTCTCCAATAGGATCTGTGATTTTTCCATAGAAAAATTGTAGAAATTATCTGTTACCATTTCTGCACATAAATTTCTGTATCTGAGGTTGACAGAAGGAAGAAAAACAAGACAATGGGGAGTCAAGTCAGAGAAGGTAGCATATGATAGCTGTCAAAACTATTCAGAGCTGAGATTCCCAGGTTTATACACCCAAAGAACTGAGTCAGCTTCCTCCCAATAAGCATTTATTGGGACCACTGACCACTTCCAAGGTCAGCATGTGCCAGATACTAGCATTAATTACAACAGAACAAACAGCTTTTAGCAATCATGAAATTCATCATTCTCCAGGTGCTGATAAGCCTGTTCCCAGTCCTACTCCAGCTTTGTTATTTTTAATAACTTACTCTGGAAGGATTTTGAATGTGAGTTCCCTTTTCCATTCATTCCTTTCTGTTAGTACAGCCAGGGATTCTAGCAGTTGGTTTCAAGTGATATTTACTGCTAAAAGCCTGCCAGACATGCTGACTGGTAAATATGCATTACATTGAAAAAAAAAAGAAACCTCTCTTTCTGATGATGCACTGGATTTCTGTAGTCAGCTTCACACCACCTAGACAATTTCATACCAAGGGAAACTCTAGTTTTGAATTCCAGAACTTCAAATATTAGTAGCAGCATAGAAAATGAGCACAAAAAATGGTGTTGTCAGTGGCCTTCCCTCAAACAGCCAGCAACATTCTTAGCCAGTAAATACTAAAGCCTGTAGGCTCCAGCTCTAGTCTGTTATATCACATATTCCTGCAATTCCATCTTCTAGTTCAGTCTTGCTGGAGACTTACTGCACTGGGACCTTAGGAGGGGACACTGAACTCTTGGGGGCTTGTGCTGGTTTAGCACTTGTGGACCCTTCCAGCCACAAAACTTCATGGGTGGTCAAGGTAACCCTGATGGCCACAGCAGCTTCCCTTATGCACTTCATTAAGGACATGATCAGTAGGTCTGACAACACCTCTACTTCCACTGAAAACCCAGGTGCCTGTGCAGAGCCTCAGCTGGGAAAAACCTTTGAACCAACCGCAAAGCCCCAGGAAGCCCTTTCCAGCCTTTTCACCCTGGAAAAAGGAACCAGGGGGGTAAGGGTTCCTCTATTCTTCTCTCATTCCCCAGGTTTCACAGCTGGGGAGAACCCAAAATAACTTTCACAGAAGAGGACAACCCAGCCTTGTGAGATGTTTCGGTCAGGTCTATGCACACAACACTCAGTTTTGGAGGTCAGACCACATGGAGGCCTGAAAGACTTTCAAATGTGTCAAACTGACATAAAAATCTAGTTGGTGCAGTAAAAGATGCAGAACTGAATCTAGATTACAAAACAAACTCACAAAGCCTTCAGTAGTTCAGATGCAGCTCATACTGTGCAGAACTATTACAAAAACATTGCTCCAAAAGCACTTCCCAACATCTGCACTTTTTAAAGTCACAATGAATGGCTGCCAAATGTTCTGTTCCTGCTGTTTTTCTCAAAAATCATGTCTTGGCAGAAAAAACGTTACATCTTTTCTGCTGCAATGTCCTTCCTGTGCCAGTTACAATGCCAAGCATCATTTATAGCCACATAAAGCCAGAATGAGCTTATGCAAGACTGTCTAAGTAAACCCAAATTGAATTGCAAACAGATCCACTTCTTTGTGTAGCAAATCTGTTATCACAAATCTAGGATCTAGAGAAGTGCAAGCCTGTATAACAGAAAAGCTCATCAGTTGAGTCCTGTTGTCCTCACTCAGGTAGAATCATATAACCATGTAGGCTAGAAAAGACCTTTCAGGTCATCAAGTCCAACCCAGTACTACCAATCCTAAACCATGGACTAAACCCTGTTCCCTAAGCACCACATCTACATGCCTTTTAAATACTTCCAGAGATGGTGATTCCAGCACTTCCCTGGGCAGCCTGTAAGAGGCTGGAGTCTCCCTTGCCCTCAACAGAACAGGATGAGGGAGAAGAGCTGGGCTGGCAGCACCCCTGCCCCTTACCTCCCTTGCAGGTGTAAGGCACTGTAAAGCTATACAAGAACTACCAGGTCTGTTTGCTTGTCATAATTTTGCATTTCAGCCTTTCACAAAATTAAATTAACCTTCACCTACACCACTGTAGCCTCATTTACAATCAGACAATTATTTCAAGGTAACACAGCAGCAGTTTGGAGAACTTTGAGAAAAGCAAACTGGAAACACAGCTCTGAGGGATGGTGTCATTGAGCACTGAAGAGCAGGTGATATGACTCATCCCATTACTGTGCATTACAGGATGCTAATTATGGCTCAAGAACAGCAGGGAGATACAGGTATGGAAAGAGTGGGGACTGTCTGAAAGTGGTGGACACACTATGAGAATGAGACCTGGATTAGACCGTGACATACAATTTCAAAGGGACCAGGTGAAAACATTGAAAATAATGGGCATCTTGCAATGAAAGCATTGTCAGCTCTGGTGTTATTTCTTTGCAAAACCTGGAGCTTTTCCCTCTGACAATCAAGTGGAGGAGGAGGGGGTGTGCGCACACATGTAGACACCAGGTATTTTTAAAGCCTGTTTTCAATATACTTTTAAAGTTAAAAAAAAAAAAATCAAGGGGGAAACTTCATCTTTCAACAATCTTCTTTCAACCCCAAACCATAGTGACTATTTAAGGAAAGACACAATGAAAACATTTCCTTCCCTTGGAGCTGTTGCTAGAGATGCAGTCCTCAACTGACAATCCTTTCTTCCCCAAGGAGGGACCCATTGCTATGTATTGTACACTAGACATTCCTGTGACCCCATTTTCTCAACTCAGCCCACCTCTTCCTTCTGCTCCATCTCAAAACATTCATACAACATCCATAATCGGTGCACAGGCAGAGTGCTCAGCCACAAAATATCCATAAACCCTCTTTTAATCAGCAGAGCTGAACAGCAGAGCCCATGATGGCATATCCCACATTCCACAGCTTTTCTTCACACATCTGACCACAACACACTACACAAAAGAGGTTTCCCGCAAACTTTTGTATGAGTCTGGTTTTACATCTGGTTCTTAAATTAGTGCAGTGTAGGTTACTGCCCCACAATGCCAAAACATCATGATATTTGCAAAGAGGAGAAAACTACTTACATTAAGATATTTTTCAAAAGCACTGAAGTCCCCATCAAAGAGTGCTCAAAATCCTTCTGGAAATTGCTTCTTCACTCTATTTTAATCTTCCTATAGAAATAACACATTTAACTGGCGCAGAGATGCTGAACAAGCAATTAAAAGGTCAATCCTAGCACCCAGGGCTATTTCAGTCCGAGGTATTATACCATACCTATCTATATTAAAAACACTTCAGCAAGGTTTCAAAGCCACATGTCCAATAGTTCAGAGATCCATTGAGCTTTTGTATTGCTTCCTGAAAAGACTGTATGATGATAGTCTAATTACATGATCACATCTTACTTTTCCCCAGAAGTTCCCCGTCTCATTTAAGACACAGAATAAATGACAATATTACATTACATCTGTTGTGACCTGTACTTACCCCGTGCTCCTCTTTACTGCACACTGCTCAAAGCAGTGCACTAAAGAAAAATATTTCTTTACAGCCTCTTGCAGTGCTCAGCTCTTGCATCCAAGCACTTCAAACAAATTATTTTTACAATAAAACAGGGGTATGAGGCGCTTTTACTCTGTGTATAGAAAACAGACTCTGCACCTAAGATAATGCACTCCAGAGCTTCATCTCAGCCAGCTAACACCAGCTTTCAAACCTCTTGATGTGATATTTGGTTCTTGACATAGAACAATACATCGTCAAACCTGGCTTAAGATGATGTTTAGGACTCTGTGAACCGACTGAAAGATAATGGATATACAAATATCCAAGTCATGAGACTCTTCACTCCTAGTTTTCTTTTCCCATCTCTCCATTTAGCTTTTATCCTTTCTACAGGTCAGCCATGCTCATCCTCTAGAGCTCCTGGATGTCATTTGGCCACTAGAAAAGGATATGGGAAAACACATTTCTGGGGAAATGGTTATGTACCCTTGGAACTAAGCCCACGCATTGCCAGGATGAACTGGGAGGCAGCTACCAAACCAAATCAATTCTGTCTGCAAGACTGGAGAGCATGTAAAGACCTCTCACTTGGTCAGGTTCAGATGGCGCTTCCCTACAGGAGCAGAGGCCACCCCATTAAACCAAAACATCCTGTTTTAGTCCACAGCTCAGTAGTCTTACACCTTTTTAAAAGAAAAGTTAATAAAACAGTACCTGTATAAATACATGCACCATTCTTGCTGAAGCTTCCCAAAACGATCCAGCTTAATGCAGATATGCCAACTGGAAGATTTTAGTCCATGGTACTTGCATTCTGATGACATTTAGAAGGGGCACTAGACCACTTTACCTGAAGGTCCAGAGATTAGCTCAGTGGGTTAGAGCATGGTGCTAATACCGTCAAGGATGTGGGTTTGATCCCTACATGTGCCATTCACTTCAGAGTTGCACCTGATGATCCCCATGGGTCTCTTTCAACTCAGAATATTCTGTGATTCCAGCTCCATCTCTGACTATGCAGAAAATGAGGTTTAAAGTAGTTTCTTTAAACTCCTGCAGTATGAACAAACAGCACTTCCCAGGCAGGCCCACTGCTGGCTGATGGGCACTCCAGGGCCCCAAACTGTCACCTGGGGGCCGTTGTGCTGTATGCACACACCCCACTCCCCCCCATTCTGGTTGCTATGGAAACAAAGGTGATGGCAGCACTAAGATGGAAGCGGGGCTGAAAGGGTGAACTCAAATTAACATCTGCACATGGACTGCGAGCAACTGAAGTCAAGAACACCAATATCTCAGCTTGTATTTGCCTACTACACATCTAAAACCTCACTTGCAAACTTCTACATTTGAACTCAGCACTTTTGACGTTCTCAACACCCCCTTAGTATCCTGTGCTGAAGTATGGATATTGCCATTCTATAACAATAGGAAAGAAAGCAACAAACCCACAGAAGTGCCTCTGCTCCCACTGCCACCTCCCCTCCCACTGGCACATCAGCCAGCAGAGCAAGCTCTGCAACTTTTCCCAGGAACTAAAAGAAGCAACATTGGAGCAAAAGTATTGAGTGTCAGTGGTGATAATGAGAAAGTTTTGTCAGGAAAGAACAGATACCATCTGACATATGGAAACAGCAGCAGTAATTTGGAAATTAGAGACCCAGGCATATGCTTTCTAAAATTATCCATGAAACTAAAACCAAGGGCAACATACTTAAAATGCTCTTACACCAAGCCTGCAGACAGCCTGCATGCACACTGCAGGACTGCTGTCTGAACTGGACTGGCAAAGCAGCCTCCACTGTGTTGGACCTGGAATCTGCCTTTGGATGAGCACAGACTCCAGCATTAGCCTGTCCATCCCCACCTCGAATGCCGATGTCTCTAGCACTATGTGTTGCTGTAACCCTACTCACAAGACACACTCAGACATAGTTTTGTAGGTAGTTCTTGTTTCACGCCAGATTGGTCAAAGTATTCCACATTTATTTTAGTGCTGGCTAACTGACTTTCCCCAGGATAGCACTAAGCACATTTGTTTGATGTGATTTTCAACCAACTGCAGAAAGAAGTGGCTTCCCAGTCAGTCTCTCAAGGACAAAAGTGAGAGTGCAGACAATATTTGTCTGAAAACAGCCTCAGTTGCCACTCACCATGACTCTGCCCTCAGACAGCTATTCCTGGGTGGCAGCTGCCCAATAACTCACCCTGCACTAACAGAGGAGGAAGAGCCCTCCTGGCACTCAGAAGCAGTGGGTCAATGACAATCACATACAGACAAGGCAAAACATGGGCACTGGTTAACCAGGACAGTGCTCGAGGATGTTAATTTAACTCAGCCACAGCTTCCCCTGGGGAGCTTGCAATAAAGGTAAAATTCCCAAGTACCTGTGAAGCATCATGAGATATATCAACCACCAGCACTGCAAGGTTCTTTTTTTACCAGTCATTCCCCACCTTTTCCTCACTCTATCAAAACCTCCAGTTTCAATTTCTTGGTGTCAAAACAAGAGACTTTGACACCAAACTGTGCAACAGAAGTGCTAGTGCTCTGCAGTTACTTTACACCACTTGCACTCCAGGGACACAAGCCATTGAAGTCAGTGACCCTGGTTCTTCCCAGGGCTGTTGCTGTGCCAGGGAGCACAGGAGCAGTGCCACAGTACATCAGACAAGGTCAAACACAGTCTCTGCTGTACATGAAACAGGCAAACTGAGAGGAAGCCGTTAGTAAGAATGCAAGCCTAGGAATAGCCCTGCTGTGGACAGTCAAAAGCAGGGTCACTTCTTGTGCCTCTAAATGACACCTTGTCGTGATTCAACACATGCCGTCTCATCTGTCATCATCATGGCTGGGCTTTGCGAACGAAGATTAGGGAAAGGTCTCTACCCACGTTTGTTACAAGCGCATTGATGGCTAAAAAGGCCAATATGAGACAGGCATGTCCGGTTGCAATAGGCACAGCAGGAAATACTCCATAGGTGGTAAATTCTGCAAGGCATGATTCTTTCTGCGCTGTCTTTTCTCCTCGAGAGTGATCCTGCGTGCATTCTCAAAGGCATCAGCAGCGTTATAGATGGTGTGTCTCCAGACCTTCCAACTGGAGGCCAGAGTAGACCAGTTATGGTGATCAATATGGCCAAGGTTGAGATGTTGTTTCAGGGAGTCCTTGTATCTTCTCTTCGGGGCTCCTCTCATGCGGCAGCCGGTGGCAAGTTCACCATAGAGCAGGATCTTAGGGAGGTGGTGGTTGGTCCTTCATCCTGGAGACGTGCCCGGCCCATCGCAGCTGTGTTCTCAGTAACATGGCCTCAATGCTTGTGACTGTGCCTGTTCTAGAACAGATGGATTGGTCACATAAACTGACCAGCGGATGTTTAGGATTGTACAGAGGCAGCGTTGATGGAAGCATTCTAGGAGACGCAGGTGGTGGCTGTAGATGACCCATGATTCAGATCCATATAAAGAGTAGACAGCACTATGGCTCTGTAACACTGATCTTGGTACTTTTCTTCAAGTGTTTATTACACCAAACTCTTTCATGAAGCTTTCCAAAGGCATTGTATGCCTTTGCTAACCTGTTGTCTATCCCCCTGTCAATCTTTCCATTCAAGGAGATGAGGCTACCCAGGTAATTAAACTGCTGGACTGATTTGAGCTCTGATTGGCCAATAGTGATGTGGGGATGATGGGGGACTTCCTGAGGTGCAGGTTGATAGAGAACTTCTGTCTTCTTTAAGCTGACTTCCAGCCCAGAGAGCTCAGCAGCATCTGCAAATCAGGATGTTAAATGCTGCAGAGCTGCTTCTGTGTGGGCAACAAGGGCGGCGTCATCAGCATAAAGCAGCTCCCGGACAAGATGGTTTAAGGTCTTGGTGTGGGCCTTCAGTCGCCTTAGGTTGAAAGGGCTTCCATCAGTATGGTATCAGATGTAGATACCGTCCTGATCCTCAAGGTCTGCCATAGCCCTTTGGAGCATCATGCTGAAAAAGATTGTGAATAGGGTTGGTGCGAGAACACAGCTTTGTTTCACACCATTAGTTATTAGAAAGGCCTCAGAAAGTGCATTGCCATAACTGAGTTGGTCGTGTTGATCATCAAGGAGCGAGATGATCATGTACAAGTGCACAAATAGGGAAAATGGACTCAGCAGTATTGGAAGAACCCAAATGTTTGAGAAAGGATTTTGATGGCAAAGGCAACGACTTAATGGAGCATGTCACATAAAAAGTGAGAACAGGAACAGTGACACTTGTGGAAGGAAAAAAAGATGAATAGGGCCATTAAGGTGGCATCATCAGCCTAGCAGAGGGAACAGTAAATAAGCAACCAGGTTGGGAGAAAACATGTGGTAGTTACATAGGCAGTTGGATAATCAGACCACATATGGTCATATTAACCATGAAGCTTTCGTGAAATCACTGAAGAATGAATTCTGCCACAAAGCCTGAGAGCACAAAGTTTACTTAAAAGGATAGACAAACCCCAACGAGTTAAGCATGTTCTTCAAAAACTAACATGCAGAAGGGACAACATCATTTCATGCTAAACCTGCAGTCAGCTGCACTGGGACTAGACCCTCGACCTTTTTAGTTCAGAGGTACTATTTTGATCTGGTATCCATGAGCACAAGTGCCACATTTTCCCTGTGTGCTCAGGCTGTTAACCTACAAGAACCTGCCATACTCTCTACTGACAATGCCACGTTTTGCTGCTGCAAGAAAGTTAAGGAGTGGGATAATGAACTCATTCTCAACCTGTACCCTCTAAAACAGCGATAGAACTGGGTATGTGAGGTGAGCTCAGATAATCTGGAAACACAAACAGGGAAGGCACTCCTCTCCAGAGGGAGAACTAGCAATCCTGAAGTATCACTCTGAACTTTGTATAAGGTAATCACTTCAAATATTTCAGGTTAAAACCTACCCAAAAGTAAGGGAAAAACTTGCTCTGCACAGCAGACTCAGCTAAAGCTGTGCACCAGTCCTTCAGCAGCACATGGGCTGGGCAGCAAAATCTACCTTACACTTACAAGTGGGGCTGCTTGTTTTAAGTTATCTGTCTCAGTGAGACACTGAATAGGGGTGTCACTCCAGGGAAGAATGTCTCCTTTGCAGCAGTGTGCCCAGTTGTCATCCTTACCACCCATACTGGATACCTTGCCTGATATCTGCAGTAAGGAAAACAGACAGGTCAATGATTCTTAATTTTGGCACTCTGAGCAGGGAGTGCCAAGCCTTTGCTGAGCACTGACAGCATGCCTTTGCAGTCACGTATCCATCAACATTAATATCCAGTAAATGCCACAGTTCTCCCCTCACTGCTGGTTTTACACTGCAGTCAAGACTTCCAGAGCCAGCAGTACCACACATTTGCATCTCCTGCAGTGCCGTAGCCCTGCTACCATTGAAGACTGAGGTCAGAGTCAGGATTAGCATTTGATGCCTTTAGGATCTTGTGGCTAATAAAGGCCAGGATAATGGTATGAAAGAAACAAGGAGTTGTTTCAGAAAATTGAAACAAGTGACAGGGAACAAAAATCCTTCTCAAACACTCCATTAAAAAACTGAGGTTTGGGTTTGACAAGATGATTTCAAGTCTCATGGAGGCATCCAAAACCTGGGCCAAGGTCAGGCACAATACAAAAGAAAACAAGTAAATATTCATGCCTGGCTTTATGCCTTTTTAAAAATTCAATCCAGCTTCAGTCCTAATTTTCTTATCATTTCTTAGCACTGCTGTCACCATGTATGAATTATGTGCCATTGATGTATGTGCCCAGTGTAAAGATTAATTGGAGAACAACAATTCAGGAGGGGCAACTTAATTCCCTTCTGCAGGTGCTCTGTAGTATTTCACACAACTTGTGGCCAGGACAATTTTATTAGTTCCATGCAAGAAGACTCATGCCAAGTGCTGTTGCTCAGCCTTGGGTAGCTGAAGCTGCTGCACAAATTCCAGGTCATGGAAGAGGTTGGGGAGGGGACAATACAGGTAGGGGGGTACCTGTTAGTTTAAAGACAGAAAACATTGACAGCTCAAATATATCAAGATGAAAGGCAAATGCACAGACCTTTACTTCAGACAGAGAGATTCTCACAGCAAGGGCTGGGGCAATGATGCCATTGCTTTTGGCTCCAAAGATTGGAAAATTAGAGATTGTGGGGTGGAATTTCCTTTCAGTTGCCTCAGTTCTTTCAAGAATAAGAACTAAGCCTGATATTTACCCCTCGTTTTGGGAATAATTATCCAACAGCATGAAACTCCTTCGCCTAATTTGGACAAAAGCAAAGCAAAGACTATCAGATTAATCCTGCTGGTACAAAAAACATTACAAAAATGCATTAACAGATGTTGTGCCACTACTTCAAGGAGACAAAAGATAGTGTTACTGAGGACAGGAGAATGAAGCTCCATAGCCACCCTGCTCAGCCCAGATTCAGGTGTTGGGAGAAACTAGAAACTAAATATTTAAAATAGAAAAACTTGTCCAAACAAATTTTGGCAGTTGACAAAATTTTTACAGTTTTACAGTTATAATGCTCTGAATAAGAGGGTCTACATAAATACATTTTTACATATTTTTACATCAGCTCTTAAAGTCAAATCTCGGTCCTGCAGCTGACTCAGAGCTCTGCTCCTGGTACAGGAACTTTTAGAGGTCTCACCAAGACTGCCTTTTTTTGTAATTTAATACAAATACCAATTTCAGCATGCAAATTATGTGTGAGGCCAGCTCTTAGAAGAGCTGGCTATCCTCAATTTCCAGGAAAGTTAGGAGAGTCAAAGAATCCATAAAGGCACAGGATCAGAGTACATTAGAAAATGGATGATTACCATGTTATGAAATCCTGATACATTCAGTTAGTCAATGCTTCTGAGGAATACAGGAGTAGGCAATAATAGGAACTAATAGTTCATTCCAAAGAATTAGAGAAAACTAGAGGCAGTAAAATTCTGCATTTCAGCCTAAGTATTTTTAATATGTTTCTAAAGAGATGGGGGGGAAAGTCAGCTGTAAGTATTCTCTAGATAGAATAATTAAGCCTCCACTCTGACATGTCTCTGTAGGCATTTATTTTCCATTACTAGAGGATCAAAAATATAGTTTAATTATCCATAGAATTCTAAAGGCATACTCCATTTTATTCAAAAAATCATTGACTGGATTACAGGAAAAGTCCACTAAGCTCCCATATACCTTTAATAAGGCAAAGCAAGAGACAAAGGGCAGCCCCAGGAGAGAAGAGGGAAAGGAAGGCAGGAATGCACTGCAGTGGCAGGGATCTCCCAGGCCAGGCTCTACAGGGATATATCCAGGGTCACCTTTATCCATCCTCTGGGGATTCCTCCACTTTCCCAGGTGCTGGTTCTAAGCACGGATGAAGTTCCACATGCACATCACCACACTCATTCACTGGCCTGGATTTCAGCAGGGGATTATGGGACACAGCTCCCCCTTGACAGCCAAAGCCCTTCTGATTTCTTTACATTCCTTTGAAAGCCTCAGACTCTTATCATCCTTTCACATACAAATACTGGTTCCCAAAATTCACATAAATAAGATTCGCCAAACCTCAGGTATTGTAACTTTAACATAATGCATAAGCACAAGCACTTCCTGGACACATTGAGTCCCTCCCCACAAAAAGCTGTTGCAGCAGGGCAGGTTATCCCTTACCTGTGCAAGTACCCAGGACCGGTGGCTCCCCTGCAGTGACAGAGTAGGGCACCGAGCACGGGCGCTGTCACTGATGCCTGGTGCCCTCTCCTGGCATCAACAGCCACACGACCTGATAAATCCTGGCTAGATCGTGACAGTCAGGATATTTCAGTGTATTTTTAGGACTGTGTGGCAGCCAGTTAAACCATACATTAGAAAATTTACATGTTACCTCAGACAATTTACATGTTACCTCAGACAATTT